>NW_006433378.1:14595660-14599541 GCF_000325575.1 Pteropus alecto | reverse complement strand
TTTTCTCTGATATAATTAGATTATCTGTCAAGCAAATTTATAATTTTCTTTCTAACTTAGATGAAATGTAAAACTCTCTACTTCCCAATCCCTCCTTAAGAAAATCTACTTCTCATTATATATTTTATTTTTTACCCAATAAATAGTATGAGTTGTCACAAAAAAAATTTGAGTACTCTAGAGACAGTATTTAACTACTTTTCCATCTATAGTTTGTTCTCAGACACTTCTCTTTGGGTCATAGGTGTGAGCCACTTTCAGGAGAGTGGGAGGATATAGAATTTATATGTAACAAGATGAGCATAATCAAAACGGAAAAGGTCATTGTTTACCAAATGTAGAACTGATTTCTTTTTGTCTCCAAAGACTTTATGTTTGGCAGACTCGTTCCTTCATCTGTTCAACCTCAAATTCAGCAACTTGTACCAGGCATATAAGCATCAGCATCCTTTGCATACTTTGCTCACCTGAAGGACAATTTATTCTGGAGATTAGATTTTATTTTAATTTCTTAAAGCTTTGTCTGTGATCACTATTTTTAAAGGGCTTTAAAGAACAAATATGATTGAGTGTATTGATATGTGTCTGGAGCTTTATTGCTACTAGGACAGGTGAGAATTCTTTTATCTTCCTAAACCCTTAATGGAAGCAAATCTACTTGGGGGCGGGCGGGCGTGTGTGTGTGTGTGTGTGTGTGTGTGTGTGTGTGTGTACGTACACACACACACGTGCATTTCGGGTAGCTTTTAATTATGTATCATGATTTTTTTCTATGATACAAGTACTAATTATATTTTGTTTTCTATATATCCTCACTGCCAGATTCTGTACATTTTCAATTCAATGTCTAATGTCACTTTCATGCTATGCCAAATTGTTATATCAGCACCATTTTATTTCTGGATCCTCTTTTCTAACCTAATCATCTATACATTTCTTTGTGTGTGTGTGTGTCAATACCACAATATTTATAATTGCTCTAGAATTGAAAATATCATGATAACTGGTAGGAGAATACTACTTTCTTGTACTCCTTTAACAAATTATCTTAAGTATTATAAGAGACTTAGTGTTCAAAATACATATTATACTTGGATTATAAAGTCAGACTTATTGGAATTAAGTTGGAATTACAGTTCTATTTGTAGATATCAGCTTGTCCTTATTAGCCTTCCACTTAGAAACATAATATGTTCTTTTATTTCTCCGAGTGTCACTTTATGTACTGCAGTGGATTTTTATTATATTTGCTGTAGGAGTCTTGATATTTTTAAAGTTTTACTAATATTATACATGGTAATCTTTTCTATTTTGTTACATATATTATAGAGGGTATGCCATTAATTTTTCTAAATTGATTTTATATCCTAACATGTTAGATTCTTCTTTGTTTTGTTCCTCTCAAATATTTTATATTTATGATAATAATTATATTTTTAAGAAATTATGATAATTTTGCCTCTTCATCTAAAAACTTTTATTGTACGTTATTCTTTTATTGGCTTGTAACTACAGAAAGTGTTTAATGAATGGCCCCTGAAGTTTTTACCTTATATAACGTGTTTATGAAGCTATATAATTCATATCCTTTATAAAGATGATGTGTTTTGATTATTAAATGTTATATTTTATATAAATGCTTTCTATATCTGTTATAAATAGCATGTGTTATTTTCTTTATATTTGTTAATGGCTAGATTATATTTTTTGACTTTTATTCTGTTGAATCATCCTATTGATTGTCATGAGATTGGCATGATTTATTACTGAAAGTTTTATATAATATATTCCTTAAATTATCCACAATTGTGTCCTTCTGTAGCATGAGATTATTATTTTTTTTACTATAGCTTGGATGTTCTCTTTATATTTTATAGTGTTTCAAATCTGAAAAATGTTAAAGTTTTCTAAAGAAAAATTTTTTCATCTTTTAAAATTTGTTGAGGTTTACAAGATTTTTAATTATTTAAGACTCAAATGTACATTCTGACTTTTTGTCTGTACTATTATTTCGCTATGGTTTCGATAATGCCTTTAAATCTGGCTCCTGATTTCGGCGTACTATGCTCCTCTGTAAATGTAGTTAAGTCACAATTTACAAGGAGATTGTAGAAAAGAGTTCTGAAATCTAAGAATCAGAATGGTTATAGGGAAGGTTAAATTACAATGTCTAGAGAAATGGAGAGAATATACACATATCACTTTAGAACTGAAAGAGATTAATAGAAAAATAACCCTCGGTGTTCCCTGGGAGTACTTTGTTCGTTTCCACTATTTTTATCGCCTAGTATCACAAACGTACTCCAGCTTAACTAGTACACTTTGAGAAGCCTCAAAGATTTGGAAACCACTGATATGATACTTAAGCAGAGTTCTCAAATAATAGGAAACTGAGTATATATTAGTTATCTCTTGCCTTATATGGTTCATGAATATGAAAACAAATAATCTAAAATTTATAAATTGCCGTCTTTGCCCTTAAATGTATGTGAATGAAAGCTCACATTAACTACAAATTGCCTTGGGTTTAGAAACGTCTCCTAGCAGCAGGGCCAACATCTCTAGGATGATGGCCGAGGTAGAGAAAAAACCCAGAAGTTGATTCCCTGATCAATGATTCCTTACATAAAACATCTCAAATGTGAATATTTCTCCTTTCTCAGTCCTAGCTTCTGAAGCCTATCCACAAAAAAAATTTGAAAGTAGATTTTAATGATATATGCTAGATATAAATTGCATGATCATTACTTAATATTGATTCTGATTAAAGTTTGATGGAGATAAGAAAAGTTGGCTATACTCAGAAAATACCGCTTTTACATACTAAGCGTTAGGTTACTTGCTCTGTACCTAAGTCATATCCGTTCCTTCCAGGCTTTATTCTTGTTCTGTGTGGCAAATCGCTACTACTAAAATCCTCCACACACCTTCCTCCAAGGTGGTGATAGCTGATTCATTTGAGTGTCTCATTTTAATTGTTTAACCTCACATGCATTCAATACCAACACTATAATTTGAAATTCCCATCACCAGGCAAATTGGAATGAGAACATGTACAGTTACAACTTTGACCTAGACACTTATCTCTAACTAGTAAGAATAAAAAGGTGATTTTGAGAGCATTGATTTCTGTGATTAAAATAATATAAATTATTTGAAACTTATACTAAATTTCTTTTATAGTGTTCTTTCTTTGGCAAGGTTTAGGTTACCCTGAATCTTTCTACTTAATTTACTAATTCAACTTCTATTTCAACATTTAGCTAACATTAATGCTTTGCCGTTTTCCTGTTCAGTAGGTATACTTTGATCAATATTAACCTCATCACAATCTTTCATTATTAGAGTTTCCTTAGACTCTTTTTTTGTGACCACTTATGAAAATCAAACTTGTCTCCATAGTTCTGAATGAAGTGTGAAGGATAAACGCATATATGAAAGTTGGAGACTAAAATATGAGAGTTATGTCAATTTTTTTTTCTCTCTATTTTCTATTTGAGCCAGGTTTCTAAAACCTGGTGTCTAGTTTGTTAATGGTATGAGTAACATTGGTTGAATAGTCTTAGCAGAACTGAAAAGGTAGTAGAAGGGTCTCTGACTTTGAACGACTCGTCTTATAGATCTCTTACTTATACTGCAGTTAGTTAAAACCAGGGGAGATATGCAGGTAAACCTATGCATGGTTTAGCAAAGGAATATTTAGCAGTCTCCTTTTGTTCTTTTCCTACACTACAGAATTTACAGATTCTGGACCAGTTTCAGTTTTTAGCCTTCTACAGAGAATTGCTCTGATAAGATTCAGGGCTGCTAATGATTGAATTGTTCTGGAGAGGAAAAAAAAGTTAAAATCCATTTTTACTTTTCAGTATGCCTCTTTTATT
>NW_006433378.1:14590404-14595599 GCF_000325575.1 Pteropus alecto | reverse complement strand
TCATGTGAATGGTGCTGAAGAAGTAATATAGTCTCCCTGATTATTCAAAGTCTAATTGTTAGGAGTTTAAATCAGTAAGTTCTAGAGAATCTGTAAAATAGATTTTTTAAATCCTTTAATTGATAAAGCAACACATATCTGTACTATTCTCCATACTATTTGTTGTAAAATATTTACCTAACAGAACAAGAAAGGACATGTTGTCTTTTTCTTATACACATCGTTAAAATTATATGCATAAATATAATAATTTAAAAAATTTTAAATTGTTTTAAGCCCTTCTTCATTTGACATATAATGAGGCTACAAATCTCTAATGTATTTATTTTCTTGCATAAGATTTATCTTTACTAAGAAAATAGACTGAAAATGTAGTGAAAAAGAAACCTACAGATAAAACTGTATTATGTATATAATCAGATCTTAGAAGCTTAAACATACTTAAAACAATTTCCACAAAAAATAAAACTTTATACTGAAAAGAAGGGCTGACATGAATTTGGTTCGTGTATATTTCTCATAAACTTAATCACATATTTTTGTAATTGTTTGATGTTTAGCTTTTTAATGTATATGATCATGGTAAATTAAAATGACATTGATGTCATTACCACATTATGAGAATGTTCTTATATGATTATAGATGGATTAAATATGATGGTAGTTTCAAAGCCCTCTGGCAGCAAAGTGATTTCTAGAGATAAAAGGTATTTTATCTTTTACTGCTTATAGAAGCATCCCAAAATTTAGTGGATTAAGCTTTAACCATTTAGTCAGTTTGTAGTTGTGAGTCTGCTGGCTGATACTTCTGGTCTGAGAGAGCTCAGCTGATAACTATTGAACCTGACCACACAGCTATTATTCAACTGGTGGATCAGCTTGTCTTTGGATGATCAAGGCTGTCCTCATTCACCTGTATGACTTATGCAGGCCATTGTACAGGATGATGGAAACGCATGTGTTTATTTCTTTTATAACCTAGCAAACAAGCCTAGACTTTCCCAGAGTGGTTGCATGGTTACACAAGCTGTTCAAGAGAAGCCACTCCCACTCTGCAATCCTCTGTTAAGCCTTTGCTTCTGTCACATTTACTAGTAAAGCCTATTGGCCAAAGAAAGTCACATCGCCATTCTAGGTTCAAGAGATGGAGCAATATGCCCCACCTATTCATACTATTCAAAGAAAGGAAGAAATTTGTGAATGTTTGGTAATCAATCACAGGTATCCCCTGGCTGCAATTGATTCCCATTTTGATCACATAGAAAATATGCTCACCTTTATTCTAGAGATCCAAAATGTCTCATGCAATTCTGTCCTTAATGTCCAAAATCTTGTGATCAAAATCATATCTACGAGGCAGCCTTGGATGTGTTTCTTTTGAGCTAGAGAGACAAGTTTCTTCTACCCTTCCCCCCACCACAGACCTAATATATACAAGGATGTACTAGAAAAGTGCATTAGATGCATATTTCAACCTTCCAAATTATTACAATTTTCTCATTGATTTTCCTAGCTTTGATGAATAGATTATTCATTATTTTCCAGCCTTACTTAATTGTTTCTTCACTGCTTTTTTTTAGCCATCACTACCTCCCATTCTCAAGATTAATGACACATAAGTACACTATCTCTATTAATTATCTATTGCTGTATAACAAACTACCCCCCAAATGTCAGTGGTTTAAACCAATAATCATATATTTGGCTCCTAATTCTGTGGGTTGGCAAGGAAGTCTTTCCTGATAGGTCCAGCCTAGCTGTTCTCTGCTGGGCTAGCTTATGCATCAGCTGGCAGTTGGCAGGCCAGCTAAGAGATGGATGACTTGTGGATGATTTGTGGTGGACTAGCTCATGTGACTGGTACTTGGCAGGCTTTTGCCAAATTGGAGAGGGATGGGTCATGTGTTTTTTAGTATTCAGTAGGGTAGTCTGGGCTTGTTCACATGCTAGTTGAAAGGTTAAAAACATGGCAAGATAGAGTAAACCTCAGAGCTTATGCACTGGCCAAATGTCTGCTTTTATCATGTTTACTCATGTCCCATTGGCCAAAAAGTTCGCATAACCACCACAAATTTAAACATTGGAGAAATAGATTCCACTTATTTATAAGACTGAAAGGATTTGCGGTCACTTTTGTAATCTATAACACAAGGTTAAATAAAAAAAAGATCTCTTCTTGTTTGTATTAACATGAAAACATTTTTTTTTTTCCTGAGACCAAATAGTCATGAAGAACATCAGGAAGTGGTTAGTGAGGAAAATAATATCAGCTACTGGAAAGATGGAGAACCTAATGGAAGAAAATTCTCCCTCTATTTCTCAATGTTTCTGCATTGCCTGGGCCTAGTGAGAAAAGGAAATGAACAAATTGTAATAGAGAGATTATCTCTTGCCTATCCTACCATGCTTTCACCCTCTCGACCTGGAGACATTTGCTTACATTTCAGAGTAATAAATCTAAATATGCCTTTTTGTTGTTGTTGTTCTTTCTCTCTCCTAGAGAATTTACTTATTCTCTAGAGCAAAAGATAAGGTATCTCAATTTCTGGAGGGGAAGATGTGTTAGCAGCTCTATATAAGTACTAAGTCTCATAATTTTAGGATTTCTCTACTATAGTGCACCAATATTGCATATGAAGGTGAACACCTGACTCCTTTCATAGCACCCTGTGGAGAAATGTACATGGAAAAAACCAACACATGGAGCTCTGTAAGCTGTCTTTTCTCTGGTCCAGAGATCTATTTTCTGTCAGAATATAAATGTATAAAGCTTTATAGAACCATGCTATGCAGTAGCAAAATACTTAGTGACATTATGCCTTTGGGTAATCAACTAAAGCTTTATTGCATTTGTAGACTTGAGAATGAGGTTGGAAAACAGAATGGTAGAAATACGAATTGTTTATTACTAGCTGCTTTTAACTAGGTAGAAAGAAGTGAGAGTAAATAGTAAGAACAGGATTATTTGTAAACTAAAAGAACTAAAAATAGAGCATGTTAAGATATTTGAAGTCTAAAAAATATAGAAAGTATTTTTTTCTGGAACTCATCAAGTAGAAAAGAATTGGCTCTTTTTAATAATAATAATAATAAAAGAATGTCAAAGAATTTGATGAAAAGGGTTGTAAAGCCTTCTTCTTTCAGACTTCAAATAGAAATGCCATTTTTAAAAGCTTTTGAGTGGCAGAATCCCATTTATATTCAGCCTTGCCACAAAGATAAGATTAAGATTGTAGCCTTTCTATTCCACTCACAGGCCTTTAAAATTGCCATTATTAGTTTAAGTGTGTGTATTTTGGCCCAGATGGGACTTGGGAGGTATCTTAGTCCATTCAAGATGCTGTAATAAAATACTATCGAATGGGTAGGTTATAAACAGGCAACATTTATTTCTCATAGTTCTGGAGACTGGGAAGTCCAAGATCAAGGAATCTGTAGTTTCAATGTCTGATGAGGGCCTGTTTCCTAGTTGAAAGATAGCTGTTTCTCTGTGTCTTCATGTGCCAGAAAGGACAAGTAAGCTCTCTTTGGGGTCTCTTTAATAAGGGCACTGATTGCATTGATGAGGGCTTTACCATCATGACCTTATCACCTCCCAGAGGTCCCATCTTCAAACACCATTACACTGAGGATTAAATTTCAGCATATGAATTTTTTTTGGGGGGGGGGCGGCATTCAGTCTGTGGAAGAGAGAATCAAAGAAACAAATTGAACTGAGACCTAGGATATTTTTGATGGCTAGAAAATAACTGTGGGGGTTATATAGAGCTAAATAGAAGTAAATTGATCAGAACTATAATACATTCTATGGACTCAAGATGCAAAAAAAGAAAAAAAAATCAACAGGTAGAATTTAAAAAGCTTTGACTGTTTGAAATTAAAACACCCTTCAAACTCCAAACCCATATAAAGATAAAACATAAATTGTTGATAAAGAAAATTACATTTCCAGAGATGTTTCTCTTAAAATTTAAGAATCCATTATTAGATTTGCTATTATAAAAAGTATACTTGTTTTATAATGCATGAATCTTATCTGCTTGTCAATATAACCTCTTTATTTTAGTCAATTCTATAACTTATTTTTAAATTCTTAAGCTGCCTTTATATTATTCTTGGATTTTAAAATATCCAATGCATTTAACTCAATCATAATTTTCAATTCTGAGCAAAATTTAAGTTTAGAATTTCTAGAGCTTACTGATGATTTGTTTTCTTAACATAATGGCTGATTAACCTTATTTTATATTATTTTACATTTATTAATAACATTTTTGTCACTTAAAACTTTATTAATTAGTTTTCCTTTTCATAATGTTGTAATCTAATAATTCAACTTCAACAAGTTTTGATTATCTTGATTTTTAAGATTATAGTCTTCCACATGTCAGTTTATTTTAGGTTTTTATTGATAGAATGAGAGTGCATACTGTCTTTGTAAGAGATTCTACTGACTGCACTTAAATCAACCTTATTGATCATATTTCATTCTTGTATGTAATTATTAATTTCTTAATTTAAATTATGTGGAAAAAAGCCAAAAAATAACATATCTATCAATTGTTCCTTGCTTATCTTGGGTTTTGTTTATTTAGCTGCTGTAGTGTTTACCAAGTAAATGCTTATGGCGATAAATAGTCCTATGACTCTAAACAGTCTGCTGTTGACATTTGGTTAAAATACTATTTTGAATGCTGTTAGTATTGCTACATGTGTTTTTATTTTATCCAATTAATGTTCTTACATAATTTTTTGCCAGGAATACATTTTTAAATGCTTCATTTTAAAATTCATGTATTCCATTTATTTTTATATTTATATATTTGAAATAGTACCTCTCACCTATGGTATATATTAATGAGTTTATGCTTTCTTTTTTCCTATTAAATTTTTTTGTTTATGGCTAACTAAATTAAACTATCTGTATCTTGTCAAATTATTAGGATTTTTATTGGTTTAAAGGTGTTTGTAACATTTCTAATTCTACTAGAGGTTATAATCACATTAATAGCCACTTTTAAAATTGTATATATCTATATATATACAATAATTTAAACAATTTTTACACTCTTCAAATCCCATAAAATATTTAATTGTATTTTTGCCTCACACTATTTACCCTTCCTTCTAAAATTCTGATGATGGCTACTCTGATCTGAGATGATAAATCAGCTTTTTGAATAGTCCCTGAATGC
>NW_006433378.1:14571907-14589746 GCF_000325575.1 Pteropus alecto | reverse complement strand
CCTGCTGGTAATAAAATGAAGATGCAAAACAACTCTTTTTTTTTTCTAAAATTTGATGTCTTGGTATCTATCTTCCCACATATTTCTGAACAAAGATTATGCATGGACTGCTAACTATAGATTTCATCAACACTAACATAAGAAAACATTATTTTCTTTAAGCATGATTTTGATAGGGGGCTACCTGTGTCTACTAGCCTAAATTTATTCTAAATTGACTTTTTCCACTACAATGTAACAGTAAAGGAGACAGTGTATAAAAAAGTTAAAGAGGTCAAAAAGTCAATTATTATTTTCTTCCATATAGATTAAATAAAATCAGGAAATTGGGAGAGAAATCATTCTCATTTCATAGAGTAAATGGATACTTTTCCATGCATGAATTAAGGAGTAAAAACCCCAGGTGTGATCTATTTAGGGATTCTTGAGAGTCAAGAATAATTCAGTTTGAGTGTGTTATGTGTGAGAGTTGAGTTATAATGCCTCTCTGGGGACTTGTAAAATTATCTGTGGACTACATAGGGTCTCCTAAATCTTCTAATAAGATCCCACGGGCCAGCCCTGCCAGCCCTTCTCAAAAGACATGCCACCTATTGGGAATAAAATCATAGACAAATTTAATATTCTACAGGAGTTAGGATGTTACCATGACGGATTCAGTGTGTTTCCTCTTAGTCCCTGAGTTAAAACTGACATGCAAAAAGAAAATATGTAAGTTTTCAATTAGCCTGCATAGTGTCATTATATCCTAGCCTCTGCCAGTTTAAACTTGAGTTGGATTTCATTGAAATAATCTAAATTGCTCTCTACTATCCAGTTATTTTGATATTAGGAGAAATGTCCAAAGGGAAGAATTTCTTTGTGTGCCAATATTAAAACTGTAGGTTACACTCTAGCAAATTTCACCCTTTGTTATCAGATTAACTTTCTTTATTACATAGTCTACTTTCAATACTCTTAACAAGAGCCTACCTGTATTGGCTCTGTTAAAGAAACTTGGCAAGAGGGAATATCATACCTTTATAATATTTCTCCATGAAACTCAAAATACCTCAAATTTATTAAAAATACTCTCAAAATCTGAAATGAAATCAAAATTTGCAAGACTCAAAAGATTGTACACAGATCACCCTCGGCTTAAGCATGTAGATATTCCCCCGTGTCAGGAAGCTTATCAAAAGAATGTCTAAAATCAAAGTCACAATGCTAACAGCCCTACTCTTAACCTTACCTAAGAACCCTTAAAAGATGTTCTGTTAAATGTGTGCTCTAAAGAGGTTTGCCAGTCTAGAATTATGTCTATAAACTAAAAGGGAAAAAAAGAAAGAAAAAGCAGCTATTTGAAGGAATAAAACAAGCCTTTGATAAATACTTAGGCATTTATGATGCCACAAGAACATCTCTTGAAGCAGTAATACCTGCTTCTGGTTCTGGTTTACTAAGAAGTTAGAATAATAAACATTCATCTGTATCATCAATTAGTAGATACAAACATTACCTTACATTGTTAGTAATTATTGAATCTAACATTACGATAATAAAAGAAAATGTTCAGAAATCTATGCATGGCTTTAGAGAATCAGAGTTTTGAAACCTATATAGTACAGAAACTTCAGAGATACAAAAAGTGAACAAAAGTTTTGGGATTAAAAATGAAAGGTCCAGGGCCTAAAGCCTTTCATGTCTTGTCAAAGGCAATGTTTAAATTGTCAAAAGAAATGCAAAAATGTACCCACAAATTTAATGGCTTAAAAGACCAACCACTTATTTGCTAACGATTCTATACTGTGGGCTGGGTTCCAGTAAGGATATAGTCTGCTGGTCTTGACTTGAATCACCATGTGGTTGAAGAATGGCTAGGCTCAAAATCCTAGTTAACAATTGGTTTGTATTCTACCTCAACTGGAAAACTTGGGAGCATCTTTTCTAGGGCTGTTTAGAACCAACCATTGACCCTACTATAACTCAGAGTCACCAGTCTTTGAGTGCATTGGACCTTGATTCTGTAAAATTGAAACTGTTATATCTAGAGACTACTAGACTTTAAGACAGCGATTTTGTGAGTCCTGATCACCTGAGATTTTCAGACTGCCTAAGCATGAGACAATGAAACTTCACCCTTGACAAACTGCTGCAGCCAGGAGACTGAGAAACAAGAGGGCCAATAGAGCTCATCCCTAAGAGAGAATGAGAAAGTGAGTTATCAGTAGGCTTTCATTCTCACCCCCATTATCTGTTTTCTGGACCATACCTCCTATATAAGAGAAGTACTTACTGAAGACTATTTTCTTTTTGTGAATGTCTCCTCCAAAATCAAACTCAATGCTCCAGCACATAGGTTTATCTAAACTTTTATGGTTTCTCCCTACTTGAGCAAAGACTGTCCTTCTATGGCAGGTGTATTCTACTACTTGCCCTGCTTGAGACTTCAGCTACTGGCGCCAGGCAGTAAAATGTCCTCTGTTACTTGCTTACTTAGGAGGATTGCAGCATCTCAGAGTTTAGTCATTTGATCATTTTGTGTGGATAGAACTTTGATAGCTTTAAATAATAATGTCTTGCTGTATTCAGTCTGCTGTAACAACACTATAAACTGCAACAGAAATTTATTCTGGAGGCTGGGAAGTCCAACATCAAGGTATCAGCATATTCAGTGTCTGATGAAGACCTGCTCCCTGCTTCATGGATGGACTTCTTATTGTGTCATCACATGGAGGAAGGGGCATGGGAGCTCTCTGGGGCCTCTTCTATAAGGGCTCCACTATCATGACCTAATCACCTCTCAAAAGTCCCACCTCCAAATACCATCACTTTGAGGATTAGGTCTGAGCATAGGCGTTTGGGGGAACAAAAACATTCAGTCTGTAGCAAATGAAGTTTTGATTTACTTAGTGATTTCTTATTTCATTTTACTATGTTTTTAGTAAGAAGGGAGATTTTTCACATCCTTCTATGTCATAATCAGAAATGGAACAAAATTGAACCCATTTCATTGTATGTGCATGTGAGCGTGTCTGTGTATCTCTTCAATTCTAGATTTTTTTGTTTCCAATATTCCTGACGAATTTTATTTATCTAATATTTCTCCCTTATATTTAATTTCTTATTTTTTATTGGGTAAACTAAATTCTACATATGATTTTTCAGTTTTTTATTTCACCTACATTGGCTTGTTTTCTCCATGGAATATAGTTGTGAGTTCATATTTCTTAGAACATTAGCAATGGCTTTTATTTGAGAAAAGTTTTTAAAATTAATTTCTTCTGTGAGTGTTTTCATATGATTCTACCAGGGTTTTGATAGCACAACCAAAGATGGATCTTCGTATGCAAAATGGACTTTTTTTTTTTTTTTTGTCACCACATAGGCCTGTGGATTTAGGCTTCATTTGACTGCAACCCGAAATCAAGTTGAGGAATTGGACCTGGAATTTTGAGGAGAGCCTTCTTAATTTTTTTTTTTTCCTACTCAAAGCATACAAATAATTTTCTGTTGGTGATGTTTGTTTATTTGCTGGTTTGTTACGGTCTTTTAGACAACTCCTTCCCCATTGATGTTGCTTTCCTCCAGAGGCATTTTTCTCTGAAATTCTTAGATCCAGTCTCCTAACTTGCACTAATTAGTGTACCCCGACCCCCAGCAATCATGCTTTCTTTTTCTTTGCTTTGCTTTTTCTAATGTCTGATTAGATCTTTTATTCTCTCTTAAGCCTTACATGCTTAAAAAAGTATGTTCTCTTTTAATATTTAATCCAGTATTTTTAAGTGTACTTACTTTACTAGGGCATGTTTCTCTGTAAATCTCATTTGGTAGATTATTACAAATGAAAACAAAATCTCATAGTTTCAGAAACATACTAAACTACATTTTAAAAGGTTTCTTGTTGGAAGAGTAAGAAATGTCATTCTGTATTAAAAAAAAAGATATATTCCCAATCATGGAAAATGGCATCCTTATTTCTTATTATTGCATTCAAGAAATGCATTTTGCTATTCCACTCAAATAAAATGTTTCCATAATCTACAATTTCCAACTTATTTTTAATTAATTCAGCTAATGTTATCAAGTAAACACCTTTACTTTAACATATTTTAATGTATCTCAGTTATGTCTTGATGCACACATCCTGTTATTAAATCCTATTTTTTCCATGATTCTAGATGGCAAAATACATTTTTGATAGTTCCGTGCTTTCATAGATTTGATTGAATGTCTTACATATATTACTATAATTAATAAATGTCAGATATATTAAATGATTTTAGCAATTTGAGCTTGATAGGGTAAAACTGGAAAACATTTTAACATTGCTTTCAAGCATGCCTTGTTCTCCCTATCCCCATTATTAATACTATCTAGTCCAATTAATCATTATTTTCAAGGCTGATTTCAATAGCCCCCAACAGGTTTCTACGTTTTTTTGTTCCCATGCTCCCTACAATCTATTTTCATCATAGTAGCTAAAATTAATTTTAAGCAAGATGCAAAGCATGCTACTATCCCCACCTACCCCCATCCTGCAGTGGCTTTTCAAAGTTATAACCAAAGGTCTATGAGACTCTACAATACTTGTGCCTGTTACCTCTTATACTCTTGTCTACTTCTCCCCCTCACTTACTTTTCCTTCTGTAGCCTCTTTGCTCTCCTTCATGGGTACCAGGTACTCCTTCCTTAGGACATTTAATCTAGCTGGTCATTCTGCCTGGGAAGCTCTTGTCTTAGGTCTCTGTTTGGCCAATTGCCCAATCTTCTTTATACCTTTGCTCAAATTTTATCTTCACAGCCAGGTCTGCTCTATTTACCCTCTTTAATATTCTCACCTGCTTCTGTTCTATTTGGCACTTCTAATGGCCTTTTACCTTGCTCTAATTCTTTTATCGATTTCATGGTTAACTTAGTCACTCGTTTTGGGTCATGAATAGGTATTCTAGGAACATATCCGCCTTTCAGATTGAGGTTAGTTATGAGTTTATTTTTCCCAGCTAACACATTCCAGATAATTCTTTTGTTTATTAATACATTTTTTGTAGAAGGTACTGTTTCCTCTGTAAACATTATACCAATTTCTGTTAATATAACACAAAACAAATAGCCAAAATAGATAAATCTATTAAATATGAATTATTATAAAATTAATTTTATGTTTGAAAACTTGAAAAATGATCAACTTATAAGTAATCCATGAGCAAATGTTTTTCTTTCGAGTAGATGGAAGACCCATGAAATAGATGTCGCATTTGTTATTAGGAAATATACTATTAAATGATAAATTTGATATGGTGGGTTTTCTTATTGTTCAGTCACTTTCCATTTGGTTGGCAATTTTGGGACTTCTTTAAAACCTCTTGATATGCAGACCAAGAAAAATTGCAGTCACTGTGACATTTTTATTTAGAATTTAGCTTTTTTAATTTTCCATCAAAGACACAAGGAAGCATCAAAGCAGAGATTACAAAACCTGCTTTTTCCTAAGGCATTTGTTTCCCCAATCAGTTTATTTTTCAGTTCAATGGAGTGTTTTACTTTTTAATGGTTCACTTCACTGTTGTTTCAAAGAACACAATATATTAAAGCGGGAAGAATGTTTTGTTATTTTTCCCATCAACAATTGATGGAAAGGGTCAAGTTTTTAGTTTCTATAATATTTAACATAAATAGTTTAATAAACTACATTGGAATCACATTGTTCTGATTTTTTCTTTCTATAGTAATTACATCATGTGTTCCAAAATAAAGCAGAAAACTTGCTACATAAAAGCTCATCTGCTTTTAAATCAGGGTTCACAGAGTATAAATTGAGAGAAAAGATAGCAGTATTGGCTGGGATAAGAACATGTTTCTTGTTAAGTGTTGTAGATTGAATTGCGTACCTCCAAGAAAGATCTCGAAGTTCTAATTGCTGGTAACTGTGAATATGGCCTATTTGGCAATAGTGTCTCTGCAGATGTCATCAGTTAAGATGATATCATTAGTATGGGCCCTAATTCATATTGACTAGTAGTATTATACAAGGCAAGGCTGTATGAAAACACAGAGACATGGGCACAGAGGGGAAATGGCATGCGAAGATCTAGACAGATATTGTAGTTATGCCATAGCTGCAAGCCAAAGAATAATACCAAGGATGGCCAGTGACACTGAGAGCCAAGAAAGGCGAGACACAGATTCTCCTCTGGAGGCTTTGGTGGACCATGGCCTGTCAATACCTTGATTTTGAATTTCTAACCTCCAGAAGTTTGAGAAAGTTTATTTCACTTGAAGACACGCAGTTTGTAGTACTTTGTTATGGCAGCCTAGGGAACTAATACAGAAAGGGAAATGCATTCTTACTTCTCTATGAGCTCTAGGGGAAAGGTTTATCCATTTGTATCTAGAAAATAAGAAATAAAGTTTTTTTGTTTGTTTGTTTTTGTTTTGTTTTTAAATTAAAGCACACTTAATACCAAGCTTTTAGTATACATCCCATTTAATTCTCATAATTTGGTGAGCAAGATACACCTTCATTTAACAATTGATTAAAAAGATAACTATATCTCAGCTAATAAATGACAAAGAAAAAATTTGAACATACTTTTCAAACTGAAAAGCCTTCATTCCTTTTTATACCAAATCTGTTTTAAGTTCTTACTGCACAGAACATATGGATGACAATGGCATATTTTGACATTCCATAACATCATGGCAGAGACACATTATTTTGCTCACTGCAAAAAGAGCCATCTCTTGATAATTAGTAAATTTTACTTAAATGGGACACATTTGCCTCTATAAATTTAAAAAACAAGATACTATTTAAAATATTTTTTAAAAACCTTCTTAAGTAATCTAAAATGAGATCATAAATGATCACTAATGATGGGACTTTTAGCAACTGTTTAAAGTGCAGGTACTTTCTTTTACATGATTTATAAATGCTTTTGATTGATACATAAAGAAGAGCATTTAGCCAGACTCAGCAGAACAGCAAATTTTATTTGAATCCTAAAGATCACTTAAAAGCAGAATCAATTTGGCAAGTAAGAATGCACTATAGCACTGCCTGAACATCATTAGCAATTAAAAGGTCTTGAAAAAAAAAATTGAGAATAAGTCTTGGAACATAGAAAATATGAAAAACTATAAAGGAATACAAATTTACATCAATGTGTCTCATTTTCAATGTTCTAAAGGTTTCATGACATTTTATGGACAATCCAGAAATTTCTAAAATCTTTCATATAGATGCCAATAAAATTCTTAAAAACATATGACCACATTTTTAGACCTTATTGTTCATCATCCTATTTGATATAGCTATGTGTGTGTGTGTGTGCGTGCAGCAAGTATATGTTTGTAGCAATTATATTTTGTTAACCTGTCCTTTATTTTTTGCTTTTTAACCAACAATAAGTATATACTGGGAATGTAATATAGAATTCAATTAGGAACAGTGGTGGTAATAGAAATATGAGGCTCAATTCCTCTTCACAAAATTCTAGTTAAGGATTACATTTAGGATGCTCTAAGTCTTTTAAAGATTTATCATGCTAAGGTTCATCATGGCAAAAGAAAGTGGCTAATGAGCTCAGAAGTTTCAAAGAGGAATTATTAAATACGTATGAATTATTTGATATGATTTCTTAAGTGGTAGCATAATTTTAGAAAACCCAGAAACAAGAATGACCAGAAAAATATGCTATCTACAATAAAAATATTTTGTAACTAATGGATTTGTGAAATAAAGATAGCATCGTGCCTTTGACAAAATAATTTATGTTTAATAAATATATGTTTAATGTTTGAGAAGAGTATGCTGTATCCACAGAGGACATACTATTATGAAAATTCTCAACCACTATTGAGATGGGCAATGCCATTTACTCTATAGAGGGAAAGGTTTTGAAATCTGAAGAGAATGAGATAAGCATCATGACTTAAGAAGTTAAGACGCTTTCGAGAAAGAATTCAGTAAGAGATTACTTCATTCTTTTAAGTAATGTTTCCAAATTTAAATTAACTCCAATTCTCAGACATCAAATAACTTGAATATGTGATTGCAGAATTCCTGTTTGTAATATATTTGTAACTGAGGAGTATTGCACAGCTAGCCAAAATGTAAAGTGGAAAATGATTCACAGAGGGTAGAATACTGCAAATTATTTATATTATAGTTCAATGTGATAGATATTTAGCTATATATGATGAAATATATTATTTAGATTATTAGAAAAAGAGATGACCACTAGAATCCAGCATAGATACATTAAAATATACATGTTGTTTTATCAAAAACTATTATAACATGGTTACATTTGTGAAATTTTATGTATGTGTACATATTAAATATACATATATATAAACTTATATCACTTATGTAAGATATCTCAAAATCTTTAATGTGCTATAATGAATAAAACTGAGTTAAAATTAAAGTTGGATTTGGCTCATTGTCATATAGCTGTTAATACTTATATATCATGTAGAAGAATATAAACGTGAAGTACAGATCTTAGCCATACTCACAGATGTGAATTTACATAATTCTTATTTATAATGTAGAAGCAGAGAACCAGCTAACCATTCCCTATAACGGATGCAGGTTGTTCACTTCCCTTCCCATGATAGGTAAGGGACTTTTCAGTGTCACAGCTGATATGGCAGAGACCACTGGCCCTGGTCGGTCACTCCCCTTATGGCCCACAAACCAATCCAAATACACTTAACTATGAGTAATTATAAGCTGCGATCGGGGGCTCAGCCTTTGGATGTGAATCCTCTGATCTGGTGCCAGCACCAATAAACGCTACTACTTGCTTATTGGCTCGGTGTCCCATTTCTCTGACCGACTATCCTACAACAATAAATTTCAAAATAAAAATGTAAGAGAAAAATATTAAATGATAAAGGAATAAAATTAAAAATAAATGAACATATAAAAAGCTCCCAAGATTTGAGTAATGGATTCAAACAATTCAAATGAATTGATGCAAAATTTTTCATTTGAGGAGGAAAAAAAAATACATCTAATTAACTATGTAGATTTATCCTAATAGTATTTCATGTAATAAGTTTAAAGGCTATATTTTGATATGCAGATATATGTTAATTTGCCACAACTTTAAGAATGAAAACTGATATGACTACAAAATTAAGCAAAAATTCAACCTGTAAAAGAGAAATAGTGTCATTTCAGAAGTGTTAAATTCATTCTTCCATTCTAATTCATATTTACTTTCCATAGCTCAATGATTTTGTTAAATTCTTGGTGTTGATTTTAATGGATACAAGATTAATCCAGAGTACACTCAGGAGGAAAATAAACAAGGTAGTGAAGTGTAAATGCAATGATAAAAAAAAATATGGTTCATAATGTGGAAAACATTTTCAAATGTTTGAAGACATAGTACTTGTAATATAATGAAAGATTTGCCTGGCATAGCTCAGGAATTCATAACTAAGACTAATTGGTAGGTGTTTGCTTAAAATTAAAATGTACTCTAGTAATATAAAGTGTGTAACTGTTCGAAAATGAGTTAGCTTAAAAATTATTTGTGAGCCATCATTGAGGACTTGTATGTGGCCATTTGACCAGAGTTCTCTTCTCAGAACTGTTATTCTTCACTTTGCCCCAAATGAAGCTGAGGTTTCTTATGACTTTAATTAAATTTAATTTTAAGTCCTAGCCCTAGAAATCATATCCTCTCCTTCTCTATACACCTCAGAGACCTTGTCTTTCCCCCAGGTAATCAGCAACCCCGGAGGCAGCAAACAGCAGCCTGGCCCTGACTAAAGGTCACACAGTCCAGACCTCTGACAGGCTAACGATAGCATCTTGACCTAAGTTGTGTTTTAGTTCCTGAGCCCTAAGGTGGAAAAAATCCCTTGGCTATTTCCCATGAAGCCAGACAGGATTCCAGAAAGACCTCAGAACTGTCCTCAAGACCTGAAAAGTTCATTACTCTTACCTCACCTCTGACCAGTCAGCTCCCACAAGACCCCAAACCCTGAAACCACGATGTTTTGTAGTTTTGCCCTGTATAATCTGTAACCTACACGCCATTGCTGAGCCAGATTTTTGAGCGTTAACTCACCTCTGTCTCCAGGTGTGGCACCATTTCCTTAAATAAACCTTTACTTTTTTTGCTGCAAACCCTTATATGTGTCTTGTTTAGCTTTAATGAGCACAGGCAAATAAACCCTCTTTAGTTTGGTAACACAAACAAGTTGTGTAAATGGGATGTACCACTTTCCTAACTATACATATGGCCTTAATCTCTGCTAGGGTTTGCATATAGAGCCTACCACATTTCAGTGTTCCTACACAGATTTTAAATTATACAGACAACAGATTCATTTATTTCCATTGAATATTTTTGTTGTCAGTAATGATATTATCAAGTCCTTCTGTGATGGTAGAAATTAAATAGTTCATTTTGAAATCTGTTGGTTCTTATATTCCCCAAAGCATTGAGGAAGCAAATATACAGTTGGAAAAATGAAGTCAGATATATACAACATAGATGAGAAATAGAAAGCAAGTCTACTGAAGCCAACACTTCTTTAAGTCCAGTTCTTTTCCTGAACATTATACAACTGGGTGTTTAAATCCTTTCTTTAATTTCTTTGACTACACCTTTCACATTTCACTAGGTATTCTTTGTCACTAAGTTGATTTGAGTTGTTTTTTGGTGTTTTTCTTCCAAAGGGTATTGTCTAAAATACTTGTCCATCAGGGAAGACTAGAATAATATTTTTCAGCCTCAATGTGGCAATTAGAAGGATAAGATGAGAGAGAGAATTGGACATCCAAAGAACATAATACCTCATAACAAAACTTTCATTCTTATGAATTTTGTTCATGATTAAATCCCAGCAAGTAGCTCTCTATATAAAACCACAATCATATTTTTCAGTATAGCTGCGATTCTTAGTTCATTTTTTTCTATAAATTTAATAATACTAACATACAATTAAATGTATATTTTACATTTTTAAAGTTTCTATTCAAATTATTTTTAAAATAGATCACAATTTGCAATTATTAGACAAAATTTTGTTTTATAACTAATTTGTAGACATTTTTAAATGCAACATTTTAATATGTGACAAAGATTCTTTACTTGACCAAACGTTAGTCAGCCTCTGAAACCTCTAGGCCAATCTATGCACTCTCTTGTAAATCCACTTTTAGCAAGAACCCTGCCAAGTCAGTTTAACTAGAAACCCCCCACTCTTGATGTCTGATCACCCCTGATTTCTGATTGTGTTCCTCATCCTCCATTGTCCCCCAGGTGATGCCTGATCACCCCGGCCTATCTTCAGCAAAGAATCCTGTCATGTTGGTTTAGGCAGAATCCCCGATAGTCTTAATGTTTCTTCGTACTAATTTTCCATCCACTGGCCCACACTCTCCTCCTTGGCTCTGAATTCCACTTGTGCATGCTATATTCAGAATTGAGCTCAGTTCTATACTGAGTTCTATTTTCCTCAACTGTGATAGTCTGGAGTAAAATCAGTTTTTATTGCTTTGTTTACACATGTTTTTCTTTTAGAAATTGTATTCAACTTTCAATATTTAAATATATGAACTCTGTAAATGTACATATGCATGTATATACATAATTTTAAAGGAAACACAATCAAGATTGTATTTGTATTCAATATAGGTACACAGTGCTCAACATCAGGGATGCACTTGATCTCAGCCCTTTCCAAGGTTTCCAGGTATTGCCAACAGGCTAAGTTGCAGATGCTTTGTCAACCAAGCTTGAAATAGTTGACACCCAATGACAAAGTCACCTGTGACTTTGCATTTTAAGAAGATAGAGCCACGATGGGAGAGGGTCTGCTGGAGCAGAGATTTGCACCACGACCAGCCATACGTAGGGTCTTGCTCGTGTCCACAGGGGACAGAGTAAGCAGGGATTCTCCATCTGCTCACCCTTCTGCCCTTGAGATCCGACAATGTGTGAAAATTAGAAGAAAAGATTTAATGACTCTTAAAGGAAGATTATGTCTTACAAATTTTCTAACCTAGACTCATTCCCAGTGTAGAAGTTCTTTCACCAAATCCATTATTGCTTTTCTTATCCCCCTCTTTTTTTTTTTTTTTAGTGAATCTTCACTCTGAAACACATACTTACAAAATTCATATGAGATTTTTAAAAATGCTAGAAAACTTAGTTTAGAAATTTATATCATGTTCTTCATAATCCATTTAATTAAATTGTTTTATTTCTGTGCCCCCTTATTTCTTTAAGAGAAAGAAGTTTAAACTAGAACTAAAGATGAAAATATAACCTCTAGCCTCAAAGCACTTATCTTCTGTCCTGGGTATCTAAGAACCTAAAACACATGGTCTAGATGTTTTTTATTCAAGTCATATTGGCAATGTGAGTAGCAATTGATGAATCTAACAATTCTTGGGTTAGTCTTTGTCACAATTTGAAAAAAACATTCCTGGAAATTTAAATATCCTGACTGGTTGTGTGGTCATCTCCACATAAAAACATACTACAGTTTAAGTGATAGTACCATGTAAAGGAAATTATTTTTTTCTATTGAGATGCTACCTCCTCTGAGGAGTTTTTCATAAAGTAGCACTCCCAAATGTCCCTCTTTTTCTACTTTGTTTTTGTTTCCTACCATTATGCACCAGGTGACATATCATATAATTGTCATTCTCTCTCACTACATGTAAGCTCCGTTGGAGCAGAGACTTGTTCAGTTTCAGTCACCTCTTTGTCTTCAGTGTTAGAACAAACTTGACGAGTAAAGAGCACTCAGTAAACATTAAATAAAAGCAATTTGTACTTTAAAAAAATCCTGGGAATCTAGAAAAGTACTGCAATTTCAAATGGTTTCTCTTAAATAGAAGTGACTGAATTTGGAAAGGATAGTTTTGAACAACTATGGAAAACATCCTGTATTATTGTCTTATAAAAACAAAAAGACACATCAATATTTTCTCACTTTTAGCAAAATACGTTTACCTTTAGTGTTTAAACATTTTATTACCACCTAAGAAAATAAAGCCAATGGTAACTGAATATGAGGAGCTAAACTTCAAACGTTTTAAATGCATGTCGTTTTATGATAAACTCCGTTAACAGGATATTAGTCAATGGGGCTGCCATAACAAAGTATCACAAACTGTGTGGCTTAAACAGCAGAAATTTATTTCTCAGAGTTCTAGAAGCTAGGAGTAGAAGCTTAAGGTTCTGGCAGGCTTGGTTTCCTCCTGAGGGCTCTCTCCTTAGCTTGTGGACGGCTGCTTTCTCACATGACTTTTACTTTGTGTACATACATCTCTGGTGTTTCTTCCCATTATGAGGACCAGTCATATTGGATTAAGGCCCCACATTTATGACTTTATTTAATCTAAATTACCTCTTTAAAGGTCCTATCTCCAAATATAATCGCATTGGGGGTACAGCCTCAACGTATGAATTTGGGGGAACACAATTCAGCCCATACCACATTTTAGTATGGAATAATAGCACTTAATTAGAAATTGGTGTGGGCTATTTAGATTGCATGGAAGAAGTTTTTAAAAAGTGAAATGTAGAAAAGCTTTTCTGGTTGAAATAAATTTTTTAAGACATTTATTATTCTATATTTGCCAGTCAAAATGAATTAGGCTAATGTCATGACCTATTATGCTTTGGTTTAGCTAGAACATTCTATATTTAATTTTTTTAGCAAATTTCATTTGCTAATTTCTATTTTCCTAGAAATTTAACTATTTTATTTTTATTCTAAAATTTAAATATTTATTTTATAATAAAAGATTTCTCATCTCGTTAATTAACTTATCTATAATCTCACATATTTATCTATTTTATTGATAACATTTAAGTTCTGCTCTCTTAACAAATTACAATTACACAGTTCAGTGTTATCAACTATAGTCACTGTGTTTTATATTAGATCCTCAGACCTTATTCGTCTTATAGCTGAAACTTTATACCCTTTTACCACCTTTTTTTAAGATTCTACATATAAGTGGCAGCATGCAGTGTTTCTGTCTGGCTTATTTCATTAGCATAATGATCTCAAGTTCCTTCCACGATACAAACGGCAGGATTTTCTTCTTTCTAAAGGCCAAATTATATTTTATTGTTCATATATAAGCCACATCTTCTTTATCTATTAGTCTGTTGACAAGCATGTAGGTTTTTTTCCATCTCTTGGCTATTGTGAATAATGCTGCAGTAAACATGGGTTTGCAGATATCTATCTCTTAAATATCATGTTTTGGTTTCCTTTGAATATCTACCCAGAAGTGGGATTACTGAATCATACGCTAGTTCTATTTTAAGTTTTTAAGGAACATCTGTACTGTTTCACATAGTGACTACACCAATTTATATTTCCACCAACAGTGCACAGTATTCCTTTTTCTCCGCATCCTCACCATTTATCTCTTGTCTTTTGATGACAGCCATTCTTAGCAATGTGAGACAATATCTTGTTGCGGTTTCGATTTACATTTCCCTAATGGTTAGTGATGTTGAGTACCTTTTCATATATCTGTTGGCAATTTGTACATCTTTAGAAAATGTCTATTCAGCTCTTCTCCTCATTTTGTAATTGCATTGTTTGTTTGCTATTGAGCTATGTGAGTTCTTCATATATTTTTGATATTAATCTATTATTAGATAGATGGTTTGCAAATATTTTCTCCCATTCTGTAGGTTACCTTTTAATTTTGTTGATAGTTTCCTTTCCTGGGCAGAAGCTTTTTGGTTAGATGTAATCCCACTTATTTACTTTTGCTTTTGTTATTTTTGTTTTTCGTGTCAAGTTCAAAACTCATTTGCCAAGGTTGATGTGAAGGAGCTTATCTCCTATGTCTTTTCTAAGACTTACTGTTTCGAGTCTTATGTTCTAGTCTTTAATCCACTTTGAGTTAATTTTTGAGTATAGTACAAGATAGAGGTCTAGTTTCATTCTTTTGCATGTTCTTGTCCAGTTCTACCAACATTTTTTTTTCCATTGTATATTCTTGGCTCCTTTATCATAAATCTATTGGGTAAATATGCATAGGTTTTATTTTGGGACTCTCTGTTCTGTTTTATTGATCTATGTTTCTGTTTTTATGCCAATACAATGCTATTTTGATTACTACAGCTTTGCAATATAGTTTGAAAATAGGAAGTGTGATGTCTCCAGCTTTGTTCTTCCATCTTACAATTGCTTTGACTATTCAGTCTTTTGTGGTTCCATAAAAATTTTAGGATTGTTATACTTCTGTGAAAATGCCATTGGTATTTTGATAGGGATCACATTGAATCTATAGATTGCTTTGGGTAGTATGGACATTTTAATAATATTATTTCTTCCAATCCATGAGCACACAATATCTTTTCATTTATTCGTGTCTAAAATTTCTTTCATCAATGTAAAGATCTTTAAACTCCTTGGTAAATTTATTTTGAGATATTTTGTTTCAATATAATTGTAAATGTGATTATTGTGTTAATTTCTCTTTTGATAGTTCATTACTAGTGCATAGAAACACAACTGATGTTTGAGTTATCAATTCCTAGTGCATAGAAACACAACTGAGTGTTTGAGTTATCAATTTCTATCCTGTAACTTTACTGAATTTATTAATTAGTTCTAATGGGTTTTTGGTGGAATCTTTAGGGCTTTCTATGGATAATATCATGTCATCTGCACATAGAGATAGTTTTACATCTTTTCTGTTTGGATACCTTTTACTTATTTATCTTGTCTCATTGTTCTGGCTAGAATTCCTATACTGTGTAATTGGAGAGTGGCATCCTTGTTTTGTTCATAATCCTAGGAGAACGTCTTTTAGCTTTTCATCACTGGATTGGTATTAGCTGTGGGCTTGTCATATATGGCCTTTATTATGTTGAGGTCTCTTTACTCTGTAACCAGTTATTTTTAGAGTTTTTATTATAAATGAATGTTGAATTTCTGCATCTGTTGAAATGGTAATATGATTTTTATTCTTTGTTTTATTTATTAGTATTTAAATCATTGGCAAATGAGTCTTTTGATAATGTAATTATTTGTATATATTACAGATTTCCTAACAACTGTATTTTATTTTAGTTTTCTGTACATTTATTGGTTAACTTAACTAACATTTTGTATTTTATTATTCTCAGATCATTGCATTTCAATTCACATATTATTACCATCATATTCTTGTCTTGTGGTTTGCTATTTTTTATCTTCATCTTTGGTTGCTTCCCTATTTTTCTTTAGGTTATAGCTGTCTTTCTTCTTGTTTTCCTTTGTTAAATATTTAAATCCATGCATTTCATTTAAAAAAATTAAAACAACAAAGATATTTAATACTGTCATTGTTATTCAGTATTCAGGTTTCTGTTTATCCCATTAGAACTAATATTTAGTGTTTTACATTTGCATGTGTGTTTGTGTATACATGTATGTGTATATTCTATACATTCTTAATTTGATTCATGAATAATTAATATTATTTTCAGTGTTTTCAGTGTTATTACATGATAATTTTAACTTCCATTTTTTAAATCTGGTTATATTATTGGCATTTTAATGTGACTAGTTATATAGTCTTGTCTTCACTATTTTTATATTTCAGAAATTTGTTATAATTGTGCCTTGTAAGACTACATGTAATTTTTTCCCTATGGACACTTAAAATAAACATTGCTTTTATATTTGGGGGGTAATTTTATTTAGTCTTGTATTTTATTAGAAGATTTTTCTTTATGAGAACTAAGCTGCTATGGGTGAAGGGCAGTTTATCAGGATGTTTAAACTGTAGAATTCATAGTACTATTCTCTCTTCTTTTACCAGCTCCCTTAGCTCACTCTCTTAGCCCTTTCTTCTCTCCATAAATCACCTAGAAACACATGCACACAAATTAGTAATTAGATATGCTTTTCCAATGTCAATCTATACCTGAAAAAACAGTGAATTTCACACAATGACAATTCCTAGCTCAAAATAATAATTAAACCTAATGTAATTTTACACACTGATATCTTTAACTAGAATGGTTCATTCTGGTGCTTGATGTTATATCAGTAGAAAATTCTTAATTTTCACAAAAGTGTATTATATTTCTGGATTTACAAACAATAAACTAAGAAATCACTTTTTCCCCCCTAATCTTTGGTAGAAGTTAAAGAGTTCTCTATTCATGGGTAGAGAGCAATAAGGACAAAGGCAAATGAGGGAAACCTGTTTACTGGCATTTATTTGTAGGTCCATAGATAGTTTAATGATAATGACTTTGTTAGTTGGTGGATATAGTTAGGTTATTGTGCCAATAAACTCAAAATTAATGATCCTTTTTTAATTTAAAAAATGTTCAAGTTTTATTTTTCATCTTCCATTTTCTAAATGCATTGAACTTTGTTGCAGTTAACATATTCTTTATAGAAACAATTTGGTGCAAGTTGATTTTTCTTTTATGATTGATATAAACACTTAGATTGAAGAAGCAGCTCTCCCCACCAACTTTGATTTAAAAGGAACATTTCACAGAAGACATTAAGTGAAATGGAGAGTGTGATCTTTATAAGCTTTGTGATAAGCATGAAAGTGTTCACCAGAACCTGTTTATGTCACAATATTTATTTGCAAAACATGTTGTTTTTAGATATGAGACGGTAGCTGAAAAAACTAAAAAAATATTATTGAAAATTAATATTTTACAAGTTTAATAGTGACAAAATACTGAACATATAGCCAGTATCTTTTTATGAAATATAAGCACCAAACTACAAAAATAAAATTTCCAAAAATAAAATTTACACATTGATCAATTTCCTAAAATATATGTCCTTTTAAATTTAGGAAAATATAGATATATTTCTTTTAAAAAATTGTCAA
>NW_006433378.1:14557746-14571891 GCF_000325575.1 Pteropus alecto | reverse complement strand
AGGGAAAGTATAGAAGTCATAAAATTTCTCTTTATTCATAATTCAGTTGGTTGACTTTAAGATAAAACAATGAAAGTACAAAAGTGAAAATAAACTTTCTATTTAGGGAATAGAAAGAAATCTCACACTTTTCTTGCCACAATGTTTGATCCTCTGTCACCAATATGTGCTCAAAATTTTTTTTTTTTTAGTCATGGTTATTGTTGTTCTTTTTTCTCACATTTATTTTTCTCTTCCCAAGACTAAATATATTGTCTCTAACTTAAGGGAAACATAAGACAAACATTAAAAAAAAAAAAAAAAAGGAGTAAAAGCTTTGGAACTCTAAAAATTACAGCAGGTCCTTGAATAATTTTCTTTCAATGTTATTTTGTTATAATGTTGATGAGATGCTGCAGGAACTTAATTCTTATTTATACCAATTAGCCCGTGGTAAAATTGGTTTCATTATATGTTCTCATGTTAGGTAGCTAGTCAGACATGAGAGATGGGGGCCAGCCTAGAGACAGCCCAAATAATACCCCAATGATAGTGGAATTCTGGGTATGCACATACGCACTAGGCAAAGAGTTATATAGCAGCCAGGTGTCAATCAAAATGACCTCACTTGCCAATCACTTTGGAATGCCTTTGGAACCACCCATCACAGCCTAAATATAAGGCAGTAATTCCCACTTCTGGCTCCTCTTCATTCGTGATCCTTTTCTTTTGTGGCCTTTTTGTGTTGGTTACAGTGCTGGGACCATGTACCTCCTTGGGGCATGCTTTATCTTTCTAAAATATACTTTTAATAAAACTATTAAATCTCAATAACCTGTGATTCTTCTCTGTGTCATTTGAGGAAGAACTGAGGGAAAATGCTAACTACACTTCTCCTCCACTATTATCCCTCTCCCTCCCCGCTGCTGTTGAGGCAACACTAAACTCCTGTCTGGCTCCAATGATGACAGTTTCACTTAAAGTCACAGGACCTATTGATGTTTTTAAGTAAGGATTTACTGTATTTGTGCTACTGTTCCTTTAAAATTGGAATTGCATTGTATTATGATATACATCTGCCTTTTGCAAACCTAATTTACTATTATTTCCTGGAGTGACATAATGTTTAAAACTTCACCCTTTGGAACCAGAATTTTGGTTCACACCTGATATGAAATATACCAGTTTTGTAACTTTGGACATGTCACTGCTTTCTGTGTATCTGTTTCTTAGATATAAAATGGGAATGATAATATTTATTTCATAGGATTATTGTGATATTACATGAGCTAAATCATATGACGGAACAAGAAAAAAATGGCCATTGCATAATAGGCCTGCAGTGATGGTCAGTGTTATTTTTTATATTGGTGCCCATACTCTTCGGAGGCAGTGAAGAATAATATAGTACTGTTCTCTATTTAATGCTTTATAGGCATTTTTATCTGTATGGCTATAATTGCTTTCAATTTCAGATCGCCTGGCATGTGAGATGATTATATCAACTACAATAGAATGATCTTGTATAACCAGCAATTTCTTGTATAGCTCGTAACAGATTATATATATGGAAGTTAATATTAAAACTCAAAGAATGATGCTATTGAATTTTGATGTTTGTAACATTTTGTATTTGTTGTTTCAATACTATCTAGAATTTCAGGTAACATTAATAGATAATTTATTTTGAGAGAGATTTTTTTTTTAGGCTATCAGTCAATGTAAAGAAAAGTAAAGAAGTTTTTATCATTAATATTGAACAGACACTATTCTATATTATAAGTTCGCTATACTCTAACAAAAAAATTAGAAAGTTATATAATGGCTACTAATCTGGCAGTCCTAACAGTAATTAGGTTCTAATTTTCATAATTGATCAAAACATACTTAGACTTAAATTCCCAAATACATTCTCTGAAGAAAATATATTTCGAACTTAATTATCTCATTAATGAGTCAAGGGGAAGAAAAGTTTCTTTGAGTTAATTTAACATTATATTCTATGATTTCCAAAGATATCAGAGCTCACTACTTTTGGAGAAAAAGGTAGAGGAGTTCTAGGCCCTTATCTCAGCTTAAAAAAAAAAAGTAAATGAGTATTATTTTTAAATATTAGGTATTTACGTATATTTTGGCAAGGAAAAGTTAACATGGGTAAAAATGTTTGAAAATGGATAAAGAATTTCTATTCAAATAGACCATAGATGACATTGTTATTTTAAAATAATTGTGTTTGGTAAATGTGCTTTGCCAGTTTTCAGACAATAGGTGACTTACCTCAACATTTTTCACAGCATCCACTGGTTGATTTTAGGAAGCTATAGATAGCAGATCATACTTAAGGTCATAGGATTTGACTTGCAAATTCTGCCACTAGGCAGTGGTAGACAGGAGAGGTTACTTAACCACTAGAGGTTCCAGTTGTCCTGAGATAATTGTCTCAAAACAGCAATGGAGAAAGGAAGAATATTTTTTCCATATGGGCGTGTTGACCATTTTACAAAGCAATTCTTGAAATACGCTCAACATAGGCCTATTGTGTAAAAATAGTTTTTAATTATGTGTTATCTATTCTTATTTTGATTTATTGTTAAAGTAATGTGAAAAAATAGGTTTTGTATACAGAGTTAACTTTGGACTAAGTTTTTATATAAAATGTGAAACAAGGACAATCTAAAAATAACATAAAGTATAATTTAAATATAATTTTAAAAAATTTGGAGTTTGCTCATGAGTCAGGTTGTGTCATCCTGCCACCCCCAAATTCATATGTTCAAGTTCCAACTCTCAGTCCTCAGAATATAATCTTATTTGTCAATAGGTAGTTACAGATGTAATTAGTTAAGATAAAGTCATATTGTATCTTAGAAAGGGGCCTTTAATCCAAAATGATTCCTGTCCTTACCAAAAGGGGACATTTGGACACAGACACACACAGGGAGAATGTCACCTGGAGATGATGGCAGAGATTGGTGTGATGTTTTTATAAAGCAAGGAATGTCAAATCAGTAAAAGCTGGGGGAGAGGCATAGAACAGATTCTCCCTCACAGCCTTCAGAAGGAACTAACACTGCCAACATCTTTATCTAAGAGTTTTAGCCTCCATAACTGTAAATTAATACATTTGTGTTATTTAAGCCATCCAGTTTGTGGTACTGTATTATTGCAGCCGTAGCAAACTAATATAGGGTTAGATAATTTTGGATTCTAATGCTCACAAGTCTTTTGGATTATCAAAAATATAAATAATGTAAGCAGTGAGCATGTGGGTTTCTTAATATTCTTAATATCCTCAAAGGAAAAGAATTACTAATCCAATTAAGAATCTAGGAGAGTCATCTTCCTTGACTGAATGAAGTATTCTGGAAGGTATATACATGCACTAGGGAGGAAAGAAAAATTTTCAGGCACCATTCCAGATAAACTACTTAGTGGGATCACCTATTTCACAGCTATATCACTATCACATGTACAAAATGAAATTAAAAAATTGCACATGGATTCACCAAGTTAGTATTCAACTAATATGAAATTAGAAAATATGAAAGGTAACTTGAAACTATTCTTAGTGTTGATTCAAGAAATCTCAAGGTAGAAAACAACAAAATAAATGGCTACGGGTTTATCTAAAAAGAAATAATCTCTACTTTTCTGCCTGTTACCCACAAAATAAGGTAATAAGGGAGCATATTTTAAAATTACCCTAACTTTATTAATTTTATTCTGAAAAAATCAATTATTTTTCACAGATAAATTTATGATCAAACATTGGTAATCACTTAAATATGTAAGAGTCTTATTGCAAGACTAAAGCTTGTACACTTAAATACTACCAAATTCCGCCTTTTAAATTTAACAATTGAGTGGTTTTTGTTTTGTTTTGTTTTGCTTTGCTTTGCTTTTGTATATTTCCAGAATTATGTAATTATCACCACCAAGTAATTTTAGATCAGTCTTATTACCTTAAAAATAAGTCCTGTATTTACTAATAATCCATCTAGATATATCTCTCTGCTTGTTCCCTAGGAACCAATAATCGGTAATATATTTTCTCTCTTTTTATTGTTCATAAAATAATCTATTTTAGGCCTTTTCTAGACCTCTCATTTAAATGGAATCATACAATATATGGTCTTTTATGACTGAAATTTCACTTAATATAATGTTTTCATCCACATAGTGTATATCATTTTTCTTTATTTTTGTTCTGGAATATTCCATTTTATACATTGTATACACTTATTCATAAATTGATGAGCATTTGAGTTGTTTATCTTCTTTTGATTATTATAAATAATGCCTATATGAACACTTGTGTGCATGTATAGATATATTTTAATTTTCCTAATTGTATACATAGGGATGGAATTTCTATGTCATATAGTAACTTTAACATTTTGAGATACTGCCAAAGTGTTTTCCAAACTGGCTACACAATTTGAAAATACCAATAGCAAGGTATGAGGGTTCCCCTTTCCTATATCTAAGCCAGCTCTTATTATCTATTTTAGCCATCTTAGTTGTTATAAAGTGATATATTGTGATTTTGATTTGCATTTCTCTAATGATTAATATAAAGTATCATTTCATATGCTTATTGGCCATTTGCATATTTTTTGAAGAAATGGCTATTCAAATACTTTGCTCAATTTTTAAATGAGTTGCTTCTTTTTCTTGCTGAATTATAAAGGTTCTTTATAAATTCTAGATACAAGTACCTTGAATAACATTTAATTTGCAAATATTTTCTCTCTTTCCATGAGTTGTATTTTCTTGATGGTGTCCTTTGAAGCACGAGAGTTTTTAATTTTTATGAAGTTCACTTTATTTGCTTGTTCTTTTGTCATTTATGTTTTTGGTTTCAAATATATTTGATATCACACAAATATACTATTTTTTTTCTAAGAGTTGTTGCGAAACCATATGTTGAAGAGACGTCTTTCCCCCATTGAATCATCATGATACTCTTGATGAAATTAATTATATAATGTCAGAATTTATTTCTGGACTCTCAATTTTATTACATTGATCAATAAAACCAGTTTTAATCCTGTTCTCAAAGATTTTTTTGTGGATTACTCAACATCCTGATATAAAAGATCGCGTCATCTGCAAATAGAGATTAACTTTTCTTTTTCAATCTAATGTATTTTTGTGTTTTTACTTCTTAATTGTTCTATCTAGAACCTGCAGCTCAATGTTGAATAGAAGTGTAAAAGCTGAATCCTTATCTTGTTCTTGATTTTAGGGGGGAAGTTTGCAATGTTATACCATTAGGTATGATGTTAGCTATGGGTATTTGATAATGCCCTTTTTCAGACTGAGGAAGGTCCCTTTTCTTTGTTTGCTGAGTGTTTTTATCATAAAAGGGTATTGAATTATTTTCAAATGCTTTTTCTGCATCTATTGAATAGAATTCATCTTTTTGTCCTTTATGTTATTTGTATGTTGTATTTAATTGTTTGATTTTCTTATGTTCAATTATTCTTGTCTTCTTGTGATTTGGTCATAGTGTATAATAGATGTATGCATATGCTACTGGACTTCATTGACTTATATTTTCCTGAGAGTTTTTTTCCTAGTGTTTTAAGGCAAAGGGTTAGGTTATTGATTAAATATATCTTTTTTTTTTAATATAGCCATTTATAGCTATACATTTCTTACTAACATTTTAGCTTTATCACATAATCTTTGGTTTGTTGTGGTTTTATTTTCAAAAAGTATTTTGTTTTCAAAGTATTTTCTAACTTCCCTCGTGATTTCTCTTTGGACCTTTGAATATTAAAATAGTGTTGTTTATTTTTCATCTACATATGTTTGTTCTTATTTTTTTGTTTATTTTCAGTTTAATTCCTTTGTATTATAGGACATACTTTGTATGTTTTAAATTCTTTTAAATATATTTTTTAAAGGACCTGTGGGAAGAAAGGAGAGAACAGAGGAGGGAAGGAGAGAGAGAATCAATGATGATGGTATTTTAAACTTAAGTCTAACACATTCCAAAGCATCTAGTCCTAACCAGTATGCTATCAAGTCCCTTGGATAGCTATCGAATATCATAATTTTTCTACTTATTTTCCATTCTGTACTTTATACTAGAATTGTGTATTTCTTTCTTTATTTTTTTCCTGTGTTACCACTTCCTACTTGATTCTCTGCCTTCCAGGCATAAATCTGCTTAAAACATATACATCAAAGCGAATCATTCCCTAACCACTAATTTCCTCTATGTCCCCAAATCCCCAAAACTCTCTTCTCTCTTAATGTTACTCAATTACTCTTAATTCCCTGGACACATGAAGTGCTTTCTTGACTAAATTTCAATGCCTGCAACACTTCGCTTCTTCATTATCACCTGGATAACAACATCTCATGCTTCAGGTCAAAGATCTAACATCATTTATTTTCAAAAGCTTCCCTTATTTATGAAAGTCTTATCTGGTGCTAGTTTCTTCACAGACTCTGAGTTAGACAGCATCTAGCAACCTTGATGCAGAATACAGATATTTAATCAAAATTAAGGTAATATGGGATATTTTATGGAGAATAGCTGCCAGGCATGGGGCCCTTCATAATATTTTCTCATTTCAGGAATTAAAGCTGAAATCTTTAAGTTCACTAGCCTTCCTCACTAGCAATTTCTTTTCTGTTGAGCTCAGATTTTACAGTATTTGACCTACAAACAAAATCAAATAAGGGATTTAAACAGTGTTAAGAAGAGAAAAATTGAGTCATGACTGTTCCATCATTATGGATAGTTTATTCTAGGCCTCCTTATTCTAACACACAGTTTATGTTAATTAATCATTCTTGACACCTGGTATTTTAAAATAACAGTCCATTCGGGAGGAGGTAGACATAAAAGATAAAATGATTAAGCTTCTTCATCCCTTCTTTCTCCATGCAGCAGTCCATAGTTCACAGGTGTGGTCAAGGCTTATTGCTGCAGTTTCCAAGGCTTGTGGGTCCTCTGATGAAAAGTCAGATACCTGCCTAAGTATTAATAGTGTATGTTTGATTTCAACCAAGCTCTGGGATGTGTGTCTCTCAGTAAGCAGGTGATATCATTTGCAATGTCCTTTGCCTCTAAATTTGGCATGGGAAATACATGTTTTCATATATGGTTTCTTGATGTCAGAGATGGGAATAATTCTGTAGTTGACCAGCAGACTTAGATATTATTCCAAGTTAATGGGCCGCAATTTGGCATTTCAAAGAGAAAGCTCTTCTTAAAGGTCATGATGAAGAATCAGATATTATTGGATCATATTTTTGAAGGGCCACAGAAATAATGTAATTACTTATTAATCACACCTGATAATCACATCCCTTCCTTATAGGGCTCCCAAAAGACTAGTAAGTGAAGAAATAATGTTAACTACCAGACTCATGCTGATATTCCCAAAGCAATACTTGCTGGAAATTAGGCTTGGATATCAGCTTAGTTTGAGGAACCAAGGAAATCTCTTTCTTCATCTTGAATCATAAATCTTAAAATCAACCAGTGATTAAAGAGAATGAGGAAAATCTACAGTGGGTCAACTTTCAGAAATATGGTATTAACTAAATATCTGAAGCGCATTATGTTTGAAAGAGAAGCTGTTAAGTTGAATCATGTACCCCCAAAAGATGCTGAAGTCCTTCCTAATCAACAGAACGTCTGATTGTGATCTTATTCGGAAATCATGTATTTACAGATGATTGAGTTAAGATGCAGTAATTAGTGTGAGCCTATATCCAATGTGACTAGTGTCCAAAAAAGAAAAAAAAAAGGGGGGGGGTGGAATTTGTATAGAAGCAATTACACAAGATTGATTTGTGAATATTTAAGTGAGGCTGCCACAGCCAAAGATTGCCAAATATTTCTGGCAAACCACCAGAAGCTAGGGAGAGGCATGGAACAGGTTCTCCCTTATAGCCTTCAGAAGGAGACAGCTCTGTAAGCACCTTGATCTCGAACTTCTAGCCTCCAGAACCGTGAGACAATAATTTCTGTTAAGTTACACAGTTTTTGAAACTTAGTTATGACAGTCCTAACAAACCAATAGGAACTATCCATCATTTTAATTAATAAATTAACCTATTCATGAGTAATAGATTTAATTTCCATATGGATGATTGAGTATTTTAAAAAATTTATTCCAAATTCAAAATTGTGGAAGGATTCTATAAGAGACATAAGCTACTCCTATTGAATTTATATAACAAATAAGCAGATCAATATGCATTGATGACTTGAATATTTTTCCTTCACAATTTATCATAGTGTAGATTTATTTTAGAACATAATTGCTTAATACACTAAACCTTTTAGTCATTTCAAAATAGGCAATAAAACTGAAAACAAATAAAAATAGCAAATGTTCTATTATTTGCCCTTGTCATAAGAGAATTAGAGTGAAACACAAAAAAAGTAATAGGAAAACTTGCCCTGAGGTTAAAAAGTGTTGCCTAATATATCATGTAGAATTTTTTGAAAATAGATTTATATTGTTAATAAAGTTTATCAATCTGTCATAATATGATAAACCATTTGTACTCAGCAATTTAAAATGTATTATATAATAGTAACAATGTATTAGGTAATTAAGTTTATAAAAATAAAACATACATGATATTGAAAATCAACTTAATGTATAAATTATTACACAAATAATTTATTATATAAATTATAATTTACGTAAATAATAATTTACTTTTACAGCAAAGGTTTTTTGGACAAAAAGACAAATGCTAGTTTAGTGAGTATAACATTTTTAAAAATAAAACCTCAAATATAAATGGAAAGGAAAGTAATTTTCTATATTTCGAATTAATGAATGTTAATTATACCAGGAGAAAGAAAGTGTAATTATAAAACTCGGGCATTTTAAGCATTTTCCCTACTTCTTCCAAGGATCAGTTCTAAACACTGAAAGCTTCTCAAGACATGTGGCATCACTGAGTAGAAGGTGCCTATTTCTATGTCTTAATGTGTTTTGAAGTGGCTATTAATGAGATATTAAAGCGTTCCTCTTTTTTCTCAGGTACCATCATATCTCCATGTTAGTAGCTGTTCAGTCTACTACTGGAATAGATATCTGAATAAATGGTTAAACAGTTTCAACTGAGGCTTCCCATCTTCTGAAAGTATAAGGCCTCTCAGTCAGTATCCTCTCTCAGCTTTCACACCATTCGAGCATGAGAAGCTTCACTTAGCCTCCATTTTTTTCCCCCTCAAGGCTCTTGGAAAAATTTGAAGATCACTCCACTTCTCTTATTTCACAAAGCGGACTCTACTTTACCACTTTGTCACCCTTGAAGAAAACCATGTGTTGCACTGTGGCCCCTTAGGGGGAACCATGATGTCGATCTCTTCTATATTCATTTCTTCAAATTTGTCTGCTACACCTGTGTCATTCATCCTCCTTGAAGCTAACTTTGTAGTCAGGGAGGACCTTTTGCTCAGAGATTCTCACCAGTGGCTATCTTCTTGCTTTCTTTCCACTTCAATTTTCTTTCACTCATCCTACAACAGAGGTTCTTTATCAAATTTGGTCATTTGGGGGAAGTGGTCATTCAAGGTATTGTAGATGTTTAGCAGTAAATTCTCAATGTACCCCTTTTCTTCTCTGTTTCTATCTTTCTGCCATGATACCTTTCTCCCTGAGCAGAAGTGACTAATGCTAGATGCCTGGACTAGAGACATAAGCCTTAATATCTTAAAACAAACAACAAGAACAAACAGAAACCATCCTGAAGCATCAAATGAAATTCAATGTAGATTATTTTAAATATTTATTGGCACCAGGATAGCTTCCTACACACGTCATTTGTCTGGTTGTATAGAGCCCAGTGATCAGAAGGACTCCGCGCTTGGATTAATGCTCTACTATCACCGTCTTGAAATTCTTAATAATTTTTGAACAAGGGGCTTCACAGTTTCACTTGAACTAGACCCCACAAATTATGTAGCTTCTCCTGTTTGGCATACCAGGAATTATAAAACAACAAATTAATTTTCAGGCCAAACTAGAATAAACCACGGGAAATTATTACTATAAGTAAAATAAATAACTTTTCCATTAAATGTGCAATTATTTCCTGAAACTGTAAATTGAACCCATCTAATGCATCGGAAGTGGAAAACACAGTTAAAGATTGTAAATACAACATGATACCAACCAAAGTATATACAAAAAAACAAATAATAACTTTTATGGTTAAACCGTAAGGTTTACCAGCTCAGCTGCTCATAATCCCTAACCTGTATTCTGCCTTTATTTAGTGGCATTTAATTCAGAGTTTTTGTTCCTATACTCAGTTTCATTGCCCCTGGGAGACCTTAATATTCATGTAGATAAACAAAATATTATCTTGAGTCCTTAGTTTTTGAGATCTTTATATCCGGGAATATTTTTCACCATGTCATTTTAGCAGCCCATTTAAAACTAGACCTTAGAATTTATCAATTCCTGACACTTCTATTCTCAGTAAAATAATTTAGAAACAAATTTTTTATCCAAAGTGCATTTTGTTCCCTTATGCTTGCTCAATTACCCTCTATTTATTTTAAAATAATTAACCAAGGCATCAAAACATACCCATCATTACACTAAATGCTCTTTAATTAAAATGTAAATTAAAATACAGTTTTTGAAGTGGATTAAAAAAAACAAATCTCAAGTCTATTGTGCATGTAAAAACAGACAAAACAATATGGTAAAAAAAAGTATTTATATAATCATGGGCAGAAGACATGAAGTCAATCAAAAGAAGAAAAAATAGGGATGATATTTTTTTCAAAGAAAATAGAATTTCAGAAAAAAATTAAACAATTAGAGATTTTTCAGAGTAATAAAATATATAATGAAAAATTATAAGCAAGACACCTATAGGTACTAAAGAACTAGAAAAAATTGAATAATAAAAGTAATATTATTTCCAATTATTTTTGGTCCAATAGAGGCAGATATATCAAAATAAGAATGGTCAGAATTAAAAGAATCAAGTTAATATTAGAAGTTATTTGAAAATGATTAACTATCCCCTTTCCCTTACCTTTAAACAACTGAACATTCTAGTTTTATTTAAAAAAATTCCAAACTATAGCTTTAGAAAAATGCTGATATTACTTATACAGAACAAGATGAGAATAAAATGAATTACTAAATATCAAAGATTTTAGTAATACTAATGCATAATTATTAACTTAAAATATTAAATGTTTAAAACATGTTCTTAAAATCAGGAATTAGAGAACACTTGCTATTTCAATAATTTCTGAGTATTATCAAGATAATATAGTTAATTGAATAAACTAAATAAAATTGAAATGACTATAAGAAAGTCAAGAAAGTACCTCTGACACTGGAAGAATATTTAAACACTTTCAGTTAAAACAAAATACTACAATTAGTAAAGGATTTGGTGATATGATTAAAGATAAATATTCAAAAAATAATTTTCTTCTGTTCCGATAATATGCACCTAAATAAAATAATAGAAACATTATTACCTTTTCACTAATCAAAATAACAACTCTACATCTTGGCTATAAATAAGAAAGACAAAAAAAATCCATATTAATAAAACGATCAAAACTTATTGAAGAAAAAATCAGAAAAATAAATTTAATTAACATATGAAGGATAAAATACAAATATGCTTGAGGTTGGATAGATTTAATACCATAACACAGTACTTCTCCCCTAATTTGCCTTTTACTATTGCTTTCTAAACAATATTCTATTAATATGGTACAAATTGGTCAAGTTTAAAAGGAGTAAAAATGTACATGCAAAGGCAGGGCCCACTAGACAATAGACTTTACTCTTTAAAATGTGAAAATATGTCTGGTAATCCAAATTAGCCTAGGAACTCCCAGTAAGCAGACAGTTCAGTGAAGAGGTTGTAACTGCTCTGATAGTAGTAGGTCAGAAGTGTTCTCAACCCTTTGGATTCAGGAACCTGAAATCTCTTAAAAATTATTGACTCCAAAGTGACCTTGTTTATGTAAGGTATATCTATCAATATATCTATCAATATATGCTATCAATATAGCATCTATATCTATCAATATAGAAAATAAAACTGTGATATTAAAAAATATATTTATCTATTTTTTAAAATAACATTTCTTAAAATGAATTATATATTTTCTACAATTAAAATTTAGTGTGAAAATTAGCACTGTTAAAATGGAAGCATAGCCTAGGGAATGCAGTTAGTATTAATATGATGGCTAGGTGGAGGCCCAGGGGAGGGAGGGAGCAATCGGGGGGATCATTTTGTGAACTATATAGATGTCTAACCAATGTACTGTATACTTGAAACTAATTTAAATAAATAATTTAAAAAATATTTGTAACATTATAAAATGTCTGACATAATAGTAACCAGCTGGGTTTTCATAATCTGCTTCTATATTCAAAATGTTGCATTATGTTATTTGTTTGAACTATATAGATAAATATAATCACAAATGATATTGAATAAAGGAGTATTTAAACAGCTTTTTAAAGTAATTCCAAATTTCATTTTAATACTATACAAAGACTGACTGGTTGTAGTTTCTTAAGGGTTAGTTAAAATGTGGAGTCTAAAACCATATGTGAGAAATTTTTGTACTGTTTCCTTAAAATATATTGATCTGTTTTGCTCTGTTAAGGTTTATTTTGTCTATACATGATTTTGTAATGTTATATATTCATAATTTGAAAAATATTGTTCCAATGATCTTGCAGATTTTTTAAATCTTGGCATATTTCATCAAACAACATAAAGATCATGTTCATTAATCATATCATCAGAAAATTCTTTAAGTGTTGAGAACATGTTAAGCTTAAGATGGTAGTTTCAAGTTTTCCAAAATGTTAAGTTGTACTTGAAAGCTCACATATTATCATTGCAAAGTTGGTTGTTTTCCTTGAAATGATAGGCTCACTCTTTCATTTTCAAAAATATGCCTGCCAAATACCCAAAATCTGAATAATCATAGTTTGTCTTTTAGTTATTCTTTCAAAAGTGCTTTTCCTTGATACACTGCTGTACATGAAACAGAAGTGCTTCATGTGTATTTCTCATTTTATCAAATGGGGTTTTAAAAAGCATTGAGATTTAAGAAAATTAATATTTACTGCCTTACTAGGGACATTAGTTACTGAAAAAGGCTTTTAAATTTTCTTTTTTTTCTGTTTCTAGTATTGAAGATTATAACTACTTGGTCAGCTTTTTTGTGATTGTCTTACTTTGGGCACCAGTTTTACCTCCCATTGCTTTGCATCATCAAACCAAAGTTTGACGTAGAGATGAAGGCAAATAATACTAATGACATCTCAGTATCATTATGAAGTAGTGTCGGTTTCATAGACACTTGCCAATCTAGATACCTAAGAACAGTCACTTTGTTTTTCTCTTCTCCCAGTCCCATGACCTGCTTGATTCTAGTCTCACAACCTGTACTTTATCAGGCCTTGAACACTGTTTATTCTAAAGGCCTGCCTTCATCATTAATATCCCAAAGCAGTTATAAAATGCTCAATCTGGTTTCTAACTACAAGTGTGTCAAAGGGAGAACCTGCCAGGCTAAGCTAGAGTTCCTTAGAAAAAGTATGGCAGTACGCCCTAACTATGGGGCAGAGAGGACAATCTGTTCCTTCACTTTTGGAAGCTCTGTTCAAAAACATGATCTTGAACACAATGGAACATAAAGTTGAGTGAGCACCTACAGTAACAGGTATCAAAATACAAGGTATATAATAGTTCAGCTGCTGTGAGGAAGTATACAAGAGCTTAAGTAGATTTTAATCAAGGGTGATATTGTTTTCATTTCCGACCTGACAAGAGCAAGGAAATATAATAGATATTTAATATTGTTCCTAGGGAGATTTGCCTTTATCATTATATTTTAATCTCTTATGTACTCGTACATGTACTCTTTGGACTTTCTTAAGGATAATGGCTAACTTGCTTAATCACTTTAATCTTCAGTTTGCTACCTAAATATTGGGACTATAGCAACAAACTATTAGTGTGCAGTAGTGTTAATATTAAAGACTAGTAATTTATGTGAACAAAATTATTTATCAAGGAATATCATTTTTGAAATAGTTTTAAAATAGTTTTGTTATCAAATGTTAATGTATTTTAGAGAAGAAATAATCTTTGTTTTAGCATTTCACACGA
>NW_006433378.1:14551293-14557686 GCF_000325575.1 Pteropus alecto | reverse complement strand
TTCATTAAACTTAAAAGTACACAATTGGCTATTCTAAGCTTTTTTCTTTCTTGCCTATATAAACATATTTATTAATAAATAACATATCTTTTAATTTTATTAAATTTATACCATAGGCTGATATATCTTTCTTGAATCCCTATTATCTTTAAAGAAACTCCTTTTAATTAGGTTAAAGAAAACCTTGTCTTTATTCTGCAAGTGTCTGATTTTAAGTGGTTTAAGCTGATTAAATCTTTTTTTTTGTCTTTTTTGCTGTATAATTATCATATATTTTCCATTTATCTACCTCCACATGAAAAGCAACTAGGATATTATTCTATAATATACACTTCCTGTTGCAATTTAGTTTACACATTATTGCCATGTTTTAAGAGAAAACAGCAGGCTTCACAATAGCGATCAATTTTCAGAGCTACTAAAATTTTCATATATCTTTAAATGTTTTTGCATTAATCTGTAAGAGTTCAAATGCTTATTTTCTTCACATTCCTTTAAGATTTGAAATCCACATTCACTTCACCCAAAGTGTGGGCAATCAGATATCACATTCAGACATAAGATTTCTCTTTGATTTGTCACTTAGAAGTATTCTGTCTCCCCTGCCCCCCCAAAAATTTTCCCCAAAGATCAAGATAGAACTCAGTTTCCAGTGAGGTAAGATTATAATGCCATTTTATAAAATAATTATTCCAAATAAAAATTAGTTCTTAACATTATAATCAATAGTTGTCAATATGCATACATTTCAACCTAAATATGCCTTCTTCTCAACTTTCATATTATGCTTTTGCATTCAATCTGCCATAAATCTGTTTATATAATTATAAATCTGTAAATAATATGTATTGTTATCGTTTCTTTATTTGTATTGGCTGAATTGATATACATTGCTAACTTGTGCTGAAATACTTCTTCAGTTTTTCATTTATTTTACTCAATTTTTCTTTAGACCATTAAAATTGCTCTGTGAAAAACTAATCAATTTATTTTGAAAGCTATGATATTACATGGTGTGCCTATGCCACATTTTATCTATCCTTTCAAGAACTGATGAACATTTATGTTCTTGCAAGCCTTTGCTATCACACATAATTCTGTAATGGATATTCTCACGTGCCTTTTTTCATGACTATGCTTGAGTTTCATGAAGTATACTTTCGGGAATAGAATTGTGCAGTTTAAGTTCACTAAATAATGACAAACTGCACTATAAATGTCTATATCATTTCATAGACTCTTAGAATCAGTGTCTAAACTTTTCCATCTCACTATTTTTTGTCAATAATTTTATATATATACTTTTTTTTCATTTTTAAATTCACTTTATTTAAATTAAGAAAAAAAAAACATAAACAGTTCACCCATTTCTCTCAATTCCTATCTCATATCTCTGGCAACCATCACCTGTTCTATGTATCTATGAGCTCTTTTTTTTTTTTTTCCTTTAGAGTCCTCGTATATGAGAGATCATGTAGTAAGTCTTTCTTTGACTTATTTCACTTAGCATAATGCCCTCATAGTTAAAATGTGACATGGTATCACATTGTTTTAATTTGCTTTTTGCTGCATAAAAAGGTGTTTTTTAAAATAAATATCCTAATTTTTATTCGTAAAATACTACTTTATATATTTTCCCAATTTATTTTTGTCCATTTGGTTGAAAAAATTTGAATTTTCAATTTTCCAAACCCATGTGTTAAATAAATAATAGAAACTTCCTGTCAATCCATCCACTGCCCAGATTCTTTCTACCATCTCATGTTGACCACATTTTAAACAACTGTTTAGGAAATTATGTTGTGTTCAGAACGATTTAGAAAATTCAGTTGCATTGGTAATTATTGCATGTCTTTATCTTTGAACATTTTTTTCCTAATATAATTCATACTTTGGATGTAGAAATTCAAGTCACTTATTTGGAAAGTTTACCTGGTTCTCTCACATCTTTTTCTGTAAGAGGACCTAAACCACTTTTTCTGAGCTCTATAGATGTTGCTACATTTGCTTCTATCTAGTGATTCTATTCCATTCTGTTTTTTTTTGAGTTTATTGGTTGTTTCTAGGTGATATTTTTAGATATTTTGTCATTATATTGCTTTGATTTGTACTAAACTGCAAGTATACAACTTTTTAATTTTAAATGGCAAAGTTTAACACTTTATATATTTTATTTCTATTCCATTTTCTATAATTTTCATTATTTATAGATTGGACTTCTGGTTTGGTTCTGCATCTCACTTTAGTCTGTCTTTAAATTGTGATAAGATTTTTAAATAGCTTCTACTTAATTATTCAATACAATGATTATTTAGGAGATGATACGTTTTACTAAGAAAGAAACAATTTCAGGATTTTAAATATTATTAAAATGAATAAAGGCACCAAAGCCAGGGGCCTGTGTTATAATCACCAAATCTTGCAATAAAAACAAAAGCAAAACAACCAGGGGGTATAAAAAACAAACTTTAAAATGTTGCACTCTGTCAAAGACAAAAATGGAGGTATAAGAGAAAGTGGGATATTTAAGAAATAACTTTGAGTCCCTTTTGGAGTGATAATTACTTTATAACAGCAAAAAGCAATGTAAAATAAATAAGCAATTATTAAGACAGCAACAGATGGTCAATTCGGTTCTAAATAGTAAAAATTTAGGTAAAAGTATGAGAAAGGATTGTGACAATTAAAGCATATGAGGAATAAATAGGTATGCATAAAAGAAATTCTAAGTATAACATTTTTTATACAGATTTGATCCATTATTTCACTTCTATATTATCTCATAGATACTATTTATTGGCCTCACAGGCTGCAAAAATCTTTGGTTAGTAAATTTGTAGACTACTCTAGAATTTTTTGCTTCATTGGATGGTGCTTGGTTATTTTAATTTGCATGTAACCCACTAGTGAATTTTTTTTTAAAAGGGGGAGGAGCTTTTGATTCTGTGTTGTTCGGTCTAAGATTTTGCATTTCTGAGTAGTTCCTGAAGGAACAACCAATGGTGTTGTCGTACCAAGCCTCTACATTATTGGTTAAGTTGTTCTGTTTCTAGGAGTGTTTGCATACCGCACAGGTATGGTTAATAGTTCAAGATTCTGCAGTGATATCTTTTGTTCCTATCTTCATCATAATTTAAAAGCAAATCTTATGTATTCTTTTTTATCCTTGTGTGCTTGTTCTTCATTTATTTTTATAAATGTTTACTCATTTAATGTGTACAATATCTCCTTGAATCCTCTTGAAAATATGACTCATACTTTCAAAACTAATTATTTTTTGTTATCATTAAATTAATTTCACAATGAATTGTCTGTGATTTTTTTTTTTACTTTTAATGAAATATATTCAATTTTTGACACCTTTTTTTCCTATTTGATTAACTTTTTGAGGCCATCTCTGCATTCACAATTAATCTGTATTCATTTAAATTAGATGTGCGATCAGTCACAACTCAGTATAGCTACTACCTGAGAATATATCAAAATGTCTATATGTCACATTTAAGGAAAAAAGTCTTATTTCTATGCACTATACATTTCTTTTACATTTTAGAGTCCAATAGCTTGGTAATAAAGAAAGGAGATTATGCAATATATTTTCACGAAGTAAGATTTTGTTTAGATTATACATATTTATTTAACACTCCCTTTCCTCACCTGTAAGTGCACTTTTTTTTTTCTTGGTTTGAATAGTGCAACCTGGTACCTACATTCACTTCACAGTCTTACTAGTAAATTTAAATGTTTGTTAGATAGGTGATGTAGTTTAAATTTAGTTTCCCCACATCCTTGGAGTTTGTCTTACATGGGATCCTCAAAAATCCATGAATATTAAACTCAAATTCCCTCGAGCTCATCTTTCATCACTGTTTTGATGGACAGGGAGCTTGTGCGTTGTATTTATAATGATTCCATCCTCGCCGTTAATAGCAAAGATTCTCCATACGTGGTATGTTTCTGAATCTATAAAACATTTCCAGGATGCTTGCAGAGATTTCCAGATTTTTATATTCAATTTCTCATTTCAAGAATAAAATGTGGTAGGGAGAGTGTACCAGATATCTGTTAACTTGTCTAATTAAATTCTGTTCCATATTAATCTTACTAGAGTGATTCTAAAGAAAGCCAAATGCCTGAAGTGTACAGTTAACTTTAATTAAATTTTATTGTTATAGTAATAATTGTTATATCCTAGCTATCTATATTTTGAACCAGATACTTCCATTTAAAACATCAGAAACAACTCATTGCACTAATATATCGTACGCAATTAATCACCAATTGTTCTTAGATGTTTCAATTGCTCTTTCGAAATTTTCTTATTGCATTATTTTGCTAATCATAGAGTATTACTGGCCATGCTCTATATGCTATTTCATTGAAAGCCTTTCTTTCCAGAGACTTTCATATCATGATAAATTAAATATCTTGCCTAAGGAGCGTATTAGTACTCCTTGGCTTTTCTTGAGCTATTTATGGTTGCTAGTGTGATTAGGAAATAATTGTTTGGTTTATTTACTTATCTGTGCAGCTTATGGGAAATGCTCAGCGTTTGATCATAACTCCTTTACTAGAAAAATATGTGAAAGATAAGTTGCTATAGTTTGTCAGTCTCTTAATTATATATTACATGTAGCCATGAATATTTTTAAGCTATTAAAAACAATGATTTATTTTTCTTTCTTAGCTTTGTCTATTTATTGATTTTACTATAAATCAATAATATTGCCATTTTAGATAACCCAACTTGAAATATAAGGATATTTACTCTTTAGGATTCATATAGATATAGATATAAACTCTTTTTAAATTAATGAGTTTCGTTTATAAATTCAGTAATTTTTATTTTCAACGCATTTTATTTCAAATTTAAAAAACTGCATTTTTGAAAATTTAAAATTTGTATATTTAGAAATTATAAATATAAGTATTGATATAATTATTGACAAACGTCTTGTGTGAGTTACATTCATAATGACATAGTATGGTGAATATTTTCCTATACCTTTCAACTTATGCATATTAAATATTTCATATAAACTTTTGAATATTATGTCATCCCTACAAAGAGCCTTCTCAATTAAACATAAATGTTTTCTGTTGGCCATTATTGTACTCATTTTTGACAATTTTGTATGTTTCAAACAGAAATTACCTTGAATACTGTGTTTACAAGCTTGTCAGTTGGGGTAAATTGCCTATTTAGAAAACAGTTAAAAACAATGTCTTCAAATAATCAATAATCAAAGTTGTAAATGGCCAACATCAATCAGAATTACAGCTATTTTTTAATTTACCTAATTGGCAAATTATAAAAGAATGAATCATAATAATTTATGCATATATTAATTGACTTAAGTATGAAACAACTAGCAGAAATACACTTCTGATGGAGATGTAAATTGCTATTTACATTTAAATTAAATTTCCTGGGTTGCAATTTAGAAAATTTTATTTTAAGTTATAATGCATTAAAACCCTTAATATCTCTGAAAATGGATAAACATTTACTTCTCACTTTCTGGGTAATCTATAAAATGAACAATAACAAAAAAAGGTGCATTACCACTAAAAACTATAGCAAGCTATCATCTACACACACACTAAACATATTTGAGGATGTTCTGCTAGATACAACATGTATGAAATAATATTAAAAATTGTATGTTTTTTGCAAATTTTCATAAACTATCAGATAATATGAGTCATATTATGAACAAATAATCTGAAGTTATTAAAGAAAATCATAGTTTGCTCTGATTTCAAATAGAATATATTTCATACTTTAATATCCCATCATTATCATCATCATCATCACCATCTCTTCTTGGTGTTTTTTACTGCAGTTGTAACACATTACTATAAACAGTGAATTAAAATAATACAAATACAGTGAGGAGGAAGGGATGAAAAGGCAGAGCACAGACAATTTTTAGGGCAATAAAATAGTCTGTATGATACTGTAATGATGGATGCATGATATTATACTTTTGTTCAAACCCATAAGTATATAGTGTATAGGAATGCTATGGATTTTTGTATGTTGATTTTGTATCCTGAAACTTTACTGTATGTTTTTATTGTTTCTAATAGTATTTTAGTGGAGTCGTTAGGGTTTTCTATATGAAAAATTATGTCATCTGCAAAAAGTAACAATTTGACTTCTTCATTCCTAATTTGAATGTCTTTTATTGTTTTATCTTGCCTGATGGCTCTTGCTAGGACTTCCAACACTATATTGAATAATAGTGGTGTTAGCAAACAGCCTTGTCTTGTTCCTGATTTTAGAAGGAAGGTTTTTAGTTTTCATTAAGTATGATGTTAGCTGAGGGTTTATTGTATACGGCCTTCATTGTGTTGAGATACTCTTCTTCTATACTCATTTTATTAAGT
>NW_006433378.1:14474099-14551112 GCF_000325575.1 Pteropus alecto | reverse complement strand
ATTGTTATTTTCAACGCATTTTATTTCAAATTTAAAAAACTGCATTTTTGAAAATTTAAAATTTGTATATTTAGAAATTATAAATATAAGTATTGATATAATTATTGACAAATGTCTTGTGTGAGTTACATTCATAATGACATAGTATGGTGACATAGTATTTTCATAGTATTCTAGTATGATACTTTGTATTTCTGTGGTATCTGTCATAACTTCTCCTGTTTTATTTCTGATTTTGTTTATTTATGTCCTTTCTCTTTTTTCCTTAGTGAGTCTAGCCAGGGGGTCATCAATATTATTAATCTTTTCAAAGAACCAGCTCTTTGTTGCACTACATTTTTATTGTTCTTAGGTTCTCATTTTTATTTTATTCTGCCCTAATTTTGATTATTTCCTTCTTTCTGCTGATTTTAGCCTTCAATTTTTTTTTCTAGTTTTTTAAAGATGTAATCTTAGATTGTTTATTTGAGATCTTTCTTGTTTCTTTAGGCAGGCATGTAATAATATGAACTTTCCTCTTATTGCCGCTTTTGCTATATCCTAAAATTTTTGATATGTTGTATTTTCATTCTTGTTTGTATTGTTGATCTCTCCTTTTATTTTTTCTTTTACCCTGTCATTCTTTAGTAGCATGTTGTTTTATCTCCACATATTTGTGGTTTTTACTATTTTCTTTCTGTAGTTGATGTCTGGTTTCAAAGCATTGTGGTCAGAGAATGTGCTTGTTATGGTTTTAATTTTTTAAAATTTGTTCTGGCTAGTTTTGTATCCTAAGTCTATCCTTGAGAATGTTTCATGTGAATTAGAGAAGGATGTATAATCTGGTATTTGGGGATGAAAGGCTCTGTAAATGTTGATTATGTCCAATTGGTCTAATGTGTCATTTAAGGTTGACATTTACTTATTGAATTTCTGTTTGGATGATCTATCCATAGTCGACAGTGGGGTATTTAGGTCTCCTATTGTAATTGTGTTTTTGTCAGGTTCTTTCTTTAGTTCTGTTAGTAGTTACTTTATATATTTTGGTGCTCCCTGATGGGGAGCATAAATATTAATAAGTATTAGGTCTTCTTGATGTGTGGTTCTGTAATGGCCTGCTGAAATGTGAAAGGGTTAAAGAATAATTAAAACCTGAAACTGGACAAAGGAAGTCTATAACTTAGGCCTAGTTTCTGGAACCCCTAACCACATTCTGTTAATCATGAAACTTGTAACAATGAGCTCATACGCTAACTGCCAATTTTAGCCTGTGTAACCCTGCTTGCTTGCGTGGCATGAAAAATAATCAATTGTATATAAGCTGAAAATTACTATTTGGCCATCGCCCATGGGAACACCGACTATTGTCCATGGGAACATAGGCAATCACCCATAGGAACATAACATTCTAACACAAGCTTTCTGCTTCTGTACTTCCCGCTTGCACACCTGGCCAGTGGGTTGACAGGTAGTGAATAGGAGAAAGATGGACCTTTGTGTTTAAGACAGAATGAGGAATGGGATTTGGGTCTTAAAAACCTTGTATCTTGGCATTTCGAGGCTGCTCCTTTGCAAGGACAGCCGCCGGCTAATAAACTGTCTCCTGGTTAAGAGCACTCAAGTTGGGTCTGGTTATTCTGGACACAACAGTTCCTTTTATCATTATGAAGTGTCTATAATTTTTCTCGTTACCTTTTCTCTCTTGAAGTCTGTTTCAGCAGCTAGCCCCACTTTTCTCTGGATGCTATTTGCCTGGAGGGTCATTTTCCACCCTTTCACTTTAAGTCTATCTATTCCTTGCTGCTGAGATGTGTCTCTTGAAGACAGCATATGGTTGGTGTTGTTTTTTGATCCAATCTGCAGCTCTGTGCTTTTTTATTGGTGAGTTAAGTCAATTTATATTTAGGGTGATTATTGAAATGTGAAATTTTCCTATAGCCATTTTATCTTTTGTTTTCTGGTAGCTTGATATCTCCATTGTTTCATTGTCCTTGTGTTCTGTCTATTATTTTCATGTGGTGGTATTCTATGATTCTCTGCTTTGTTCCTTTATGTTATGTGTCTCAGGGATGTGTCTTTTGTCTGTGTGTGTGTGTGTGTGTGTGTGTGTGTGTGTGTGTGTGTGTGTGAGATGGGGGTTACCATTAAGTTTATGTAAAGAAAAGTCTAATGTGTACTGCAGTCTTTTTTCTTCAGCTTGCATCTTATATTTAAGTTTATAATACTCTATTCTTAATAAGGGTTGTACTTTCCTGTTTTTCTCTGTCTGTTAGTCATCTTACTCATAGTTTTGTATTTTTTTATTCCTTTGTTTCAGGTAGAATGATCTCTTTCAGTATTTATTGAAATGCAGACCTTGCCATGGAAAATTCTCTCGGCTTCTGTATGTTTGAAAAGGTCTTTATTTCTCCTTCATATCTAAAGGAGAACTTTACTGCATATACTGTTCTTGGCTGATAATTTCTCTCTTTCTGTAGATTGAATATTTGATTCTACTCTCTGCTAGCTTGTAAACTCTTTGCTGAAAAGTCCAATGATAATCCAATAGGCTTTCTTTTATAGGTTACCATCTTTTCCCGGGTGCTTTGAGAATTTTTTTTGTCATTAATTTTTGATGTTATTAATATAATGTGTCTTGGAGAAGGCCTTTTTAGATTTAGATAATTAGATGTTCTCTTTGCTTCTTGGATCCGAGATTCTAGTTCATTCCATAGGTTTGAAAAATTCTCGTGGGCTATTTGTTTGGATAGGCTATCTGATCCCTTCTCCCTCTCTTCTCCTACTTTTATACCCATTATTTTTATATTGCTTTTTCTGATAGTGTCAGATAGTTCTTCTTCATTTTTTTCTACTCTCAAGTATCTCTCTTCCTCCAGATTTTCATCTTTGCCTGATTCGTCTTTGATATCACTAATTCTTTCCTCTATCTGCTCAGCTCTATTTTCTAAACTTTCTATCTCATTCCTCATCGCTTTTATTGAGTTCTTCATCTCCAGAAATTCTATTTCATTCTTTTTTAGACTTTCCATCTCCTTGGTAAGGTATTCCTGTTGTTCATTGATTTTGTTTTCTTAGTTCATTGAACTGTCCATCAGCATTTTCTTGCTTCTTGCTTAGTTTTTTCAGAAGTGCAATCTTGAATTCTTTGTCACTTAAAGCTTATATTTTATATCTTTAAGTTTATTTTCTGGAATTTTTTTATTTTCATTTTGAGCTGTCTTGTGTCTTTAGTTGTTCATGATGTTTGATGGATTACTTCTCTGCCTAAGCATTAATTGGACTGTACTTTGCTTTATTTTTAATTTATTATTATTGAGAGTGATCTCTCTTTCGCAGATTGATAAGAAGAGGTTTTCCTTTTGCTTTCCAGTACGTGGTGACCAAGGCTCCTTCATGATCCAGGCCTCTGGGATCTCTGGTTTTGGGGGTAAAAAAAGCTTTTACTCCCTGGGGAGGTGTATGTCTCTATTGTGTCCAGGTTTCCTCAGTCCCAGGACTCTACCACCTTGAAAAAATATGGAAGTCAATGGGGATTTGAGCCTCTAAAGACCCCCTGAAGTCCCAGTGCTGGCCCAATAGCCAGCTGCAGTGCTGGGGCTGATGCTAGCTCTGGAAGGATGGAAAGAGGCAGCCAAGCTCCTGTGACTCGGCTTTCTGCCTGGCTTGGCAGTTGCTAAAACATAGCTGTTGTCTCTCTGTATTTCATCTCTGCCCTGTTCTCTGCCTTGTTCACTGCTTCTGCTGCATGGAATATGCTGATCACTCAGGCAGGACTTCTTGGGGATTTCAGAGTGTAAACTGCCACCTAATGCCCTCTCCTGCATATCCTGCAGGGAGTTCTGGGCTGCGTCCGCAACACTAGTCTCCAGCATCAGTCTCTGCTCCTTTCTCTTTCATCCTCCCTTACTTGCCAGATTTGCCCACCATAAGATGCTCTGATGCACAGATCTCTCAGACATGTTTGTGTCCTAGGCTGTTTTCTTTGAATTGTAGCTGTTCAATTTGTTGTAGTTTCAAGTGGAGAGATCAAGGAGGGTGCTCACTCTGCCAGGCTTCTGAGGTCACTACTCTCTCACATTTTTATATTGGATTGTAAAAAATAGGTTAATATTTGTGCTTATTTTTGCCTTTACAGTGTTTTTGCATGTTTCTGGAGTTGATACAGGGAACAATAATTATTTTGATATTCTACAAAAACCTTTACTAATGCTGAACCAATTTTTAAAATATTTTCTCTCAAATGTCTTAAAAATTAACATAACAAAAATCTGATAAAATATAAAATTCAAAGCAAGTTAAAGTTAAATTATTGTTTAAATGTGACACTAAGAGAAATAAGAATCTGTATCAGTTAAAATATTAATACTTTCTAATATGAATATATTATAATGTCCAAAATTGATTACTTCAAACTCCTAAAGCAGAGGGAAAAAAAAAGATGATAAAAGTTAGAAACATACTTAAGGCATGTACCTTTTTAAAGTCTTCATTTTGATCAGATTCTACTATAACTTTCCTCAAGAGAAAAAAATGATAATACAGAAGGACATAATTCATAATGTCTATAAATTTGAACTTGGTTGGAGAATTTTTACAGAATATCTTTGATCATGGGAATAAGCAAGTTCTGGAGAGAAAGTGCCGGTAAAAGATAATATGATTAAAGAAATAAAAATAAACATGTAAAATAACATTTTTACATGTTTACATGTAAAAATTACAATAAACTTAGTCACACTATATACTTTCTCAAGTGCTATAAAGTATGGCAAAAGTAATGTTATAATAGTAACAAGTAATAATTTTATATATGCTTTAATATATAACATCACATATAGGATAGTATTTGTGAATATTGTTTCAAAGGAAGAATATTGGAATACACAAAAATTGTCAAGGCTACACTACTCTGTTGGAGCAGACTTGAGAAGAAAATGAGTTATTCAAAATGCGATATTCATAATGTGATAATCATTAATATTTTCTGAATATTGTAATATTGTCAATATTACATATTTCCTGTCATCTAAAAGCAAAAGAATTGAATTGCTTTCACTTTTTTCCCTACTTTTTATGGTTAGTCAAGTAGATCAGCAGATATTGGAAGTTTAATTTCTAAGAAGTTGGAATTAATTTTATTAAAATTTTAATTAAAATGCCAAACAACTCTTTATTAATGTATAATTAATTGATCACTCGCTGATTGTCTACATGTCACTTTTTTTGTTTAAATAGAAGATATGTGAAAAAAATAGCATGCATTCAAGTTATGATTATAAAAAATTCATCATTTGAAAAAGGTCACTTGAGTGTGGAGTTGTATATTGTAAAAATGTGATTTGTGATAATTCAAGCAGTACATTATGAGTTAAATTACTTCCTTATCACCTCCTCAGTGTTGATTTGCTTATTTTTCCATTTCCCTTTCATGACATTATAGATTATAGCCAAATCACAAAATAAAATAAAATAAATTAATCTAGGGTTAGAAAAAAAAATTGTAATTATTTTCCTGTGAAGTAAATCCAAATATAATAAGAAAGCTATTAGGTGCAAGTAAAAATATTAATAGAAACATAATCATTAGGTAATATATTTTAAGTAGCTATTTTTCAGAATCAATTTATCTCAAGTATAAAAGTAAAATCACGAAAACTATTAACATACAGTTTTCTCCTGGCCTTGAACCAAATCTTTATTTCTAAACTACAATGTTACTGTAACTGTCAAAATAGACTCACTTTCCTTAGATATGTCACCTATTCCCATGTTACCTTTCTTTTTAGGATATTTTCCTTCACAACATGATCATCAATTCACTGTTAAAAATATATACACTCAATCATCTTCCATTAAAAACCTTGAGAAGTTTTTATATTCATGGAAATGTTTTGGTTTATAGAACTTGCTCTGCCAAGCTAACTCTTAAAATTATCATATGGATATAGTTAACTCTTTTTCACCATCTGTTCTAAATTAACATGGCTTTAGTGTTAGGTAACCCTTTGAAGAATGTTTAAAAAGGACCTAGGAAAGAATTAAGTCACCAGCACCTTTTAGCCATGTAACCACTAAGAAAACTGACTATTTCTGATGCTTTTTGTATTAGTTCTTCCAAATAGTATTATACTTCTTCCTTCAGAGGCCAGATGCAGATTGATTTAAAAATGACGAAGTATATTAGAGATAAATGAATAGATAAATCTTTTTTAAAAACAAGTATTATTTTGACAATTTTGTATTTTATTTCAAACACTGATAATGAATTAAAAGAATATTTATAATTGATATGTTTGTGAAAATAAAACTTCTTGGGACTCTGTTTCTGGTAATAATGGCATGAGGTTAGGCAGTTCCCCTGTACAGAAAACATGTGTGAACCTGGAGTGCAGTTTTAAAAACAATAATTTCAGTGTACTGGATTAATAGAAAATTATTTACTGATAAAAAATTGCTCCTGTCTCTAAACGATATGGCAAATTATCACTTTCTTTCCATTTATATCCCTAGCATGAGTGGTGAAAACTTTACAAGCAAGGATCAGGTAGCTGCAGAACAGCTGGAAATTTTAGAGTAGATTCTGGAGTCTGGAAAGCCATAGAAAGGTTGATATAATCTCTGACCATTGGCAGATATTGCACATTTGTGGGCAGTCCAGAGCCCAGTGAAAAATATAAGGCCTGAAGGTAGTTGTGAACTTGCTACAGATTCGAATATGTTTCTCAACTCATTCACAGTTGGAGAGGCAGACACCTTAATAGCCTTAATATTTCAAGGTTACTGCACATAATCATGCACTAATAGTTATACTATAAAAGCACAGAGAAAACCTTCAGGGAGCCAGGCAGATAGATCGACAGATAGAAGATAAAGGCAGAGACAGATACACAGAAAACTGAGCAGATAAATCAAAATCAGTGTTTGCTCACTCACTATACAGAGGAATGATTTTATGGTCTGACTGCAGTCAAGTTAATTACCTCCTAAAATTAAATTAAACAATGGAAAGAACTATCAGAAAAACAAAATAAATTCCAGAGCTGCTACAAAGTAGTATATACTGTGCCCAATTTGTAAACCATATTACTGGACAGAAACAACAACAACAACAGTTATATATGGGGGGAGGGGGAAGTTAGTAAATAAATTAATGGAAAAAGAGAGAACCAGATCATTTATTAAAATGCATATGACTTTTAAAGAAAAATCGTAACACTATGATTGGGTTCATGTGCACTAAATGTTACATCAACAGTGCAAAGAAATTGACATGTGGAGCTACATTAGTGGAAATACAAATTGTAGGTCAAGTAGGTTAGTATTAATTTGAAATAGGTTTAGATGAGTATGGCAAAATAATTGCTATATCCTCCGAGGTGGGGGTGTGGAAATAGCTCGAGATCTTCAATTTGTTTATTTGTGCAATAGAACATTCATGCAAATCTCTAACTCTACTACACATTTTTTTTTATTTCTTATCCAAGAAATTATTACCATCTTCCATATATAGCCTGCTTTCTTGAAATTTTGTTCACTCTTAAATAACATTATTTCATCATAAATTAGTTGAACAGTTTAGAAGCATAGTAGATATACAATATACTGAACATATATAAAATCCATAATTTGATATATTTTTAGATATATATGCCCCTGTGAAACATCACCAGAATAAAAAAAAAAATCAATATGTGGACAATTACTTACAAAAATTATCTCATGTCCTCTTAAAATACAGATAGGCACCAATATGATTTCTGCCACTATAGATCCATCTGAATTTTCATGCATTATGTGCTCATTTTTCATAGATTCTTTCACTCAGTATAAGTATTTTAGGATTCATCCATGTAATAGCATGTTTCGATATTTCAATTATGTTTACTTATGAAGAATATCCTGCAGTATGGCTACAACACAATTTGTTTATGTGGAAATTTTTGAGATAATCTTAAATAAGTTAGCTAGATATAAAGTTATTTCTTATGAGTATCTAGAAATTATTTTATTTATTCAAACAAATAAACTGTCAATGTGGATTTTTTGATTGACTTTACCAAAGAATCACATAAACAGATTCTGAAATGCTTAGAAAAATCAATATTGCCAAGAATCTGTTATTTGGCTATTAAGTAAAAATACTTTTTCAGAGAATTTTTAATTCATGCACACTATATTTTAGTTACAAAGTAGTTACATGTGCTCTTGAATCAGGATCATTATTAATAAAACATTTATTTACACAGCCAAATTCACCTATAGAGATTGTGAAATCTGAAATTTTAATGGAAACACATCTTAAAATTCAGAACTATTCCAAATAAAGGCAAGGGTAATCTACTAGCAAAAAGTTGACTTCAGATCATTAAACTAATCTGAATAATTCTGAAGTAGAATCACTAATTGTGTATAACAATAATATTAGTGATATCTAAGGAATGAGAAATTAGTTTTATTAAGTTAATAAACACATTTGTGGAACATTTTGAAATATGTTTTGTCTCTTGCCTGGTTAATAGAAAAAGGAAAATGGAAATAATTGTAGGTGGTTTCCCACAAAGAAAGGTGGTATTGTGACCGAAGAAAGGGAGAGGAAATGGCGGGCCAAGTAACATGTCTAATGTCAGACTGTTGTAAATTACAGTGCATTAAAAGGTGATATGGCCTTTATTTCTTCATCTCTAAATGTTTTGCTAGGTTTTCTTACACTAATATTAAATATATATCTCCTTTTTTATATCTAATTATATTATTATTGAAGGATGAATCATAGGCTTTAGCAATATTTATATATATATTCTATATACACAAAGTTATGTTGTTAAGTACCTGGTATAATGGAAAAGATTAAAATTGAACTTTCCTCGATTTTTAAATCATGTAATATATATTTAAATTTCTGTCTTTTATGAATTTCATATACGTCATCAAAATTATCCATCAGTTTTATTACTCCACGTATATAGTGTTAAACTTTATAGAAATAGTATGAATAATGACACTAAATTGATACCTTTGAGAAGACTAAATAATTTTTGTCCTTAGATTTTTATTATTACAGAAATATTTTCTTTTTCTTTGTAACTATATATATGTATATGGTCTCATTTTTCTATATATAATTGAATTATTTAATTCCATATCACATTTTAAGGGAAATATTACAAACCAATACTTTGCTGCATAAAAATTGAAAATAACAGCTTTTCTATTGATTAATGTTTAAATATCTCTATTTCAAAAATGATAAATTGTTTCTATCCAGCATAAACATTAACTAGGCAGTTGTCAATTTCCTCAAGGTATAAATTGCAAATTAAGGTTCATAAGTAAAGTGATATGTCTAAAGTACCAGTAAAATATCATATGGAGCCTTATTTGTAGTTACAGATCACTATAGAAATGTGTCAAAAACGTACTACTAGATTTTATAAACTGGACTTGCAGATAAAGGAAGCATATCTCTTTTGTAATAATCTGACAACATCATTTACTTTCAAAAATATGATATTCAGCCGGCACTTTAGTAAATAATTTAGACCAATATAACCTCAGGTATTAGAATAGTGGCACAGTTACGTGGCAATGGCACATGTAGAAACTGGCTCTCCCCTGATTTGAAACATATCCTATTTTTCTTTTACATCAATAATGATTTTTAAATATTTACCTTTTCTACAGTAGCTTTGATGAAATACTTTTTAGTGATTCTAAGTAGATTAGTAAAGAAAGATAATTACGTGAGATTCTGCCAAATTCTAACTTATTTCAGTTAGAATCAATTCCAAATGTAAACCAGATTCTAACAATACCAAGAATTTTAAAATAATCCAATTTATTCTCAGTGTTCCCACAGGATCTACCCTCTTCACCAAATAACTCCAATCTGTTTGAAAATCACCCAAGCTTTAGTTCCAGGCTGCTATATTTCATTGCTGGAGACAGCTGTAGAGTAAATCAAGCATCAAATAGACTGTAATTCACCCACCTTTACACTGGTGTGCTTTTTACTGCAAGGTTATATAGATGTCATAGAATTACTTGATTAGCATTCTTTTAGGGTGAGCAATACTTCAGTGCCAACCTACGAAGCTGAACTGAATCAATAAAGTTTGGTTGACATAAAAATGAACTTTATTGAACCCTACAGAGTGGTGCCTATGACAACATTCAGAAAAGGAAAGAAATGAAAAGTGTATTTCTTATTTTATATTTCACTGTGAGTAATGCTATTTTGAGGATGAACTTATCATACCTTCATACTATTTTTGTTGCAAAAGAAAATTTTTTACCAGGCCCAGCCTGGTAAGAAAGTGGAGATGATTATATGCTTGCAGTATTTGTGGAATATTGGATGATCAAAACTCTTAGAGATTAAGGAAGACAGAATGTTGGAGGATCATTTAGAATAAGAGACTGCAATTCTCATTAACACTCAGGATAGTCACTTTTTTTTTTTTTTTTTTTTTTTTTTTTGGCTTTATTCTCTTCTATTTCCAACCTGCTTTGGGAACTGATGGGACTCACTGCTACCTATAATCTCTAAATTTGGCATATTAGAAATTCCAACAGAGCAAAAGACAATCTCAGCTTTAATTTAGAAGTTTCCAGGAAAAGACTGCCACCTCTTTCTATAATCAACTTTGCCCAATAAACAAAACAGTGAATTATATCAGAAATTAGCAGATCATGTAGGAAACATATTTGGAGTAGGAAGAAAGTGAAATTACTACACTGAAAAGAATACTGCTCCTCCGGGAAAAAAAAAAAGGATATAGGATAAGTAAAAGAAAAAAAAAGAAAAAGCATTTGTTCTGAATGGGGGGAAAAACAGCTATGTACATTGGTGATACTACAAGTTGAATCTACAGCTCAAATGGACTTGTCAATTCTGTCTAGTACACTTTTAAGTATTTTTATTACCTTTTTTCTCCCCATTCTCCTTAAAGGATAAAGTTGAAATCTTTCCTTACACTTATCCCACATTTATCATTCTTTATGGAGTTTTATTTGCATCCTACTTTATAGAAAATGAGGAAATGAGATAGAACGTGTTAATTAAAAGTGTGATGGCCATACACTGTTTCTGTCCTTACAACATACCTCCCAACATTAGTTCATCTATGGTATAGTTCATCTATGTCTCTAGCAACCTGCATTCTTCTCTTTATATATGAGTGAGTGTGTGGGTGTGTAAGTGTGTGTCCTGAAGGCTTTGTCTTAAACTCTCCTGCTATTTTCTAGTAATGAAACCTTTAGTAATTTTGACCTGTGTTGCTCTTAATATGGTTTGATGACCAGCAGCATAAGTACCACCTGGGAGCTTATTAAAAATGCAGATTATCAGGCATTACTCTAGACCCATAAAATCAGATTGTAGCAAAATCCACACATGAATTTGATGTCTACTAACTTTGGGTTAAGGGAGAAGAAATGTCTGCACTGATCTATCACCCTTTCAAATAAAAAACTTTTAATTATCAGAGCTCATTTTCTGAATATCTTTCTTATGTGATTCCTCATCTGTTTTACAGAAATATATCTTTCAAATCTTCAAAACTTCTCACTTGGATAATTGTAGGAGGCCTCTACATTTTGTGCTTATAATAGTCCAAATTCTTCAAATCCTTTCACCCAATTTATTCCAACATGATATCCCTAAATATTATAATGAATGAATTGATTAATTAACTTGTGCAAGTGCAATTTACCATAATTAGGAATAAAATTTTCGATAACATTCAAATAAAAGGATTAAATGGCTTCTTTTAGCAAACATATTCCTTCATGGTCTGGCCCCTTCCTAACTTTTAAAACTCATCCTTTGATATAGTCCAGTGACCTGCAATTTCCAGACAGTTTCAAGTTATTTTATACTTCTGTGAATCTGCCTCTCCTAGTCTCATCACCTGACAATCTTCATTTTTCAAATACACTTTAAGCTACGCTAATGCTCCCCAGTTCTCCAGGATTTAATTCTAATGTTACCTTAGCAATGACTTTAGTTAACTTGATACATTGTTTCTCAGTATACCCATAGCAAGTTATCATAATTGCTAATGGAAAATATTTACTTGTTGACCTTCATCTAGAAAATTCAAATTTATTTAGAATAGGAGGAAATTTCATAGTTGTGTTTTAATCCTAACTCACATCATAAGCAAGCATATTTCAAACTCAATGACCATAAAATGCATGCATGAAGGAAAACATGCTTCTTATAATAAGCAGACTTTGTTTATTCTATGCTTGGGAGTCTAAACAAGGTATGTTGATTTTACTTAAACTGGCCTTCAACGATCCCTGTATCTTGATACTCTCACCCTTTGTGTAATCATCTCCTGTTCAGATGGGGTGGGTTGGCTGCCCTAGTGACTTACATCTAAGCAATAAAACTCTAACAAAAGATTTAAAATGTTACTCTGTGAATAGGTTTGATAAAATGTGACTTCTGTCTTTCTAGCAGACTCTCTGTTTGATGAAGCAAGCTGTCATGTTAGATATGCCCTCAGTCCAAGAGTTATCTAGAAACTGAGGCCACAAACCCAATAGTCCCTAGGAAGTGAATTCTGTCAGTAGCCACGAACACTTGAGAAGTGGATCCTTCTCAAGTCCAAACCTTCAGTTTAGATACTAACACTGAATGACAAACTGATTGCAGCTGAGAGACCCTAGAGCAGAAGACACAGCTACGCTGTTCCCTGACCCATAGAAGCTGTGAGTTAATAAATGCATGTTTTTTTAAGCTGCTCATTTTTTAGTAATTTGTTACACAATCATAGATGACTAATACAAATTCTCTAAAGTATTACCTTACCAAAATATTGTGATGCCCTAGATAATTCAGAAGTGATACTCTAATGATATATGATATTTCAGATGCATTTGGAGCTCAGGGAAACTGTTTCTTATTTTACTTCCAGTCATGGGTGCCTTGGATCCTGACAGGAATTATGTATTTAAACATGTAGTTTTATGATTGTGTGTGGCATGGATATCATCACTATTTCCCCTGATCTACAGTTGTGAGCCTTTATAATTGTCTGTATGCATTACTGATGTTTTGTCATTATTCCTATTTGAAACTATTGAGGTTCAAATTTTACATCTAAAGATTTAACTCATTTGTTCTCAAACATTTTATTCTCAGAAACATTTTATTTCTAAGAGACCAGAATAATTAAAAATTAACGAGGATCCTAAGATAGTTTTTGTAGATTATATCCACCAATAGTTACTGAATTAGAAAGTAAAACTAATAATGAAAATTATTAATATTAATTGATTTAAAGATAACAATGAGAAGACTATTTCCTATAAATATGAATGGCAATTTTTTTCCTGAATATGGTTGCATTTACAAAATAAAATAATTGAGAGTAGTGGTATCTTGTTTACATTTTTCAACTCGATTTTATATATTGCTTATTATAAGAAAGATAAATTCTCAAAAGTCTTTTTGCATTAAATCATACATTATTGCAGCCTCTAGAAAAGTTCACTGACACTAATAAGCGAATGAGAGCATAAAAAATAAATAATACCCTAGTATTATTGTGACTATAGTTTTGACCTATTGGACCTATTGAAGGGTCTTAGGGTAATGAAGTACTAACAAGACCAAGATAGGAGAGCTATTGATTTAACTAGTCATCTATTATCTCTTTTATTCTGAACACGAGCTAATAACCACAATATAAGTGAATAATTATACAAATAATAGTAACAGTGTTTTAAAAGTTTATATCACAGTTACCACATTATGGAAGTCTCCTTTCAGTTTAATATTAATTGTCTTACCTTTCTTAAGGTAAGACAGTCATCATACTGTTCTGGCTATTACCAGTTTAAGTTTTCCATCTTGCTCTGGAGGATAGAAAGAAAAAATTTCAAGTATACTGAAAGACACACACATAAGTACTTTCTGTTCTCTTTATTCTTAATTTAAAAACTGGATTAGAAAAGAATAACTGATGTTGTTGCATGCATTTGAGTACTACAGGAAAACAATGGATAGATAGATGATAAATAGATGATGGATAGATTGATTGATAGATAGATAGATAGATAGATAGATAGATAAGAGATTTATTGGAGAAATTGTATTATGTTGGCTGAGATGTCCCACAATCCTCTGAGACCCAGGTAGCGGGTGGTATAATTTGGTTTGAGTCCTAAGGCCTGAGAACCGGGATTGGGGCGATACTGTAACTCCCAGTCCAAGGCTGAAGGCCTAAGAACTGAAGTGTGGAATGGAGGACAAGGTGGAGTTAAACGGGTGTCCAAGTTTAAGAAGAGAGAAAGAATTCACCCTTCCTACACCTTTTCTGTTCGGTCTCTCAACCAATTTAATGATGTTCCCACATCGGTGAGAGTGGTTCTTTACTCAGTCTACTGATTTAAATGGTAATCTTTTCCTGAAACACCCTCAGACACACAGCCAGTCAAGTTGATGCATAGAATTAACCATCACGCTGGATTTTAGCATATTTGTTATAGTTCCTGGTGATTTCTATTTATTTTCTAAGTCATGCTTTATAAAGTGATGCTAGTAACAATGAATATTTACTTCCATAATTGATACTTGTTTTTTGATTTCTGAAAATGAGAAGTTATTTGAGCATTCACCCTCTTTTGATAATTGTCTAAGTCTCAGATTTTTTAGTTATTACCAAAAACAGTTTTATTTTGAATGTCTAGCTTAATTCTCAGTACAAAGATGTAAGGATAATCTGGCTGTAATTGTTATTATTTTAGAGAGTAAGTCTGAACCAGAAGGAAACAAAAATGAAGTAAATTTTATTCTAATTTTCTGTTTACGTACCTGCTATTACTGTTATTGTTATTATTACTATACATAATACAAAAGAATGTAAATTTTTCTGAAGATTGTTTATACCGATTATACAGCTCTGTTAAAACAAAAATACAAAGCTAGGTCATAATATATTAAGCATATTACAGCTCACTATAATTATCACTAGGGATCTAATTTATTCTTTAATGTATTCACTTAACTTGCATTCAAACTAATTGGTTACATACTTCTTTACTTATCCAGGAGTTTAATATATTCTGTGCCAACTATGACACTCATTTATTTTCACACATTAGTTTAAAAGCTTTTAAGAGAAATTGTGAAATCTATACCTATTATTTTAATTAGGGAATTTAAGTCCAACTCTTAATCAGCTAGTGTGCTTGATAATATTCCTTAGATTCTGATTTTGTGATAAAATGAATTGCTTTGTTTCAGTACTGAGAAACCATATGCTATTCTAAAAAATACACATATTGTACCTGTACTTGCTATTTCTTTGGTTGCATTTCAGAAGTTCAATATGTTCTTCTCATTTCAGAAGTTCATATGTTCTCATTGTATAAAGTAATTAATGAAGTAAATAAATATCTCAGAACTTGTGGGCAGATAAAATAACACAAATATGAAAATATTGAAGGGATAACTATATAAACATTCACTAATAGAAATAATTGTTCAAGCAACCCAGACACTTGCCAAATATTTATCATAATTCATTGTGAATTAAATACTCAAAATTAAACAGAAACATGCTTATGGATATGTCTTATAGATATAATCCATAAGCTTAAAGTAAACACATTAACAAAAATAAAAATATGACTAACAGCAAATAAAAGAAAAATTAAAATCATGAAAAATATGTTTAATAAAATAATTTCTTAAATATTGAAGTTGAAATTGCACGGTAATGTTTAAATGTGCTATAAAGAAAATTTGCATTTAAAATAATAATATAATTTAATTTTTAAAATAAGTTTTATTTATAATTAGAGAATCATTGTATTATCTCCATATTTAAAAGTATGGAAACTTATGCTTAGTTTATAATATCAAGTATGAATATTTTATTGTCTAAGATTTTGATTACTTCTGACATTGTTATCAAACATGTTCTAAGCATGTTCAATTTTGTACATCTGTTACATTTCCAAATTATAAATTGAAATGGGGAGGAAAATAAGTGATGACTGAATGAACCATATTCTTAATTAATAAAGCATATTAGAAGATAAAATAACCATGAGGCAAATTTTATATATTTTATATAAAACATTATGGTTACTGACAGCATATTTTCAACATTTATGTTGTGAAAATTAAAAGGTCTGATTCTATTTCTATAGAATATATATGCCATGGTATATGCTGTTAATCCACATATATTATATAGTGAAACATATAATATTTTTATATCTTTCTTATTTCCTACTTTCTCTAGGTGCCATCTCAGAATCTGCATGAAAATTACATAGTTGAGAGATCTCAATAAATGCCCTTATATCATAATAGTTATGTTACTGCTGGGTTGATGTGAAATCCAGTGTTGCCCCAGCCTCATGGGGGAGGAGGATGGTGATGTTGTGTGTTGTCCCTCGGTTCTTCTCCACCTACGTAGCAAAGAATTACAGGTTGGCGAGATTTAGAAACAATAAAATTTATTGAAAGTACATTTTTAGAAGGAGACAGGCCATGTTAGGGAAGGCTACAGCCTGTGGAATTTGGTATGTGAAGAGATAATATAGAAAGCCCCAAGGGAGGAGTGGGTTTTCAGCAAGGAACGCTATAACAACACAGAAATAGGAAGGTCTGCATTATATCTGGGCCATGATGGGAGGTCTTAGATGATCTGTGTGTGAGGTCACCTTGACTGACAGTTGGTTGCTATATAACACTTTGCCTACTGTGCAGGTGCTTACCCAGAATTCAGTCTATTATAATTAGATTCATGAACTTCCAGGCATAGTCATGATGTTATGATGATGGTATAATGAGATCAGGTTAGGGTAGTACTTTCTGCACATGCATTTGTAGCTGGTTTAGCCAGCAGCTTTTATGGCCTTTGTGTTCTAGGAATTGGGATAATTTATAACCCTAAAAGAGAAGTTTTTCTGGGAGGTCCTTAAGAAGTTCTTCAAGGGAGGTTTCTATGGTTATAGAGCTGGGCCTTCACTCCTGTCACTCATGCCTGACTAACTACCTAACAGTTACAAGTTACTAAGGAAGTAATTACAAAATAGCCATGGGGATTTAGAGTATATAATAAGATATAAATTGTAGAATATTTTTTAATTAAGTAGAAAAATAAAAAAAGAAGGAAAATGCAAGAATAATCACTTATTGTGGTTACTGTGTATGTCTGAGTCTAAATAAATGTTAGCCTTGCTATATTGCTAAGGATTTTCATAATTTGGAAATTTGACATACAAATACCACACATAAGAGAAGAATGACATGGGATAAAAGTTATACAGATGGTGAGAGTCTGGGAATATTGAGGCATCTGGAAATTGAATCAATATTGCAGTTGTTAAGTAACTGAGTACTATCTGCATGGCCCATCAAGAAGGAGTACTCCTTAAACTTAACTCACAAGACAACCAAAAGTGATATTTGGCACCCCTCTCCTCAAAAGTATATAGGGTGGGATTCTCAGCCTGCCAGGAGGGCCATGTCAGGTGTTCCTCTCAGGGGGAGTGTTGCAGCAATTCTTGTAGCAATACGTAAAGCCTTGGTGAGCTCTCATCTCCCCAGGAAATAGCTCAGGTATAAGGAGATAAAATACACAGTCCACAGGTGTGAAAAACACTCTGGATAAAAAACCTCATATCTACAGGAGTCATACTCCTTTGAACCAGCTCCAGAGAGAGCCCTTTCATAGATCCCACAAGATGCCCAATTATGAAATCCTCCACACTCAGGGGAACCTCACAATAGAGCTTCCTAACAAGTATTTATTGTCCACTGGCTTAATCCAGCGTACAACTAAGGAATCATTTTACCATAAGCAACGTTGTTTAGTAACTTAATTGACAAATAGCATCCATACCTGTTTCTCGGGAAACAAAGCTAAGGAATTGAATTGAAGTTAAAATTTTAATGCAGAAGAGAAACAATTTTGTTAATCCGTTACCAACACCATTAAAATGTAAAAACAAATGCCTTGCTGACTTACTTAACTATTCATTATCTTGATATACAAAATGAGCTGAATAGGAAGGTTATTAACAAATAGCACAGGGTAGTCATGATCTGAGACTTATGTGACAAACATTTTATGTAGGCTTTCTTAGAATCAAGCAGTAGATATAGTCCACCTTGATTCTATGGTGACATAGGATGTTATGTGGTCAATTAAATATATGTTAGACTGTATTCATATACTGTTGCCCTAAGAAGCTCAATCAACAAAAGAGTTATTATCATTGACATGAAAACCAAAAGAAGAGAGAATTTGAAGATGAAAAGATATGCTCACTGCAGAGCATCTGCTTATAATTCAAATAAATTTTGGAAACCTGGAATTTGTTAGTGACCTTAGAGAAAACTACTTCAGTGGCATATTGCAAGCATAATGGGATTGCAATGTATTGAGATGTGACTGAGAACTGAGGCAGTGAATATTATGACTAATAATATATGAAGGTGATAATCTGAGCCATTAAAAAATTTGATGGGAAGAATATTGGTTAAAACAAAGTTAAAAAAAAAGAACAAACCACTAAGAAGAAATAATTGTACCTAAAATTTATAGATTATTATAAATCCCCAGTTCCAAAAATAGCTATAGGGAATTGTATAGGTGTTGAGCAAAGAGCACAGATTTAATAGAAAGTTAATGCTTTGTGGTTAGAAAATTTCACTTACTATTTAACTCTCTTATAAATAAAAGCCTAGGAGAAATAAATTTTATTTTTGGTTATCAGCAATAGTAAAATAGTTAGAGATTATCAATATTTGAATTTCTCAGGAAATACAAAAATAATGAGTGTGAAAAAATATATACAGTATAAAGAATGGAAAACCATCAAATAAATATTTATACATGCAAATATGTATACATATGCATAAACATATATGCATATGTATGTATAAATATGTAATCATAATGAAAAAATGTAATTAATCATACATACATTTTATTACTTCATCTAAGTAAAACTGTTAACATCAATTTAAATACATTCACCTAGGCTATAATAATCACCCAACTTTACAAATTTTATTTATATCTAGTATAATAGTTATTGTTTAGTGTTAGATTCTTATTACACACATACTTCTCTCAAATCACTGAAGAAAATCTAGTTTTCAAAAATTAATATCTAAGTCATTGAATACCTTATTAAAAATTGATAAAATCAATAGATACTGGGAAAGCTGTATATGTGTGAAAACTCTGAACTTTCCACTTATTCATGCTGTGAACCTAAAAAAACAAAAGATATTAATTTAAAAAATGAATAAAATAAAGTAATGTTATTATGCTCTCACAGTAAGTAAAAATGGAAATATATGCTGTTAAAAGGATCTACAAAACTAATTGAATAATTTTCCATGTTAATAGACATACTGCTGAGTATCATGTAAACAATATTTCAGAAAGAAAACTTTAAACAAATATCACAAAGTATAAAATAAAAAACTAATTCCTATATATTTTTAAGAATGCTTTTATGTGTATCATATGTTCAATATTTATACGCAATTATATTTTCAAATTTTACACAAAATTTTAAATATATAAAACATATTAAGAAATATATTAAAACAGATTATATATGTGCTACTTTTTCTATTGCTGTTTTATGAAGTCTGCACAAAAGCCATAAGTTTAAAATTACTCTATATGATTTTAAACAGATCATATACTTAGCCTAATTAGAAAATCAAACCGTTTATAAATAAAAAAAAGCATAGCAAGAATCAGCTTAAATTAACACTCCATCTTAAAAGCCTGATCTGAATTCTCCAGGCTAATTTAAGTGTATCCCTATTGATCCTTTTTGTTGGTCCCTATAGATCCTTCCCTTTATATTTCTGTTAGGGAATTTATGTTTTCTGAAACTGATATAGTCTCTGTTCTCATCATTATCATTTACCTAGCCCATTTCCTAATATGTGAAATATGGTGGAGAATTAATAAATATTTTGAAAGAATGAATGCAAGACTGATGACAAAAATCTGATTCAAAAATGATGCTTTTGTTGGTGCCAAATTAATATAATTAGACCTGATTATTTAGGTTCCAAGGGAATAATAATACTGAGACTGTAGTCATTATTTTGGTACTAAATGGATTCATTCACGAGAAAGTGAATATAGAATTAATAATGAACAAAAAATTACCTAATTCTACTGGCTTCCCATTCAGGGGAAAATAAGCTAGAGTTAATATTGTTTTTAAAAAGATAGAAATTAATATATGTGTTAAGAATTCTAATTTTTAAAATATGCTATACTATTTTTAATTGTTCAAATTTGTTTTCAGTGTTTACAGATTTTTTATTAATATTCTTATTTAATCAAGTCCATCTCAGTCATATTTCATATTCACAAAAATAATAGCAGGGTGACACATCCTCAGGAATGACTCTTACTTGAACTCAATCCATATAATAGATCAAATATTGGTGTCTTTTTGAATGAACATTTTGTATAAGTATATTTTGTTACAATAGAATATTATATCTTTCATGATAATTTTCCTGTATCTCCCATATTGAGCTTATGTTAGGTTACTAGTCATTCCAGGATGTGTGGGTCCACAGATCTTTAAAGTGTGCTTATTTTTAAATATTTATATTATTTTTATAGGAAACTATTCTTTGAACATATAGTTCATGCTGTAAAATAGAAACAATTACTCTCATCAAATTTGCTTTAAGAACAGAAGAGCAAGAATAGAATTAAAGTTTCTTATGAGTTTATTTTAAGTTTATTAGAAATAGTATCAGGAAAATTTGGCATACTATCTAAAGCATGAAAAAATAATTGATGTGATTTATTTTGAAATGACTAAATGTTATGCTCCATATATTAGTTGTATCATTAGGCTGGTTTCTGCTTCAGAATCCATGGTATTTTGAACAGAAATGATTAAAGAGGTTATTAGTAAATCTACAAAGAACAGAGCACACAGTGATTAAACATTACCCTATCATCTGGGCTACAAATGTTCAGCACCATTATGCTTCCACAATAGCAATTTACCATAACACTGAAAAGTAAGTAATCAATATAGGCAGGTAGTGCTTGTTACAGTTACAGAAAAGAATACAGCCTCTTCTCTTCCAATTTTGTAAAATCAATGAGCAATCCTCTTTATAAGACAGCCTGTTAGTCTCAGTTTCAAATGATGGGAATGATAGGAGTTATAGTTACCAGACTAAAAACTGTTCCAATGCTCACCTCACTATTTGCAAAATGTGATTTGATTTGTAACTCAATGAAAAATAAAAATAAGATGCAACACTATAAAAGAAACACCACATGAAATCATGATGATTGTGAGTACATCAAAATGCTGAACAAACGTAGGCACTTAAACCAATATTGAAAATATGTATATTATAGGTATTAAGACCAAAAAGAAATTACCAAGCCTAAAATAAATATTTATTCCTTAATGCACAATATTCTAGTTTACACTGTGCCATATCTTCCAATAAATAGAGTTGTTTGGTTTTCAATTTGGAAATACTCAGCTGGATAGCTATATCACTAACATTGATAAACACCACTGTATGGCATAAAAAATCAAAGAGGTGTAAATGTTACTGCCCTAAAGTTTAGAGTGTGTGCGCTTTTTGGAAAAGATCTTAGAGATAACCAAGAACATATTTTCATTGTATACATGAAAAACCTAAGGCCCTGAAATTCTAACCAATAGGCTTAGGATTCTTATTGGTTATTTCTATGCCTTGACTGGAAACCCGAATCTCTTGATTTCCTGTGTTTTCCTAATATTCTCATGTTTTGTGGTGATGTCTCTTAAATTATATTCTCACCATCATAGTTTTAGTTGTACTTAATGGCTATTAAAACACCATCTATACCATGCATATGAATAAACATTATTTAATAAGCTGGAACTATACCACGATAAATTCTGGTAACCCCAGAGGCTCCAGATTTTATGTATGGTTTTATTCCAGCCAAGAATGTATGGCTTGCAAGAGACAAAACCTCTCTTTGAACATGAGGATGAAAATGTTGAATTTTCTGTCAATAATATCACAACTCTGGTGTCCATTATTGTATATATTATTATAATGAATTGATCCTTGCTTGAACTCTAATTTTGCAGATAATTGTAGCTACTGTGGAATAGAGGACAAATTAAGTCCTAATTGGTGAAAATATTTATACTTAGAAACAAAAGATTTACAAGTCTATTAGCAAAGGTATATCAGATAAAAATCCCATAGCAGGATCTCCCCAAATGTATGCACATCCTGGTTAGAAAAAATTAAGAGGAATTCTTGCAAACATGCTGAATGATCAGGGGAGATTTTATTTAAGGAAACAGAGATGACCATAAGCCTTGAGTGAGAAGAGTGTAAATAAACAATAAATTGTTGAGTAACGATCTAATTTTACCAATAGACAAAGTTTTAAAAAGTATTTTGGTAGTAAAATAAAGAGTGAAAAGCAGACTAAATGATCTATTGTAGTGAAGTTTATTTTCTGGAATTAAAATTTGAGTTTCAATGTGTTTATTTCAATTAAGTGTTAAGTATTAATTAATTTATAATTCTTATAGAGCACTTTTGTCTTCAACTGAATATAAATTTGACTGATGAAGTTCATTGATTATATGTGCAAAAGTACCAGCATTTCCTATATGGTTTTTAATGTAATCAGTGTTAATTAATAATTACTAAAGTTGCAAGGTTTCTTCACAAATTTTATCAAGCTTGTACTGTTAATGATTTTCTTGGCAGAGAAAATCAAATATCTGATTCCCAGTACATTTGTATTTACAACAATATTTCTAATTGACATTTTCCGAATTAATAAGGTCACATATTTGATAGCAGATAGGCTTTTCTAAGATATTTATTATGAATCCATTGATACTCAAAGTGCTACATCTCAACTTGTAGTCTTATGCAAATAAGCACAATTCTTGTGACTTAATGCATTTTGCTAGACAAAGATAAAAATTAATATAAAAGTCTTCATTGTGACATCCCAAACTCAAATCCTTTGTTTAATACTAATGACTTATTTCTTTCCCATATGATAGTCATTTAAATGACTGAATATACTAGAATGAAAAAGAAAAAAAAAACATGGTAGAATATGAATCATAGTTATTCATGGTTTTAAAACATAATAGAAAGAAAACAAAAGGCATATTGACTATGAGTTTGAATTCCATTTTAATTTCTGCAGATGGGGAAAGTCTAGGGTTTTATTTTTCCTTTTAATAGATCTATACTGCCATTATCACTATATATATCACTCTGATCAAGGACAGCATGTGTTTCCAATACCTATAATGAATTTTGATGGCTATAATCTCCTTTTTGAATTACTCATAAATTTTGATTTTTTATATAAAATATACTAAATATAGTTCATGCCAAACTTATTTATCTGAGTTTTTTGTTATTTACATATATAAATACTAAATATTAATGAAATTAAGTATACATTTAAATATTACTTGTGTTTCTTATGTAGCATGCTTCTTAAAGGTAATCTAGATGTAATCAGTAAATTATTTGGTTCGCTTATGTAATAATTAAATAATAGCATGGAATCGAAGAAGACTGGCCGAGGCACAAAATATTTTGCAATCTAGAAAGATTCCAAGTTTACTGAACCTCCATTTCCAAATCAACATAATGGGAAAGAAGAGACTCAGAATCTTTAGAAAACCTCAGAGTTTTAAGACTACCAGATTTTTATGAATAGTAGGCACCTATACCAATTTTTATTATTACAGTAGAAGAAGCTTACATGTTTGGCTATATGAATATTTTAAAAAATGAAATCTTATCTATACATTCATTTAAAAATATCACCAATGATATTTTATGTCAAATGCTCTCACATTTCTGATGAAAACACCTATAGGTTTTTTTTTCTAATTTCTGCTCAGCAATTTCTCTCTTCTTTCTGTAATAAAATCTGTTGTCCTACATATTATCTTTGAATCTGTGCATTTGAACAAAACCACTGACTGAAAAATGTTATAATTTCTATAACAATATTAAGGCTTATAATTTTCTTATCTCTAGACTTCCTTATTGAGACCTCAGTCATTTCATTCTAGAGTCTTTAACATCCCTCCTAGTAACAGTACACTCTGTCCATTGCTTGACCTGTTTCTCACTAAATGTTCTTTTTCATTTTTCCTGCCTAAAATTATTGATCTTGGGTCATCCAAATCACCTGCATAAATCTTTTTCCTCTGCCACTGAGTATTGCTGGAGAAAAATATACTACCCTATTTATTTTTACCTAAATCAATGGTTTTTCTTTAGCAGAAACATCAATACTTTTTATTTTCCTTAGTCAATAAAAGTTTTTTTTAAAGCAATTCTTCATCATCATACTTTTTAAAAATTTCTGTTTCACACTCAAGCCCTTCACTATTCAGATGCTCTTATTTACTCTATCATATATAAAATAATGGTAAGGCAATGTCTCCTAATTGCCACTTCAACATCTATTTGATATTATTGGGGAAAATTAATGAGTGAGAAATAAATCATACTTTATGAAGTATGCAGTCTTATGAGATGACACATATTTTAGAAAACTCACTATACAAATAAATAAATAAATATATATATATATCAAATATATATAAAAGTAATAAGGGAGATAAATTAATAAATACGCAATACCTATAGAATAAAGAATACTTCTTCTTTTCAAGCATTCATAGTACAGTCACCAAAATGAACTAGATGAGGCCACAAAAAAAAATAAAAAATTCCTTATGAGTTAATGAGTTTTGCCATCCAAGAAAATGAATGCCTTTTCATTCGTCCAAGTCTTTTTTTTCCCTTCAGGAGTGTTTTATCATTTACTTTACATAGGTTTTTGTCTAAGTATTGCTTCATTTATTTCTTGAAAACAGTCACAGGGATGTAGGGTGCAGCACAGGATATATAGTCAATATTATTGTTATGTTTGTGTGTCCTGCCAGATGGGTGCTAGAGTAATCGGGGGAGGGGGATGGGAGTGGGGGTCGGGAGGGGAATCACTTCATGGATTATATAATTGTTTTTAGAAAACTCACTATACAAATAAATAAATAAATATATATATATATCAAATATATATATATTTGATAGGTGCTCTGAAGGAAAATTCAAGGTGTAATAAGATTAAGTAATCAATATTCCATAAGAGTAAGGAAAGGCATTTTTGAGCAAGCGATATTTGAACAAAGATTCAAAATGGAGTAAGAGTTGTAGATAAATAACAACTGAGGGAGGAGACTCTCAGATAAGTGGTGTGGCAAGGAAAGAGGTCCTAGGTTAGAAACAATAGTTTCATAGCTCTTCTGGGTGATACTCATCTATATAGTGTCTCTTAAGAGTAATTTGCTGGAAATTCTGTATTTATCTATCTGAGAACAGAGGAACAAAGAGGGCGACTATGGAGGACATCATACTAGTAACTTTATGGACACCGGGAAGTGCAGCTGCAAATGACATAACATGGCCCAAACTAACTGCAAGGGAGCCTAGGACAGTTAGACGTTCCAGAGTGACCTCCAGAGTAATATGCAATGAGATGTGTAAACATTTAGAAAATCTCTGCACAAGCCTGGTACACTAAAGGGACCTAAAGAATACGAATACACCTGGTGGCTAGAAGGTAAATAGAAATGTGACATGATGTTAGCTGGAATATCAGGAGAAACCAAATGACATATGACCTTACATTGCATATGACCATATGTGTCAGTCTGACCACAACAGCTCTAGTTTATATCAGACTTATACCGTAGCTCCTCCATTACTTAAAAATATGTCCTGGTTTGATCAATAAATTATATGATTCCTCTATATAGCATAATAAAAATGATTTTATAATCATAGAGAATAAACCTCCTAGATTTTCTGATATATTTTTCTAGGCTCTGAAATGGCCACAAATTTAAAATACTGAGTTTTGGATATTTAACATCTTTATAGAAAAGTACTACTGTGTAATAAATCTAGTTTGATAACATTCTATTTATTATAAATATATTTAATACATTTCTGGGAAAAAATGAAGAAATTTGTTAGTCAAATTTTGTACAGCTCTTGGGAATACTCTACTGTTTTAAGTATTCTGGAAAAAAAAAATATTTTAGCTGTAAGTAGGCCTTTAGGAGCGCTAAAATATCCCTAAGTAATCAAATGGAATTTCTGTAAAAATTTACTTTTAAAAAATTATTATAAATATATTTAATACATTTCTGGGAAAAAATGAAGAAATTTGTTAGTCAAATTTTGTACAGCTCTTGGGAATACTCTACTGTTTTAAGTATTCTGGAAAAAAAAAATATTTTAGCTGTAAGTAGGCCTTTAGGAGCGCTAAAATATCCCTAAGTAATCAAATGGAATTTCTGTAAAAATCTACTTTTAAAAAAATTGTCAAGGTAGTAATGTGGGGCCAAAGCATGTAGTATGTTGAGGTCGCTGTAAGAAAACTGGCTTTTTTCTCTCAGTGAAATAGGAGCCCACTGAAGTTTTAAGCCAAAGAATAATTTTCTCTTCCTTATATATTTTAAAAATTAAACTATAAAAAAATTGAGCTAATTGTATATTCAAATAAGATTGTAAAACATATTACAAAGAGAACTCATATATTCTTAGCCCAGTTACCTCCAATAGTAAAATCTTGCAAAATATAGTATAATATCACAAGTAGGATATTGACTTTTATTTAGACAATATACAAAACATCTATATCCCCACAAGTAATTACTAATCTGTTCTCTATTCCTATAAATTTGTCATTTCAAGAATGTTGCATAAATGAAATCAGACAATATGTAACAATTTGAGACTTTTTTTCACACAGCATAATTTCCTCCAATCTGTTGTGTGTATCAATAGCTTATTCCCTTTCATTACCAAGTAATATAGCACTGCAGTTAGCTTAACCATTCATCCATTGAAGTGTATCTGAACTGATTTAAGTGTTTAGCTATTATGAATAAAACTTCTGTGAATGATCACATTCAGGTTTTTTTTTTATTTTTTTATTCAATTAGAATTTATATTCAATATTATTTTATATTAGCTAAACGTTTGCAGCATTGTGGTTAAACATTTATATAATTTAAAATGATCCCCCTGATTAGCCTAGTACCTACCTGGCACTATGATTATTACAATATTATTGACTGTATTTCCTATGCTGTAGTTTACAACCCGGTGACTAATTTGTAACTGTCAATTTATACTTCTTAATATCCTCACCTTTTTCACCCAGCCTCCTAACTCCCCTCCCCTCTGGCAATCATCAGTTTGTTCTTATATCTATGAGTATGTTTTTGTTTTGTTTATTCATTTATTTTGTTCTTTAGATTCCACATGTAAGTGAAATCATATGGTATTTGTTTTTCTCTGTCAGACTTATTTCATTTAACACAATCTCTAGGTTTATCCATGTCATTGCAAATGATACTATTTCATTTTTCCTGGCTGAGTAATGTTCCATTTTATATACGTAGTCCTTTTTTATTCAATCATTGATTAATGAGCACTGAGGTTGCTTCCATATCTTGGCTATTGTAAATAGTGCTATACTGAACAGAGGTGCATATATCTTTCAAATTAGTGTTTTGATTTTTTTTGGAAAAATACCCCAAAGTGGAATTATTGGGTCATGAGATAGTGTTATTTTTAATTTTTTGAGGAACCTCCAAACTGTTTTCCATTGTGGCTGACACAATTTGCAATCCTGCCATCAGTGTATAAAGGTTCCTTCTTCTCCACATTCTCTCCAACACTTGTTTGTTGATTTATTGATGATAGCCATTGTGAGATGATATCTCATTGTGATTTTAGTTTGCATTTCTCTGATGATTAGTGACATTGAGTGCCTTGTCATATGTCCATTGGCCATCTGTTTGTCCTCTTTGTAGAAAAACCTTTTTAGGTCTTCTGCCAATTTTTTAATATATTGGATTGTTTATTTTGTTTTGTGTTTTTGATATTGAGTTATATGAGTTCTTTATAAACTTTGCCATTTTTTAAATATATTGGATTGTTTATTTATTTATTTTTTTTGCGTTTTTGGTGTTGAATTGTATGAGTTCTTTATAAACTTTAGATATTAACCCTTTATCAAATGTATCATTGGCAAATATTTTCTCCCATTCAGTAGGTTGGCCTTTCATTTTTTTTTTTTTTTTGATGGTATCCTTTGCTGTGCAAAAACTTTTTAGTCCCAGTTGTTTATTTTATTCTGTTTCCTATGATAGAGAAAATATATCAGAGCAATATCAGAGAATTTACCGCCTATGTTTTCTTCAAAGAGTTTTGTGGTTTCAGATCTTACATATAAGTCTTTAATTCATTTTGAGTTTATTATATGGTATAAGAAAGTGGTCATTTCATTTTTTTTTGCATGTATCTTTCCAGTTTTTCTAACATCATTTATTGAATAGATTGTCTTTACCCCATTGTATATTCTTGCCTCTTTTCTTATAGATTAAATGAACATATAGACATGTATTTATTTCTGGGCTCTCTATTCTGTTCCATTAATCTATATGACTGTTTTTATGCTAGTACTATTCTGTTTTGATTACCATAGACTTACAGTTTACTTTGATATAAGGTAGCATGATACCTCCAACTTTGTTTTTGTTTCTCAAGATTGCTGTAGCTATCCAAGGTCTTTTATGATTCCATACAAATTTTTGTATTATTTGTTCTAGTTCTAGGAAAAATGCTATTGATATTTTGGTAGGAATTGCATGGACTCTATGGATAGCTTTGGGTAGTATGGCATTTTTATGATGTTAATTCTTCCTATTTATGAACATGTACATGTTTCCATTTATTTATATCTTCAATTTCTTTCTTCAATGACATAATTTTTCAAATACAAGTGTTTTACTTCCTTGATTCAATTTATTCCTAGGTATTTTTGATGTAATTTTTAATAGATTTTTTTAACTTCTTTTTCTTATAGTTCATTATTGGTGTATAAAAATGCATGCAACCAATTTCTGCATATTGATTTTATATCTTGCTACTTTACTGAATTGATCAGTTCTAACAGATTTTTGGTGGAATCATTAGGGTTCACTATTTATAGTATCATGTCATCTGCAAATAATGACAGTTTTACTTCTTCCTTTCCAATTTGGATTTGGATTCCAATTTTATTTCTTTTTCTTTTTGGATTTCTATGGCTAGGACTTCCAAAATTATGTTGAATAAAAGTGGTAAAAATGAACAGCCTTGTCTTGTTCCTTAAAGAAAATGCTTTTAGCTCCTCCCAACTGAGTATAATGTTAGCTGCAGGTTTGTCATACATGGCCTTTATTATGTTGAGGTTTTTTGCCTCTATTCCCACTTGCTGAGAATTCTTATCATAAATGGATGCTGGATTTTGTCAACCGCTTTTTCGGCATCTATTATGACTATATGATTTTATCTTTCAAACTGTAAATGTTGATTATCACATTAATTGACTTGTGAATATTGAACTAAAATTGCATCCCAGGAATAAATCCAAATTGGTCATGGCGCTTGATTTTTTTAATGTATTGTTGAATTCAGTTTGCTAATATTTTGTTGAGGATTTTTGTATCTATGTTCATTAGGAATATTGGTCTATAATCTTTTTATGTAATGTTTTTATCTGGCTTTGAAATCAGGGTAATGGTATCCACATAAAATGAGCTTGGGAGCATTCTCTTCTCTTGAATGTTTTAGCATAGTTTGAGAAGAATAGGTGTTAATTCTTTGAATGTTTGCTAAAATTCACCTGTGAAGCCATTTGGTTCAGGACTTTTGTTTGTTGGGAGTTTTTTGATTACTGATTTGATTTTGTTCGTAGTAATCAATCAATTTGGATTTTCTATTTCTTCTTTACGGAATCTTGGAAGATTATATGTTTCTGGAAATGTGTCTATTTCTTCCAAATTTTCCAATTTGTTTGCATTTAATTGCTTGTAGTATTTTCTTATAATTCTTTGTATTTCTGTAGAGTCAGATGTTACTTCTCTTTCATTTCTGATTTTATTTATTTGGCTCCTCTCTCTTTTTTCCTTGATGAATCTGGTTAAAAGTTTATCAGTTTTGTTTCTCTTTTCTAAGAACCAGCTCTTGGTTTTACTGATCTTTTGTATTTTTTTTAGACTCTATTTTGTTTATTTACACTCTGATCTTTATTATTTTCTTCCTTATACTTACTTTGGGCTTTGCTTGCTGTTCTTTATATACTTTCTTTACGTGTAAGAATTTGACTGTTTATTTGAAATTTGATTGTTTATTTTTCTTGTTTCTTGAGATAGGCCTGTATTACTATGATTTTCCCTCTTATGACTGCTTTTGCTCTGTCCCATAGATTCGGGATCATTGCGTTGTCATTTTTATTTGTCTCAAGTTATTTTTTGATATCTTCTTTGTTAACCCATTCATAGTTTAGTATCATGTTATTTAGCCTCCATGAATTTGTGTTTTTCATTTTTTTCTCATAATTAATTTTTAGTTTCATACCATTGTGGTCGGCGAAGATGCTTGATATGATTCAGTCTTCTTAAATTTAGTAAGACTTGTGTTGTGGCCTGATATGTGGTCTATCTTATAAAATATTTCCTATGCATTTGAGAAAATATATATTCTGCTGCTTTGAGGTGAAATGCTCTAAAAATATCAATTAAATCTATCTGGTATAGTGTGTCATTTAAGGCTGATGTTTCCTTGTTGATTTTCTGTCTGAAAGATCTGTCCATTGGTGTCAATGGGGTGTTAAAGTCCCGTACTATTACTGTATTACTGTCAGTCTCTCCCTTTATGTCAGTCAATATTTGCTTGATATATTTAAGTGCTCCTATGTTGGGTGCATAAATGTTTACTAGGGTTATGTCCTCTTGTTGAATTGAACCCTTTATTATCATATGATATCTTTTTTTTTTTTGTCTCTTAGTATAGCCTTTATTTTAAAGTCTATTTTGTCTGATACAATTATTGCCACTTCAGCCTTTTTTTAAATTTTGATTTGTATGAACTATCTCTTTCCATCTTTTTGTTTTCAGTCTGTGTGTATCTTTTGATCTGAAGTCGGTCTCTTGTAGACAGCATATGTATAGGTTTTATTTTCTTATTCATTCAACTACCATTTATTTTTTGATTGGAGTATTTATTCCATTTACATTTAAAGTGATCATTGATCTGTACATAGTTATTCCATTTAATTATTTATGTTTTTCTCCTTCTCCTTTTTAGAGGAGTCCTTTTAATATTTCCTATATTACTGGCTTTGTGGTGATGAAATCCATTAGCTTCTTCCTGTCTGGGAAGCTCTTTATCTCACTTCAATTTAATCTCTTAGACTGATTGGGTAGAGTAGTCTTGGTTGTAGATTCTAGCTTTTCATCACTTTAAATATTACCTGCCAATCACTTCTAGCCTGTAAAGTTTTTGTTGAGAAATCAGCTGACAATCTTATGTGAGCTCCCTTGTAAGTAACTGCCTTTCTCTTGCTGCTTTAACTATTTTCTCTTTGTCTTTAAAATTTGCTATTTTATTTATATTGTATCTTTATATGGGCCTATTTTTTTTCCTCTTGTTTGGGATTCTGTGTTTCCTGGACTTGTATGTCTATTTCCTTTGCCACGTTAGGAAAATTTTCAGTCAGTATTTTTTCAAATAGATTTGCAATCACTTACCCCCTCCATTCTTCTTCTTGTACCCCTATGTTGTGAATGTTGTTACGCCTGATGTTGTCCCAGAAGGCCCTTAAACAATCCCCATTTTTTTTTTCTTTTTGCTCTTTCAATTGAATATTTTCTGCTATATTGTCTTTCAAATTTCTGATTTGATCCTCTGCTTTATCTAATCTACTATTTATTCCTTCTAGTATTTCTTCATTGAGCATTTTTATAACCAGTATTTTAAACTCTGTATCTGGCATGTTGTTTGTCTATATTTTGTTTAGTCCTTTTTCTGGAGCTTCGTTCTGTTCTTTCATGGAGCATGTTTCTTTGTGTTCTCATTTTGACTGCTCTCTGTTTGTTTTGATGTATTAGGTAGATCTGCTATGTCCCTTTGTCTTTGCTGGATGGCCTTATATTGTAGGTGCCCTGTGTGTCTCAGTGGCCCAGTCTCCCTCATCACTGTGCTGGTTGCTTCAGTTTACCTTGTGCAGTTGTGTGTGACCTCCTTTTCTAAATGAAATTTGATTGATGTTGTTATGTCAGTGGGTGGGATTGATTCTCAGGATAATTGGCTGTGGAGATTGGTCATGCCCACTGCATATGTGTCCTTCTGCTGTGTGGGGGCTGACCCCACAGAGTGGGATTAACCCCAGTGACATCATATGACTGTTGAGACCACCCTTCAGTTTGCCATTTGTGAGGCTAATCAGATGGTGCTCTGTTGTGTTCTGATGCCAGCTTCTTGGAATGTTAGTTCCGGGGACCCTTGGGAGGGACACATGTGCAGGTCAAAGTCAGCGGCTGCCTGAGACTGCTTGGGGCCTATCTGTGTTTTTTTGAGGTTGGTTGCTACCTATGTTGGACCTGAAGGCATGTGGGGGAGACCAGGCTGTGAACCGAGGCAGGCTGCCACCAGTACTGGGCGGGGGGCTGGGGCAACTCAGCCAAAGGCCAGGATGCCTCAAGTCTTAGGCTGCCTGCCATATGTCTGTAAGGCTCAGCAGCTGAAAGAATCTCAGGTGATATGCAAATCATGTGAAGTGGGGTCCCAAAGAGTCACCAAAGTGGGGCACGTTGTGTTTCCAGGTTCGTGCAGAGTCAGATTTGTTGCCAGTGCTGAGCCTGTGGCCACTCTCAAAAGTCTCAGATCATACTGGGGGCCAGATGTCACCCGTCTTGGGCCTTCATAACCCCGAGATTTTTTTAAGAAATACTGCCCATTATTGAAAATAACCAGAGGCGTGTGAGCCAAGGCCTATTGACTGCCGCTGAAGGCACTTCCTGCCAAGAGCTCAGAGTGGGCTTGTTGCATAGCCATGAAAATATTTCCAGTAGTGTGTAAGCTGGATGGGGTGGGGTTGCAGGGAGTCACAAGGGTAGAGTGAGAAGAGTTCACCAGGCCAACGCAGACTCAGATTTGGCCATGCGAGAGTAGGACACAGTCAAGATAGCGTCTGTCTGTAGGCTGCACAGGAGGAAGACTCAGCAAAGAGACAATGGAGGCTGTCTCTCCAGCCCTCATCCTGAAGCCACACAATTCAGTTTTTTCCTGTGTATCTCTGACACCTCCTGAGCTGCTGTCCTTCCGCCAGAACTCTGATAGTGCCTGTGAGTGAGTGAGTCTGTGCACGGAGCTTTAAGGGGACATCTGGGTTTCCAGCAGCCTTCATCTCAGAGATGGTCAGAATCTCTGCTGATTTTCACAGTCAGATTTTGTGGGACTCCTCTTCCTAGCACCGGAACCCTCTGTTTGGGAGCCCCCATGTGGGGCTGGGGCCCCTCGCTCCTCTGGGGGGACCTCCACAGTTGAGATATCTCTCCTGATGATCAACCACTGCACATGAGTACAGAGACACCCTGTTTCACATCTCCATTCCTCCTACCAGTCTCCTCATGACCTCTTCTTTATATCACCAGTTATAAGAGTTCTGTTCAGCTAGTCTTCAGATGGTTCTCCAGGTTGATCGTTCTATAATTTAGTTGTAATTTTAACATGGTCATGGGGGGAGGCAGGCACATCTACTCTGGCATCTTGACCAGTCAATCACATTTAGGCTTTTAGATGAGCCTAAGTTTTCTTTGTCGTGGAATAAATGCCAAAGAGTAAAATTGTTGAGTTACATAGTATTTGCATGTTTAGTTTTATAGTAAAATGCCAAAATATTTTCAAGAGTAATCGTACCCTTTACATGCCCACTAGCAATAAACAAGTGATCCAATTTTTACATTATCACTGGTGTTGTCACTAATAATTATGATATCATTATCATAATAGTTGTGCAGTAATATCTCTTTGGTTTTAATTTGCATTCCCCTAAAATTAATGATGTTGAATATATTTTCACATGCTTATTTGCCATCTATATTTTGTCTTTAGTGAGATGTCTGTTCATATTTTTGGCCCATTTACTAATTGAATTGTTCTTTTTTCTTGAGTTTTAAGAGTTCGTTATTCATTCTAGTCTTATGTCAAATATTGGTTTGCAAATAGTTTCTCCAGTTTTAGCATTCTTTTTTCATCCTTTTCACAGAGTCTTATGCAGAGAAAAATTTGTTGCCTAATTTGAATAATGTCCAACTTATCGTTTTTTATATATAGTACTTTAGTATCAAATATGAGACACTTCACATAGCTCTAGATCACAAAGATTTTTCCTATTCTTTTCTAAAACTTCTACAGTTTTACATCTTACGTTTAAGTCCATTTTGACATATTTTGAGTTGACTTTTATGTAAATATAAGGTTGAAGTCAAAGTTCTTTTATTTATTCTTTTATACCTATGGATGTCCAATTGCCCCAGTATCATCTTAAAAAGGCTAATAGTTCCCCACAGAATTGTTTCACGCCTCTGTCAAAAAACAGTTGGACATATTTGTGTGAGTCTGTTTCTGAGCTCTCTTTTCAATTTCACGTGTGATTTAGATGTCTATCCCCCCACCAGTATAAACTGTCTTGATCACTGTAGCTATGTAGGAGACATTAGTATCAGGTAGAGTGATTCTTTCCCCTTTGTTCTTTTTCAAGATTGTTTTAGCTATTCTTAGGGTTGTGCCTTGTGTAAATCATAGAGTGAACTTGTTTATGTCTACAAAAATCCTTGCTAAGATTTTGCTAAGAATTCATTAAACATCAATAAATTTTGAGAAAATTGACATTTTACTATGTTGACTCTTTTAATTCATTAATGTAATATGTGTCCATTTATTTACATTTTTTTTTTAATTTCTCATTGGGCAGATACCTGGTATGAATGCCAACCTATGAAAAACAAATAAATTTATTAATTGCTGATAAACTTATAAAAGCATCCAGATAAACATTTTTATACTTGTGTTTTATAAATCTATCACTGATGAGAATTTAGTATTACTTTTCCTTTTTCAAGTTCAATAGTCTCCTCGAGGAATAAAAAATTTGAAAATTTCAGTTATATTAGTTTCCTAGGACTGCAGTAACAAAGTTGATGGCTTAAAACAATTACGAAATTATTGTCTCATGGTTCTGGAGACTAGAATTCAGAATCAAGATGATTCTGAACATCAGGGCCATGTTTCCCCTAAACCCTATAGAGGAATCCTTCCTTGCTTCTTCCTAGCTCCTGGTGGTTTGCTGGAAGTCTTTGACATTTCTTGACTTGTAGCTGCCAAACTGCAATCTCTTTCTTTGTCATCACATGATGTCCTCACTGTATGTGTCTATCTTCGTAGGCCGTCTTGTAAGGACACCAGTCATATTGTATTAGAGGTCCACCTATTCCAGTATGACCTCATCTGAACTTAACTAATTACATCTTTAATGACCTATTTACAAATAAGGTCACATTCTGAGGTAGTAGGGGTTAGAAATTCAACATATCTTTTCTTTAGGGGCAAAATTTGATCTATAACAGTAGTCACATTTGAAATAAAATATGTTTTTTTGTTCAAAAAATGTGTAAAGAGATATGGGAAGAAATAGTTTCATTTTTGTATTAATTTTCAAGGACCATTTATGCAAGAAATCCTTCAGGCAGTTTTGAAGATTTCAAGTGTTTTGATGATTGCACAATACATCTGCTACAGAGCTTTTTCTCTTATTATAGATGGAAAATTAAAATAACTTAATGACTGACTGCTTGTAAAATCATTTTAATTATGTCACAAATTGCAGCAATGTCCCTTAGTACAAGAAAAACTACTTATTTCTGTTCAATACATTCATAATTTAGTGTCTCAACTAAATTAAGGATTTTCTCTTAGAGACAATAAATACTTCAAATAATTCATTGGTGATCACAATAAACATGCCGATATTTTAGTGTTTTATTCATAGTCAATGCTTTCTGAACTGATTCCTGATTCTGTGATGAAGCTAGTTATTTTAATTATTTTGATGATTTCAATTATTTTAATATGTAGCATTATAAAGGCCTTTATCAAATTAACTTTCACTTATTCTAAGATTTAATGTCCTTTAATATAGTGTACATTTTGTCTATTGAAGTTGTAATTTATGTTTTATTTTTGAAAAAGAAAATGAGTTGAACTGTATAGTACATAAAATAAACATCCTGTGTAATGAGATAATAATTGTGCTAAACTATAGACAGTTAGACTAAAATTGTTTAATAGCAAAGTAATGGTTTGTATCCAAGTTTGCAATAGATATTCTGTGTGTTTTCAAGTTACTATGCTGAGGATAGTCTTAATAATCATTTTCAATTTATTTTTTTCCAATATTTAGGCAATTGTACTCTATAATCTAATGATGCTGATCTTTATCTGTATCATTATTATAAAAAATGCTGTTAGTTCAGAAATCAGTGTTTGCAGCTTCAACAATCTGAAGAAAAATCTGCTGAACTAATTTTATTTTAGTCAATTACATTTGGGCAATGAGGAATAAAACAGAGATAAGAAAGATTATGCAGTTTATGTTGGGAGTAAAATACTGAATTCATTTCACTAAACCCAAATGATTTAAAGGCTAAACATGAAGTCATTCTTCAGGGAAGTTTTATTTTTTTCCTCCTTTAAAAATGGACTAGGTAAATGAGAAAACTATCTTTCCAGAAAGATAGATTTATTATATGCATTTCCCATATGTTGAACATCCAATTTGTCAGCCAGTTTAACTCAGGCAGAATTGAAAATCATTTACACAGGTGTTTTGAAAGAACACGAAATTGGAGTTAGGTGCTATAGATTTTAGTTCTCTGTCCCTAAATAGAGAAAATATAATTTAAATCTCTGGTCTTTATTTTCTCAATGGACAAAGGAATTAGTATTAATTAAGATTTTATTTTTTCAAGTGTAATTAGCTGTCTAACATTCTATGATTTGATACTCAGAGATGTTCAGAGCATTGTTAGCCATTGAGATAGATTCATGTTTTATTGTCTTTGTTTAAATCAACTTAACTACACATTAATTTGAATTGCTGTCACCAACTACAGAGTGATCACTTCCATTTTATTAACAGAATATGTGTTTTTTCCCAGGAGGTTTTCAGACATTCTAAAATATCTTGGTGATCATTGCTGTTTTCTTAGCTTGAAGTCTCTTTTCTCTTTAAAGATTTCCTTAAGGGTATTATTTAAATAGTAGCTGAACAATTCTTTGCCTTATGTTATTCTCCACAAGCTTGGTAAAGGGGTATACTAAATAACTGGGAACTGATTACATAGTATATTGCGCATCCACATCTCTTTGATTCCTTCTTGGAAATGAGTTAAAGATTTTATTAAACCTAGTAATTGGGCAAAAGGCTAGAATTTCAGATAATTTTAAGAATAATCAACTCGTCCAATTTTTTATCTATATGTACGTGTGTACATTAGTACACTTAAAATATTTACTTTGTTTAAAATTGTTAGTTATTTGTGATAGTGCAATATATTATCATATAATATACTGTCTTTTATAAATTGCTTGTATTCATTATAATAAACACATATCATTTTATTAAGTTTCTTAGTCTCAGAAATAGTAATAATATAGACAGTTTCATTAAACTGAGGAATGAAAATAAAAAATCTTTGTATAATTATCAACTTTACCTTCCAGAAATAATTTACATTATTTTCACATGTCTTATTTAAAAAATTTATACATATCATATTTACACACAAGATATTTTCAATAAACCTGTAGTTTGTCTTTCTTTCTCTCATTCTTTTTTCTTTTTTTCTTTTAAAAAATCTTTTGTGTACTTTATTTTGAGAAATACAGTTTTTCTTAAAGATATTTTTATTTTATTATTTTCTATTCTACCATATCTGTTGAGTCTCAGATAGTTTCACTCACTTGTTTACCAGGACTGAAAAGGTCAAAGGCAAGTGTAATAGAAAGAGATGACTTTTTATAACACCCCACCAATGAGAGTGTAATTTCTAGCTGTGTTTTATCACCATTTAAAAATTCTCCCAATCCCTGCTAACGTTATCTATAAAATCTATAGATATCTCTTGATTCTTTAGCTGTAGCTAACGTCATCTATAAAATCTATAGATATCTCTTGATTCTTTAGCTGTAGAAAACCAATGTTGACTCTAAGCCTATTTCTTAAAGTCAGATAACATAAGAAGAAAACTATGATTCTAGAATAGGTACAGGAAAAGGGACAGTTAGAGGTTGATATGTTTTCTTTAGATCCTCATGTTTCCCCTTGGCTTCTAAATTTCATAGCCTGTAATAAAAAATTATACTTTTTTCTAAAATAAAAATGTTTTAAAATTTGAAAATAACACCCTTCTGAATTTTGTTTTATTATACTAAATACCATCATACAATTAGTATAATTGTTGTGGAAAAAATTAAAAATTAAAAAAGGTTAGTGTAACCCAATTATACAGAAATAACAACTTTAAAGTAATTGATACATATCCTTTAGACATTTCTTCATGCATATCCATGTAAATATATTTAAAAAAGAAGATTTTACACTACATGTTTTATAAATTAATTGTACATTTGACAATGCATCATGAATACCTGTACTATTATGTAGAAATCATTACATAGATATTATTTAAGTTGGTATATTATAGTTTTTAATTCTCTGCCTATAAAAATAATGATACATATTTGTTTTTATTAAGTTATCTGTTTAAAAATATTGGCATTAATACATATTTTGAAATAGACTGATATTAACATAATTGTGCATATATTTTATTACACTAGACCTTATCTACTTCACAACAATTAATTCAAAATGGATTACAGATCTAAATGTAAAATACAAAACTTAAAATTTCAAAAGAAAATTTAGAAGGGAATCTACATGACCTTGTATTTGCTGATGACTTTTTAGGTATACCACCAAAGGGATGAGCCATGAAATAAAGAATTCATAAACTGGACTTTAATTAAAATTTAAAACTTCTGCTCTGCAAAGACAATATCTAGAGAGTTAAAAGACAAGGCACAGATTTGGGAAAAAATATTTGCAAAGGCACATCTGATAAAAGGCTATCCAACATATACAAAGAACTCGTAAATCTCAAAACAGTAAAACAACCCCATTAAAAAGGGGGCCAAACACCTTAATAGATACTTCACAAAAAAAGATATGCATGTGGAAAATAAATATATGAAAAGATACTCCACATCATAGGTCATCAGAGAAATGCAAACTAAAACAACAATGAAATATCACCACATACCTGTTAGAATGGTCCAAATCCAGACTACTGACACCACCAAATGCTGATGTGGATGTGGAGTAATTGCTGTTAGAAATGAAAACTGATATAGCCACTTCGGAACATAGTTTGTCAGTTTCTTACAAAACTGAACATATTTTTGCTATATGACCCTGTAATCATGTGCTTGTTATTTACCCCAAAGGTATGAAAACTTAAGTCCACACACTAATCCACCAATGGGTGTTTATGACAGCTTTATTCATAACTGCCACCACTTGGAGACACCAAGATGTCCTTAAGTAAGTGAATGGATAAATAAAATGGTGCATTCTCACAATGAAATATTATTCAGCATTGAAAAGAAGTAAGCTATCAAGCTATGGAAAGACATGAAGCAAATTTAAATGTGTATGACTAAGTGAAAGAAGCAAATCTGAAAAGGCTGCATGAGTCCAACTATACGACATTCTGAAAAGGCAGAAATTATGGAGACAATAAAAAATTCAGTATTTGCTAGGGGAGAGAAGTAAAGTGGGTAAAGATTAGTAGTCCTCCCCCATTCGCAAGAGTTATGTTCCAAGATTCACAGTGGATGCTTGAAACTGTGGATAGCACCTATATATACTGTTTTTTCTTTATATATACATACCTATGATAAAGCTTAATTTATAAATTTGGCACAATGAGAGATTAACAAACAATAAGTAATGAAATAAAACAATTATAATATATGCTATAATAAAAGTTACATGTATGTGGTCTCTGTCTCATAAAACATCTATTGTACTATTATTTTAAAGGAAGCATTTTATGGTTTCTCTTTGGCATATCTGAATTGCCAACATCACTATTCTTGTACTTTGTGGCTATTATTAGTATAATAAGGGTTATTTGAACACAAGCACAGTAATACCATGGCAACTGATCTGATAACCTAGATGGCTATTAAATGACTAATGGGTGGGGAGCATATACACTATAGAAGCGCTGACAAAGGGATGAATCACATCTTGGGGGTGAGGGAGCAGGATGGTGTGAGGTTTTTTCACACTACTCATAATAGCTTACAATTCAAAACATGATTTTTTTATTTCTGGAATTTTTCATTTACTAATTTTTAATCATAGTTGACTATAAGTAACTAAAATCATGGATAAGGGTGGACTATCATAATAGAGCACAGATTATTAGGGCAGGGAAAATACTCTATATGATATTATAGTGAAAATATTCTATATGATATAATTAGGGTTGTGCCTATATGTATGTGTGTGTGTGTGTATGTGTGTGTGTGTGTGTGTGTAATTATACATTTGTCCAAACCCACAGAATGTGGAACACATAGAGTGAACCCTAAGATAAACTATAGACTTTTGGTGATTATGATGTATCAGTGTAGGTTCATCCTTGGTTGAAAAACAAAAGAACAATTCTGTTGAGTGATGTTGATAATAGAGGAGGCCATGTATGTGTAGGGGCAGGGTCTACATGGGTAATATCTGTACTTCCTTCTCAATTTTGTTGTAAACCTATACTGCTCTAAAAAAAATAAAGTCTTACAAAAAGATTTTTAAAAAAGAGGAAAAAGTAACTGTATAATGAAGAAATTTAGACAAAATCAGAGCTTAATGTTAACACTGTCAGAAATGGTATGAGGCAATGTTATGTGCCACTCTGCTAGAAATGCTTACTTTTAACTGTATAATGAAGAAATTTAGACAAAATCAGAGCTTAATGTTAACACTGTCAGAAATGGTATGAGGCAATGTTATGTGCCACTCTGCTAGAAATGCTTACTTTTAACTGTATAATGAAGAAATTTAGACAAAATCAGAGCTTAATGTTAACACTGTCAGAAATGGTATGAGGCAATGTTATGTGCCACTCTGCTAGAAATGCTTACTTTGGACCTACTTATAAGGCGACAGTAAACAAATCCAAATTGAGGGACATTGTATAATGACTAATCTGCAATCATCAGAAATGTAAGGGGCAAGGGAAGACTGAAGACTGTTACAGATTAAAGAATACTGGAGAAACACAACTGAATACAGCACGCAATCCTGGATTAGATCTTTTTCCTGGGGATGCTGTTGGGGCAACTGATACAATCTGATACAACATTTTCTTCAGTAAGCATACATTTGTTTCAAAATAAAATTAAAATAATAAAATGCCCCAAGTACCAGCCAAAAAAAAATTGGAGCAGAATACTTTAAGAACATGTATAATATAAAGAACTGATTGTAATTCAGAATTTCTGAAGTAGAGAAAACAATATTCCAGTTAATCAAGAATTCATGTACGAGTATTCAATGAAAGCAAAAATTAAATATATAAAAATAGACACAGAAGAAGAACAGTTAAGGTAAAATGCAACTATTCAAAGATAGATTTTGTGCACTGAGTAATGAGTTACAAAAATTTACAAATGTAGATTCTGAGGACAACTTTAAATATATAACTTAGCTGACCAATGAAGTTAATTCATTTAATCAATATTTTTATTCTTTGTACCACTCACTTTACTAAGCCTTTTTCATATATTTTCAAATAATCATAAGATCCCCATCAAATAAATATTAACATTCTCATTTAAGAGAGTTGTGCTACAGAATAATGAATTAACTTATTGTATACAAACTTAGATTTACTCTAAACAACTTTACCCATATGGTTAGTAATAATTACCATTATTGTGTGGAAAACTGACATATGAAAAATTCCAAAAACTCGATTTTAACCCATAATGACAATACTATTAAATGGCTATCAGTAATATACAGGTAATTGATACCACAATTATTTTAATAATTGCTGTTCTGAATTGAAATAAAATGGAAACTTGACTAATTTTAGTGTTTTTGAATGAGTGAATAGTAAAAACTACAATTATCTACTTGTAAATATATCAAATATATAAAATATTTTTTGTATCTATGTATTTAATGCAAAAATAGACACTTTTACAAATAGTACATTTTAAAAATTATTTAACAACACAATCTCTTTGATTCAGTAGAGGAAAATTTTTTTATAAAACAAAAAATAGTTTTCACTTTTGAGAAGAGGCACACCTGATGGCCTTGCTTTTATTTTTGTTTAGCATCTGTAACATTTCTCTTGATTCTGCCCCCTCCCTCCAAGATGTTCTTAATGAGTTTAAGATGCACAATTTAGCAGTTGTGTCTTACCACCTGCTCACTAGATTTCTGTCTTACATGGCTATTAGAATTTTATATAGAATCTTCAGAACCTGTCACTACTGATATTGTCAATCTTTTCACAGAAGCCATGTGAATTGACAAGTTGTTTAGATGCAGATGTTACTATGAATCAGTTAAAGGTTTAGAGGAGAAAGTAGATAAGGTAAATCCTTTTGTTTGTTTTTATTTCAAAATATAAGGCACAGGTTTTTTTTTTTAAACATTAAGTTATAGTATGCAATTAATCTACATACAATATATTTCAAGAAGAAAGAAAATTATAACTTATTATAATTGTCGACCTGATAAATTATAGGATCATAGGATCAATTGAAAAATAGTAAATGTAAAGTTATTTTAAAAAGATAATATGTTTAAAAATATACTAAAATAAATAGCATTTCAATATGCCAGGTACGGTATGAAAGTTTATGAATTCTAAAATCTTCAGCAAGATGAGAGAATACAGAAGATAATTATGGTACAGTGAGTGAGTTTCATATCACTACTTCTGGAAATGTAACTTTCTACATCTCTGTCTCTCACACACAGACACTTGTATTCTGAGTGTTATGGGAAAAAAAATGACTGCAGAATACAGTATGAAATGGTATGCTGAGGCATGACCACCATCCTTGTTAATCATCCTAGCCGATACACTTTCTTCATGTGCTTTCCTAAATTTTGAAATGCAGAATATATGTAAGAACCACTAAAAAGAAAACTTTGGAGAATATTGTTCAAAGACTCTTTGGCTGGTCTACGGTTCTTTCTATGTTATATATTTTTTTTGTTTGTTTAATAACATAACTCAGTACAAAAATAGGATCTGTGTCCTTGGTTTATGATTTAAAACGGATGGATTTACAGAGAATCACTTTATGAATGATTCTCTTTTATGTAGGGCACAAAGTGAGTGGTTACTTTTCTATAAATAATTTGGTGAAAAGACATACAGAAAATTATTTTGGTTGATAATAGAATATGAATATTATGCTAAAATGAGGTAGAGGAAAAGGAGAGTCATATGGTTATATGATTGCCGAAATCTATTTTAAATTTCCTGATAGATAATAGTTAATAAAAAGGTGAGAAACAAGATGATAATCCTTCATTGTATTCAGTGCATTTGCTGTCAAACAGACATAGGATCTTTTAAAGTGAGAGAGTCACAAATTCCTTTTTTTCTTTCTGTGAGCTAAATTAATTCATCCACAAATAATTTGAAAGTTCTCTTTGGTCTACTAAAATGACTGATCCAAAATAAGTTCTCATTAACACTAAGCAATATAAAATAAAAATAAATAATTTCAAAACTACCAATTTTTTAAGACAATCATGTTAAATGCTTCTTATTACCAAATTCTCTAACTTTAATTTTCCAAAGAGAGAAGAGTCTCACCATCTGAACATTCTTTCTCTGGGAGTATGATCTCATTTCAACCCAATATTGGCTATTCTTTGATTCCAAATCTGACTGCTTCGCTTGCTTCATGTGGAACTAGAAGTTTGCATCTGGACTTCAAAGCTGAAGATGTTTAGTATGTCAGGTAAGCACCATCAATCTTTTAGAGAAAGCTGAGCTTTCTTACTTGGTTTCTTTCTATCACAGAGTTAAACTCTCACTGTATAATGTTCTCAAATGTGGTGAAAGTGGTATTTTTAATCAAAGCATAGATTGGGGCAAAGTATTTTTCTTCTCACATCTTATAATACAATGTTTTCTGGAACTCCTTGTAAAATTTCAATCTAGGATATATACCTAACTCAATCCTCAAAAGAAATTAGTCAAAATTTCTAGGGAGAGGGAGGCAATAACAATAGTGAACACTGATGTGATGTAGCCTCATCTTTCTTCTTACCTTTACTTGTATTGGCCAATAAATTATCTAATCTGTATATAATTATATAATTCTTAAAATTTCTTGCTTTTTATTTGAGCCAGAAATAATTAGAAAAATTTACCCCTAAAATGTTTTCTTCCCTCTTCCTTCTCTACACACACACACACACACACACACATCTCTTTTTTTGCTCTCTAGCTTATAGTCTATGAATATTTATTGAACTTGGAATATGCTAGATGATGTAACTGCTGCTGAAAACAGAGATGAAAGATGAATACTGTGTATCTGTGATCTCTAGGAGCTATTATTTAGTAAAGCAGATACAACTATCTCTTGAAGACCACTTTCATTTAGATGAAGACAAATTTTTTCTTAGAAAATATTGCTATTTTTAAAATATAGGTCTTATTCTTATTTTTCTTCTTTCTCATCTCTTTTTCTTTCTGTTCTCTCGATCCTGTGATTTGAGGATTGAAAGAAAGAGAATTGAGGGCTATCTATTTTAATAGATATTCCAAGAAAGAATCACAAAAACATCCTTTCATTTAAACCAAACTTGTCTATGTGGAGTACATTCTTTTAAAGTGTTCTCTGATTGAAAACAACACCTTTTGATTATTTTGCAGATTGTCTCTTTCCTTACTTAACATTTATAGACATGTTTCTTGTAAAACATACAGAAAGCAAATTTTAAATGACTTTTCCTGTTGCAAACTTGTTAATGAGAAGATATGCATAACATAAGAGGGATAATGTCTTTGCATTAATTCTAGATACATAAAAACATTCATACAGTGCTAATCAAAAAGTTATTTGTATGTGTGGGCTTAAAATTAAGTAAAATGAGATACTACTATATGCAAATTTTGTTTATATAAAATAAAAGTATGCTGAATTTCTAACAAACACATTTCAGTGTTTATAAAAATGTAGCTGGCAGAACAAATAGTTTGGAGGACTATTTATATATATTAACATGTAAACAGAGTCTTCTGTACACTGGCATAGAAAAAAATGTTTTAAGCAAGATTTTGTAACTTTTGTAACTCTTCAGAGCCTATTACTTGCTAATATTGATTATAAATATTTGAGAGATGAAGTTACATTCAAATTTCCCCCAAATTTACCTTTTTCTTATCAATTTTCCTTATATTATAAAACCACATAAAATTAAATGTTTCTTTTTTATTATTTATTTGGGTAACATGGGTGAATAACATTATATAAGTTTCAAGTGTACAATTCTGTATTATCTGTATATTGTATTGTGTGTTCACCACCCAAAATGTAGTGTGCTTCCATCATCATATAGTTAACCCCCTTTACACTTTCCATCCTCCCCTCTGTTAACCATCATACTGTTGTCTGTGTCCATATGTTTGTTTTGTTTGTTCATTTGTCACTTTCTGTTTTATATCTCACATATTAGTGAAATCATATGATCCTTGTCCTTTTTCATCCGACTTATTTCACTTAGCATGATACTCTCAAGATTTATCCATGTTGTAAATGGCAGTATTTCATTCCATTTTATGGCTGAGTAGTATTCCACTGTATATATGGACCACATCTTTATCCAATAATCCATTAGAGGATATTTATGTTGTTTCCATTTATTGGCTATTGTGAATAATGTTGCAAAGACCATAGAGGTACATAAATCTTTAGAATAAATGTTTTCAAATTTTGCGGGTAAATTCCCATAAAAGGGATCGCTGTGTGATATGGTGGCTCTATTCTCAATGTTTTGAGGAACCTCTGTACTGTTTTCCATAGTAACTGTATCAATTCATTTTTCCACCATCGGTGTACAAGGGGTTTTTCCCCCCATCCTCCACATCCTCTCTAACACTTGGTATTTCTTATCTTATTCATAATAGCCATTCTAACAGGTGTGAGGTGATATCTGATTGTGGTTTTAATTATCATTTCTCTTATAGCTAATGAAGTTAATTTTTGAAGGCAAAAATTCGGTAAAGGAGGTTAGGTAGGTAGATACATAGATAAACAGACAAATATACACATGTATAATTTTAGAAAGTATATTTTCATATGCTTCAAACTATGGTAGTTTCCATACAGCTACAAATCAAATTTAGTATATCAATTGCCCCCAGATAAACTTTTTTCCTAAAACAACAGTCAAAAGACACATGCTTAACAATCTTTGGTTACTACAACAGAATATGTAGTAGTGTTAATCTTTTTGCATAAGCAATTAGATAAAAAGCAATAAATAATGTGCTAATTATATGTTTCTGAAGTGTTAATGAGAAGATCACAGTGTGGCACATAGTTGTAATTCACAGAAAAGGAAGAGAAAGCCAGCTGAGAAAGCAAATGATTGGTAATTGGCATTAAAAATATCAAAAGTCATCTTGAAAGAAAATAGCAATTTCACTCCTAAATCTTTCATAGAGACTTTTGGTCTATTTAAATTCTTAAAAAATATAACTTGGAGCATAAAGTTCACATGCAAAAATTCTTACAATGTAAAACATATAATTAAAAAATGTTTAGTATAGTTAATAATGATAACAGTATACAAATTTGGGGAAAAAAAAGAACTACAACATAGGATGACCTGAAGAATAAAGAGTTATTTAAGAGTTATTTAAGATTTCAGGTTTGAAATCTTTTTAACTTCAATTATGCTTCATTCCTCCTCTACTTTTCATAATTAATGCTATCTCAATTCAATAAATTCACTCATTCCAGCATATATTCAACACCTCTAGAGACCTGGCTTTGCACTAATTTTTTTGTTCTTATAAAATTGTTTCCATGTGTTCTAAAATCATTGATAGTAAGGATTTTTACTTATTGCTATGCTTTGGATTTATTGTTAACATTTCATATCTATCATCCCAAGTAACTTAAGTATTTTAGAACTATTGGAAATTTAGCTAGTGGCAGATGAATTTTCCAATTAGATCTGAGTTGCTATCATTTTGGAGGATTAGGAAAGTCTGTTTTAGAGCCTCCAGTCTCTTTTATTAGTTCTCTTTTACCTTTACTTTTAAACTTTTCTTCTGTTTTCTGTTCAATCTTTCCATCCACAGTTTATCATATGTCATATCTCCACGAACTATATTGCTTTAGTAATAATTGCACCTTCAAATTAAAAATGTAATATATTAAATCTAAATGAACAAAACTTTTCTATAGAATTTTAGGTTTCTTGCAGACAATGAAGAAACATCAGAGAGATTTAGTATGTATAGGACATTTATAATAACAAAAAATTCTTATTAGGAATAACTTGCTGCACTAAAAGATTGCTATGGAAACTACATGAAGTTGGTTGATTTATTTGTTACAAAAGCACTGCTGTCCTTGTCAATCTATGTTTCATATCCAAGCATTGATTAGTAGGGAAACCTAATAAAGGAGTGAGAAAATAAGGGTATATAAATCTACACGCACAGTTGGAAATAATGCTTCAATATACACCAACTAATAAAAAGTCAGTAGGTGTTGTGGGAAAGAATAATATTAGTAGACTTAATCATTTGAAATAATGTCCTTTGAATTATTACATATTATACTGGAAATATATGAAAAGATTCTAAAATGTTTCCTTGATACTATTACTTAATTATTAAATAATATTAAAAGATTTCTGAATCTCAATTGGTTTAAATTGCTTTAAATTTTGTTTTCTGATGGGGTGTTGTAGGCATCAGACCACGGTTTCTTCTATAGCTAGAAATAAATGGAAATACTGAAATATGTCATATTTTTAAAGACATTAGTGGGCTGTGGAAGAAATAATGTGTAGACAAGTTTCATGACAGAAAAAGAGAATTTCCTTAGTGAGCTGGGTCTTCAACCATTTCTTTGAGAAAACTACAATGTAACTATGAAGCAAAACTGGGAAAAGGCAAACAACTACTCTATTATGATTTCTTCTGTATGTCTAAAATTATCTAAAGATAAATATTTTTTTAAAAAGTCAAAAGACTCACCTGTACACTGTTTATAAGAACTTCTATAAATAAAAGAACATAGATTAAAATTAAAAAAAGGAAAATATATATTGTGAAGTTCTATACTGTAAACACTAATGAATGAAAGGGTTCTCTGACTCTATTAAAAACAAAATGAATCTATATTAAGAAGAAATATATTATTTGGGGGAAAAGAGATAATGATTTAAAATTCAATCAACAGAAGCCCATGCCATTCCTCATATTTAATGCTTCTAAGAAAATAGGAACTCTATAAAATGAATAAAGATATTGAAAGTATTAAAAAGAGATCTGAAAATCATATATAATTGAAAATTTGAACTTACCTTTTTCAGTAACTGATAAATCAGGCATAAAAATACTAATGATATACACTATTTGAATATATGACTAATGAATTTATTTAGTTAACAAGTTTTGAACACTACATTACAAACCTACAGAAAGATTTTCTTTACTTATTAAAATTAATTATATGCTGTGCATGGAGAAAAACTTCAACAAATTGCCATCATGCAGCATATTCTCTGATTATAATGGATTTGAACTAGAAATAAATAAAATAAAAATAATTGAAAATTACCAAATATTTGTGAATTAAGCATGATACTTTAAATAACTCCTATGTCAAATAAGAAAACATAATGCAGATTTTAAAAAATTATATAAAAAATGAAAGAAATATATATTTTTAAATACTGTCTTTAAGGATTGAAAGGCATGATATGGTTAAGCTGTCAGTTATTTAGAAGATCCTTGCTTAATTTTCAAACATTTTATTGGTCTACAAATTTAATAAAATCTCAAATCATCAGAATGCCTTCGTGGGGGGAAACTTAAAGTCTGATTTTAAAGTTTGTAATAAAAATTTAAAAGACCAAGATACTACCAGATCTAAAACTTTAGTAAAACTATAGTCATTGGAATTGAGTGGAAGTTACAAAAGATAGATATATTGACCAAAGGAACAAACTAAGTATACACTGTCACTTTATTTATAGCAGTAATGTCACTGTGATTTAGTTGGGAAATGATTGATACTCTCAATTAAAATTGCTTGGAGCAATTGGATAGCCTCATAGAAAAATAAATAAATAAATAGATAGATAGATAGATGATGATAGACAGATGATAGATGATAGATAGATAGATAGATAGATAGATAGATGATAAATGGATACTAACTAACTTACTTTGATTCCCAAAATATTATTCGCAATAATTATTCAGGGTTCATCATAGAGTTAAATGTATGATTTTTTTGGTGCTCCTGATTCTAGGTTACTTTAAGTACTTTTATTTACCATCACATATTTAATATTAAGTCCTAGAGGTTAGTGATAGCACACATGGCTTCCTGGACAATATACTTTTCCCTATTGGAAATAAAAATGCTTGTCTTATTTAATTATCTTTAATTAGTCAGAACTCTTTGGTAGTAGCTGATAAAAACTAAATTTTAAATAAGCTTGCTAAAAAATATTGCCTCTCCTACAAAAATATATAGATTAGATACTAAGCAGACTTGACAACATAATATTTATTTTTTTTCCCATAACTGATACTTCAAAGACAATGAACAGTATTCATACCATTTACAAATACATATACTTATTATCCTGGGAAATGGTCTTTTAAGGCCTTTCAATATATTGAAATGTGATTCGACAAAGCAAATCATAGAAGAAATAATTTTAAGGATTTGGAATTGAGGAAAGCCTCCCAATCCTTTTTTTTTTTTTTTTTTTGTGGAATTAGGAATATTTGGGAAAAAATTTCATCCTCTTGGTTGACCTCACATAAAAACTTCTTTTCCACACAAATGTAAATATATTGAGGAAACATCATTATGTGTATGCTACTCTGGGTAACATTATCACTTAAAAAACAATCAAACAAAATTTACAGCTGTTTTTGGACGTGCTATATCTGATTTCACTAGAATAAAAATGTTAAGGAATGTCACATTGTTGAATATCCTCTAAAAAATTTCATCTGTCATGATATGGTTCTGGTCATTTTCTTTCTCCTCTGAGATTTTGATATCTATTTATCTTCTGAAACTACGGTACCTGTACCGTTTTATCTGCAAATAAGAAAACAAATGAGACATTTTGTGATAGATGGGACTCATCTTTCTTTTCTTTTGACCTTGCCTTCTGTTCTCAAATGTGTGATGATTTTCCATGGAAGAAATTTTAGTAAACTACAAAATGCTATGTTATCAAATTTACTTGTTTAGTAGTCATCATTTTTTAAATGTTTATAGCATTTCTGCCACCAACCTATTGTTTATTAGCAAGTCATTTAAAATTCTCTGATGGTGTTTTCTTAATTGTCATATGAAGCTTATCATCCCCACCTAACAGTAGAATTGGAAAGACTAGTAATAAAATAAATATGTAAAAGTATTCAGAAAAATTTGGTCTAAAATAAATTGATATTTAATTAATTATTAGTAATAGTGAAGACATTATTTTAATGTTAATAGTGTTATTAAATTTAATACTAATCTTAATGGTATATATTCAAATGCATTTATATCTATCATATTGATGCATCTAAATGCTACTATTTTATGTCAACCCTTAGTATATTGAAGACATATTCCAGCAGGATGAAGTTTCTTGAAGTAGACCTTTTATAGATTGTACTAATACCTCTGGTATGTACTTAGGAGAAAAATTATATCATTTTGCCTGTCTTGAAAATGTATATCTCTATTATAATTAAAGTTCGAAGAACATAATTTTTAGAGTAAATACATGATGATAACAACTCTCCACCTTACTTCTCATTTTATATAATTACACCATCATATACACATTTGCTTAGGCCAAAACCCTAGGATTGATATTTCTTTTTCTGTCTCTGTACCTTAACACCACTTATTCCAAACAATGGCATGTACTTTCTGTGTTTCCTTTAAATATAGCTCAGATTCCTTTCTTTTTCATTATTTCTCATCATAAAAATCTATCTGGTGTCAACAGCCTCTTACACATTGCACCTTGATATAGAGTCCAAACTGATCTTCTTCCTTCCAATTTTTCCTACCCCAAATTAATTTTTTACAGTGCAGCACATAATCTCTTCGAAATGTAGATTCGATCAGATCACTTTCCTGCTCATTGTAACATTTTAATAAATTGCTACTACAAACATTTTTCCATGCTACGCATGAACCACTGGTTCCATCTCTATCCCCAATCTAATTTTAGACTTTGCTTTCTGGTACCCTAAGACATGTGAGACTTTGTTCTGTCTCTTCAATTTAAATGATGAATTCTATTGTAGGAAGCTGTTTTCTTATATTTAAGAGGCACTTTCTCCAGATTTTCATATTATTACCTCTTTATTATCTTAGTTCAAATGTCACGATTTTAGACACTTCCTTTACTTGTGCCTTATAATTACTCTGCTTCAATTACTTCGTAGTATTTAATACATCACTTAAAATTACATAAAATTATTTATTTTTTATGTTTATGGCCCGAATCCCTGTAGCATGAAGTATGTCAGTCTTGTTCACCAATGTATTTGATGTGCCTAGAATGGTGTGAGGCATATAGATAAGTAGTCTTTTAAAAGAGTTATTAAATTATTTCAGGTATCAGATTAGGTTACAACGAGATAGAAATACAATCCCAGAACTAAAGTGATCTTAAACAACAAGGAGTAATTTCTTACTCTTCTTAACATGTCCATTTCAGATAAACTACAGGCTGTATCCCACATTCCCTAACTCCAGGGATCCAGTCCATTAGAAAAGTCACTAGGTTGACATTTTTCTGTCTCTATGTCAGAGGAAAAAAGATCTCACTGGAAATTAAATGTTTCTGTCTGACAATGATTCACACCACTGCCTCTTACAATTAATTGACCTAAACCGGTCAAGTGGCCCAAGCAAATACAAAGTAATAAATGGTAAAATGCCACTGAATACGAAGGCAGAGAGATGAAAATATTTGGTGACACAGCGCAATAACTATTACAGTCTATAATAAATAATTGAAAGTTTTACCAGTGCCATAGCCATAATCAGATATATTACAGTGGTATCTGGAAAGGTATCGCCAAATGTATCAGTAAATCTTTCTCACTTAAAAATTTTGTCGAGGATAGGTTACGTGGAGCCAAGAGATAATATTTTTATATTCTCTTCCAACAAACAGATTTTTCTCTTATGATCTGCTACTATTTTAAGAAGCAGAAAATATCTGGGAAGGTTGACAGTAAGTTATCTACCTCTTAATTCTGTTAGTTTAGATCTATTTTTGATCTTTTGTAACCGAGTTTATTCTCATCTCTCTGTCATCATATTGTAGTCAGGACAAGATTGATAGAAATTTACTTTTATGGTATAATGATTTGAAGTTAGTTTGCAGACCTATAGCTGCCTTCATTATTATCAGATTCTGCTAATGTAATAATTTGCTGATTTACACAAGGCAAATTGGTTACTGATCAACTCCTTTTAAGAAAATTACATAACTCGTTTGAATTTTTTCTTTACAATCTGCTTTAGAATAAAGATTATGAAAATGTCTACCTTTATGGAAATAAGTACTTATTATTTATATTTTAATCTGTCTAATTTCATAAGAAGGTTAAATATAGGGCAGATAAACAAAAGAAATATTGAGGCTGAGTCCATTTTAAGTGCCCTAATTATTATCCTGGTGCCAATCAGTACTCATTTGAATGGAATTAAATTAATCCAGATTGCAGTGATAATTAAGTCCCTTGTCAGTACCTATTGAGGCTTCAGAAACTTTACCTTCTCATAAACAATAAAGTGTGTGTCAGGAAACATCAGCAGAAAACTGAAAATGGGAGTTTGAACATGCACTGAAAAAAACTAGAAATTAACCCTACCTAATATTTTCAACTAAATATAAATCATTTAGCATTATATTATTTATTTTACAGACATTTAATTTCAAACAATGATGAATGTGTTTGATCTGTAGTAAATCACTTATTCATAAAACAAGAGATGCCAGAATTTCAGCTGTCTAGAGCGGAGCTCAGTGAAATCTTAATACTTTGTGAAATAACCATCTTGACTAGAAAATGGGCATTTAAAATTCCATCATTATTCATAAAAAGGCATAGCTTGTATTCTATTCTAAACTACTCTCTGTTCTTAAAGCTAAAAGTTTTAAATTAGTATCTCGGAGGATGTTTGCTCTTGTACCCAGATTCGTAATCTAAATTCTTCAAATAAGAGAAGACTTCTGTTTCTAACCTTTCATTCAGGTTTTTTCTTAAGTCTTTTCCATTAGATTTCATTGGAAAATAAATTTTAAATGCTAGTATTTCAGTTTTCTCACAGCAAAAGAATAAATTATTCTCTCTCATTGTCTCTGTCAAGACATTTCTATAAATATATAATTAATCAAACGTTGCAATTCTAGCTCATATATACATGTTTTCGAATATGCTACTATTCTACCTCAAATAATTTTCAGTAACTATCTAAAAATTCCTGTATGTTTATATGTGTCTCATATGAGTGCTACAGTTATAAATAGTTTCATAGTTCCAAAAGGACTTAAATACAACTTACTGAGCAAAGAATTCCTCTTTACACTGAGTCAGATGGTTTTTGTCTTGAAGTCATACATGTCTTTATCTTAAAACTATGACTGGCAAAGAACTTTACCTGCATGCAGTTAGTGTTAAAACAACAAAGGTAGTGATGTTTCCTGCGACACTACTAAACCCTGCCTTTCTTGCTCATAAGCCAGATTGACATTCTTTCATTTATTCATTTATTCAACACATATATGTTGAATACCTGTTCGGATGCTGGTGCTACATTAGGCTCATGAGGGATGTCAAGAAACAAAACAGCCAAACATATTTTTTTCTTGTGCTGTTTATGTATATAGTAGATAGAAAAAGGACAAAAAAAGACTATAACATAAAAGTGAATAATACGATAGGTGGGACTATTTATATTAAAAAAATAGAGAATATAAAGATTCTGGAGAGCAAATCTACATTTTAAATAGAATTATCAGAGTTAACCTCATCTTTTGAAAGTGGCATCTGTATAAATTTGATGGAAAGGGAGTTGGAAAGGGAGTCAACACAAGATATGTGAGAAATATAATTCCAGGTTAAGAGAGTAGTTAGCAGAGACTGAAATTAAAACATAAAAATATTAAGTCACAATGAATTTGAAAATAACCAATTCCAACATTTCAAATTATGAGACAGAAATATGTTAAAGTAAATATTTGTATAGAAAATATTTTTGTATAAACAGAGTTCCTGTAAAGAGTAATATAGTAGTCAATGAAAAGAGATTTCATAATTTTCTATTATAAAACAAAAGATAAAAATTATTCTTGTATATTCGGTTCACTTCTTGTATAATAAAAAAGTAGATTAAATGCATATTTTTTTTTAAAAAAGAACGTGTATTTTGTCCTAAGTAAATGCACTTTCTTTTTGACATTTCCCTGTTTTAGTTAATGGTGTCACCATCCTTACAATTATTTATAGATCCAACATTGAAGTGATTATTTTGAGAACAGCCCTCTGAACATTCATCCCCAAATAGTCAACTATAAAATTTCTAGATTTATTACCTGAAAACTTATCATTTTTGCCCTTTCTGTCTCCCATGTCTGAAATATTCTTGCTCTGAAAACTCTTTATGTAAAAATATCACCAAGCAATTGAAAATATAAGCCTAACACAGAATAGAGAACAAGTGGCTACCCATGGGAAAACAACAGAAAGTAGGAAGAGAGTGGTGAAGACAATGCACACTCATGCAAGCCTGTATGCTCTAGAGATAGACATGCAAACACAGGATTCCTTTCCGAAGAAGAGATTATAATGCGTATCAAGAAACAGCAGTGGACTCTTGGGATATTAATTAACAATCAAGCTATATACAAAAAAATAACGACAGTAAAATTAATTATAGACATGTATTTATAAATAGAATATTTTACATATATGTTAATAAAGTAAATTTAGAAACCAAAACAAAATGTTTTAGTGTACATCTAGGTAGAATAATATGCTTCATAGACAGAAATAAATGTTACATTATTTCCTCATGATTAACATATACATTTCATGGTTAAAATATTAATACATACAAATTAATGACTACCAATTTAATAAATGAACATTGATTAAAATGAACTTTTAAAGCTTCTCTGAAACATTGCAAATTCTACAGTATAAAGAATAATTGACTATTTTTTAAAGAAAAAAGAAGAAAATATATGAAGGATTTTTTTTCTAGGTCTCTACTCATTTTACTATATTTGAACCACAGGTAGTAATTAATTATGGTCTTTGTTCTGGGAAATGAACGAGAGTAAAGTGAATTATGCAGGGACTGTAAGCTATAACTCTGAATCTTTGTGAAATCTGGCACAGTGTGTCGGAGAAAAAGCACCACTGAACGATTGTATTGATACCCACATTTTTTAAAACACTGTGACCTATAGGCTGGTTGGATAATAATTCAGAGGGTCATTTGGTTATATATTCTATTTGAATTCTAGCAGATCCTTGTTAAGAGGAGCCATGAAATGAAAAATACATACATATATCCATGCATACATACAGTAAACCAAAAGTAGTATTTTGAGAAGAAATATGGGGAAAGAAATTTATTTTATTTTACCCACATTTGTTTCTCCTCTTGAAATTGTAAGATTGGTACATGTCATTTAATGGCATGCCCTATACTCAGAACCACAGCATTTTTTTTGGCTTCGAGAACCTTTAGTTGTGAATTGTATGTAATAGTGGGAGTTCTAACAGTTTGACAAGCTGTTGCTAAACCACCATGGTGTTAAATATGTCAGCGTGTCTTCTTTAACATCCTGCATCTCACTTTCTCTTTATCAAGATACACCTTATTGCTTTCGCATAGTTCAAGAAATCATTTACAAACTATTCTCCTTTTTCATTGACCACTCCACTCTTTTCATATATGACATAAGCTTACTGTAGCACATGTATTATGTAAAATGGAGATATGCACACACTAATTTGACACACAATTATATTTGTATTTAACTCACAGCCTCTCTTTGAAATAATTAGGAGAGTGATTCTTAGAAGAAAAAAATGATAGCTGTTTATTCTGAAGTCCTCAAAGTGATTTATATGTCATTGTAGAATTTTGGTTCTGAAGTTTTATGGCAGATGAGAATCACTTATGAATTTTAAAATATTGATACCAGTATTTAGTCACATATTTTGTAAAGCTGTCTATCTAGTGCCTAGATGTTAAAATACTAATGTATATAAATCTCGCCAGAGAATAATAAGTTGAATAATTTTAAATGGTGAAAAAATATGTGTTTATATTTTATAATTAAAGTATTTAAGATATGATATAATGTGTGTATAGATGTCACACACATGTGTATATGTCATATCTTTTAAAATATTATTTTTAATGAAAGTCATATTTGGGGTAATAGATATTTTAGAAGTTATTATTAAATTTATTACTTCTTACTATAAAAAATTCCCAGTATTCTGCCTAAGGATACATTTATTTCAAAATTTATAAAACCAATTTAGTCTTTGTTCATCAAATCTAAGATATTTTGTTTTCTGTTATATACAATTGAGATGGATGTGATGAAATATGGCTTGCAACTATAGTCATAAGATTACAAATTCTACTTATTATCTTACCTTTGTTTATGCAAATTCATAAGAACATTGAACTTAGAAATGGGAGCTATCTGAATCAAGCACATTTGAAATGTCATTGCTAATCTCTCCCTGCCACAGTCCTCATCAACATCGACCTTCTTGATTGCTTGTTACAGCTTGACATAAATGCACTGCAACAATCTCAGTGCTATAATTGACCTTTAACCACAGTATAGTCATGATCCCTTTTAGAGATCTAATAATTCCATGGCACGAATATCATTCATTTGTTTCAATAATTGTTTCTGACATCTTGTATTGTGTGTATTTTTAAAATCGGTTGAACAAGAATAGCAAGCCTTGTATTTCATCCAAATGGTATTACTAAACTGTAATATTCTAATGAATTCTTTTAAAATAAAGTACATTTCATTTGTGCACATAGGAGGAAATTGGGAAGCATTTGAACATCTCTGAAGATATCTTTTCTGTGTGTAGTAAGAACACTTAGCCTAAGATCTACCCTCAACAAATATTTAACTGCACAATTCAGTATTGTTAACTATAGGCACATGTACAGAAAATCTCTAGAACTTAATCCTTTTGCAAAACTGCAATTTTATACTTCTGAATAGCCAGCCCAGCAACTGCCATTCTATTCTGTTTCTATGAGTAGAGCATTTTTAGATTCCACATACAGCTCAGATCACACAGTTTTTGTCTTTTTCTGTCTGACTTATTTCACTTAGCATAATATCCTCAAGCTTCATCTATGTTGTTGCAAATGGCAGGATTTTCTGTGTGTGTGCGTAAAATATTTTGTCTCTACTTAGTCATAGATTGTTTTCATGCCTTGGCTATTATTATATAATGCTGCAGTGACCATGGAAGTGCAGATATCGCTTTGATAATTTCTTTTATTAATAATCTGTGATTTTCAGTATATGTTATTCACATCCTTGGTTAAGTATATTTCTGAGTATTTTATTCTTCTTGATGTTATTATAATTGAGATTGTTTTCTTAATTTTCTTTTCAAATAGTTCATTGATAATTTATAGAAATGCTACTGATTTCTGTATGTTGATTTTATATTGTGCAGCTTTACTATCTTTGTTGATTAGTTCTAACAGTATTTTTGGTTTCTTTGGGTTTTTGATATGTTAGATTATGTCACTGAATTTTACTTCTTCCTTTACTGTATAGACACATTCTACTTCTTTTTCTTTATCTGATAGCTCTGGCTAGTCTAGTGATGAGTAGAAGTAGAGAGAGTGTGCATCCTTGGCTTTTTTCTAACCTTAGGAAAAGCTTTCAGGTGTTCTCTCTTGAGTATGATGTTAGCTGTGGGCTTTTGACCTTTACTATGTTGAAGTACATTCCTTCATTACCTAGTTTGAGTTTTTTTTAATCACAAAAGGGTGTTAAATTTTGTTAAGTAATATTTCTCTATCTATTGAGATGGTGACATATTTTTTATTCTCCATTCTGTTAATGTGCTATATTGTATTAGTTAATTTGCATATGATGAACTATTCTTTCATCCCAGAGATAAATCAGCTTGGTCATGGTGTATGATTCTTTTAATGTGGTATTAAATTCAGATTACTAGTATTGTGTTGAGAATTTTTACGCCTATATTTTTACTGATATTGGCCTGCAGTCTTTTGCTTGTTTGTTTGTTCATTTTCTTGCAATGTCCTTGTCTGGCTTTAGTAAATGGGTAATGCTGACCTCAAAATGACTTTGCAAATATCCCATTCTCTTCATTTTATGAGAGAGTTTGAGAAGAATCAGCCTTGATTCTAATTTAAATATATGGTAAAATTCAAGAGTGAACTATCTAGTCCTGGTCTTTTCTTTGTTGAGGAGGTTTTGATTACAGACTCAATCTCCGTACTGATTGTAGGTCTATTCAAACTTTCTATTTCTTTATGATCTAGTCTTCGTAGGATATGTGTTTCTAGAAATTTGTACATTTGTTATAGGTTATTCATTTTGTTGGTGAATATTTGTTCATAGTAGTCTCTCATAACTCAGTATTTGTGTTTTAGTTGTAATGTCTTCTCTTTCATTACTTATTTTGAGTCCTCTCTTTTTTTCCTCAGTTTGTCTAGCTATGGTTTTGTAGATTTTGTATATCTTTTCAAAAAAACAGCAGTTTTGTTTATTTTTAATTGTTTTTCTATTATCTATTTTTTAATTCATAACTGAATATTTATTGCATCTTTTCTTCTGCTAACTTTGACCTTAATTTGTTCTTTTTTTTTCTGCCTGCTTGAAGTGTAAATTAGTTGTTTGAGGTCTTTCTTTCTTTTTAAATGAGGATATAAATTGCAATAAACTTTCCTCATAGTATAGTTTTTGCTGCATTCCATAAGTTTGGTTTGTTATGTTTTTATTAGTATGAAAATACTTTTTAATTTCCTTTTTGATTTCTTCTTTGACTATTGGTTATTCAAGAGTATGTTTAATTTCCACATTAATGTGAGTTTAACAGTTTTTTCTCTGCTATTAATTTCTAGTTTCATTTCATTGTGGTTGGCAAAGATACTTGGTGTGATTTAGATCTTCTTACAATTGTTAAAAATGATTTTTGTGATCTAATGTGATTTATCTTGGAGAATGTTCTATAGGCACCTGAGAAGAATATTTATTCTGCTCTTTTGGGGTGGATGGTTCCAAATGTGTCTGTTAGGTCCTAATGCTCTATAACGTTGTTCAAGTCCACAGTGTCCTGATTGATTTTCTGTTTGGAAGTTCTATTCATTATAAAAGTATCTATCATTATAAAAGTTCTATTCATTATAAAAGTCTCCCACCATAATTGTATTTTTATCTATTTCTCCCTTCATTTCTGTCAATGTTTGCTTTATATATTTAGGTGCTGTGAAGTTGGATGTATATATATTTATAATTGTTATATCCTTCTGATGAATTGAGCATTTTATCATTATACGATGACCTCCTTTTACTCTTATGACAATTTTTAATTTAAAGTCTATTTTTTCTTTTATAAGTATGACCATCCCTACTACTCTTTCTTTGCTACCATTTATATAGAATATATTTTTCCATTCCTTCACTTTCAGCCCATGTCTATCCTTAAATCTAAAATGGATCTCTTATAGGCAGTGTGAAATTAGACTTTTTAAAAATCCATTTAGCTACTTTATGTCTTTTCATAAAAAAAAGTTTAATACATTTACATTTACAGTAATTATTGATAGGAAAGGACTTGCTATTATCATTTTGTTCATGTGTTTTTTGTCTATCTTGTACCTCTTTTGTACCTCTCTTCTTATATTGCTGTTATCCTTTGTATTTCATTGACTTTTTTGTAGTGACATACTTGATTTCTTTCTCATTTTTCTTTGTATATATTCTTTAGGCATTGTCTTTGTGGTTACCATGAGGCTTACATAAGCTATCGTATGGTAATAGCACTCAATTTTAAGGTGATAACAACTACAATCACATATAGATTGTTCCTCCTAGAAAAATCAAGATATTGGATATATGGTCAAGTTCTTTCCTTCATTCCCTAGAGAGAGACTGGGAGCTAGTAATACCCTCCTCATTATATGACACTGTGCCAGGGGTAGGGATTTTCGCAAAATGATGTCTCAAATTTTCTTATGAATTCATTGTGGTTGGTTTCATAATTGCTCAAGATGCAGGGACTTCTCAAAAAATTTCTGGATTTCTTATGAAGAGTCTTGATCTGTGTATAATTGTTGAATCAGTATGTCTATGGTGGAAGGAGAATCCAAAATTTTCTATATCACCATCTTGTTGATGTTACTCTGAATACATCTTAACAATTACTGGTATTTATTTGGTTGTTACATGAATTAAATAAATTATACATTAAATTGTATGAAACGTTGGATAAAACATTGGAACCCTAAATCTAATGACAGTGTGATTTACTTAGATAAAAAAAAAAAGCTTAATTATTTATAAATTCATTGACAATCAGCTCAATTTTTCAGATTCATTCGTTCGCACTGTTCACGTAAATTCCAAAGCCCACCTTAAGAGCTGTTTCACTTATCAAGTAATAATTCTCAGTTACAAACTTGAATATGAGAATTTGCTTTCACAATCTTTACTACACTGATTTTATTAAATCTGGAAAGATATATTAATCAAAATATATAGTATAGATTATATCCAAAATTTATAATCACAAAAGTATGAGCTATACACATTTACTATATATATTTACTATACATATTTCCTCAGAGCTTAGTATGTTCGTTTTAACCAAAGATTTTAAAAAATATATCTTTGAATTAACTGGAGTCAATATAAAAAGATCTACTAGTTTATTATTTAGAAGATAGTCTCAATATTGAAAGGAAGGCATGGAGGAAAAGAAAGTTCCCTTGATAAACTTTTTTTTTTAACAAAATATAAACAAACAAATACAAACCTATGGCATAATTCTTTCTTGAATAGTGATAAAAATTATGACTATGCATTCAACAACAGAGAGTCAAGTTAAGCTAATGCAAGAATGATCAGCTAATATCAGTATTAAAAATATATATTTTAGGAATTCTGGTTTATATCAGCCAAAGCTGTATTCATGAATGTTTTTTAGGTTTTTTATAACTTTCTTTGTCTCATAACAAATCAATCAGTTGTTACTGTTATGAAGTGAATTAAACAATTAGGTATTATTCATATTGGGATTTTAACTCTTATCTTTCTAAAACAAGTTTATTGTTTTATAGTACATAATAAAGCATTTTATATTTTTTATAGCTTAATATAAAATATTTTAATATTATAAATATAAAAATATTTTAAGTAACACTCAATTAGTAATACCTCAAGAAGTAAATGTGACTCTATATATATATGTATGTGTATGTAATGTATATATACATACGCACACCTACAGCTATATTTTAGTGTTGTTTTGGGGGATGAGACATTTAACGACATGTATTATATCTGCTTTTCTCTTCAAATTTTTTACCAGTTAAGTAAATTTAAGAATTTATTCAAGCAACATGTTTTAAACAGAAAATAGATTTTTATTCTACAATGTGTTATACTGTGAGAACGGAACTGTCACAAAGTTTTGATATTTTCATTGTGTAATCTTACATTTATTTCTTAGCAAATCTTATCATCAAAATTTAAATAGCACTAGCTTAGTAAAAAGAAGTATCTGGTTAAGGTTGCATTTAAATACTAAAATGTACAATATAAAGGAAGGAAATATTAGATTTCCTTTAAGTAATGTGGGGCTTCAATACTAATGATCACCAAATTTAATCAAGTATTAATGGTATCTTATGTGGAAAAACTTTAAAGACAATTTGCAAAACTGAGGGAAAAATTATGCTTTCATCTTATTCATTAATACTACCATATATATCTTATACTACAGGTTTAATTAACTAGTTTTCCTCTTTGTCAGCTGTGTTGGAAGACTATAATGCTTTTCAGGAAAAGTGGTTCTAAAAATCTCAGGTCTTCTACAGAAAAGTAAACTCTACAACACACAGAATGGAGCATCAATCGAAAAATTCTCCACACTACTTCTGTCAAATGTTGATATTTATATCTCAGTCACAGGACTATTTTTAAGGTTAAATTGAATGATATATGTAACTTTCAAACATAATTTAATATAATTTTTATATTCTTTAGCTGGAGGTGCTTTGGTCTAGTCTTATAGGAACTCTGGCAAGAGTGGCAGTATGGGATCGTGAGGCTAGGATCAGAGGGAGACATAAGATCTAGTTGTATGCAGAGATAGAACTCTAAATGTTTGGGATGTAAGATGTCCAGTACCTTTTAAAAGTTATTTTCTTGCTGAATTATCTAGAGCTATTCTTTACCACTCACTCATCTTCTGGATATTACAATTGAGACAGATTATGTGGAGGGTGTCCCCGACACTCATGAAAGCTAACTTTGAATATCTCGTGAAAAACTGAAAGAGTGCCTGGGAAGAGGTGTCAGTGGGATAGAGGAATAACTCCAGTGACAATCCTAGGAACTCTAAAGGTTGTTCTAGATGAAGAAACTAGATATAAAATGTGTTTACTTACATGTTAAAACTCATAACAGACCTCAAAAATTACCTCCTCATTCTATTTGTCATAATAATAGTTACTTGTATGAGCAAAGAATGTAATTGCAGTAGCAATTCTAGAAACATGACTTTCCTTTAATCTATTCATAATGTTCATTTATCAGATGACAAGACTGCTGACATAACTCAGTGTGACTATAATTTTAGGCATTTCAGATACGGATACATGACATCTGGTTGCCAGGTAAATGCCCATGAAATCAATCTTCCATCCTTTCTTTAAACCATTTATGCAAGTTATCACTTTATAAAACTATAATTTTTATGTTCACTTGTGTTCTAAATAAAATGTAGTCACTCCCTGAAGAACTGTTAGTTTTCAATTATAGCAGTCTGCTTGAAGTTCAAACTACATACCAAACATACTGATAAGGAAATCTGTTCCTATTCTGTTTTTTTACATTTACTTTTCTATATCAACAATATTTAAATAATTGAAAAAGAAAAGAAAAATATTATTGAGATGCTCAAAGATAGTGAATAAGAGAATATCCCTGAATCTGAAAATATGCTATATAATAACACAGAATCTGAAACACAGTTCTAGAAAATATCTTCCTCACCGAATGTGTTGTGAGAAGTTATGTAGGACAATTGCTTAGAAGTGTGCCTAGAATTTATTGAGTGGTATATAATATTTAATAGTTACTACATCCATTCACCAATGATGGTGGCACAAAGTTGCTTTGCATTAGTATATCTAATTTCAGAGGCATCCATAGAGTAATATTTTCTATAATGTAGGTCATGACCTATCATTGGTTCATGAAGATCATTTAGTGAGTTGTAATCTCCATTAAAAAATTGAAATAGAATAGACTGTAATTGAATAGAATAAAATACAGTGTTTCATAAAATATAGATGTTGTTTCTTAAATATTTTATTTCTGATTATATCTCTATATCACAGACATGCGTGACATGTGCTTATAATGTAAAATATTTTTCTTACTATGTTCATAATATAAATGAAATTCACAAGTCTAAGTTAATTCATCTAGTGATTTAAGCTTAGAAATATTTGATATTCTTTCTGAAACTTTATTCTCCTTAAAGTGAATTCATCTAATTTTATTTTTCAGAGTGTTTTTTCCTAATTAATTGATAATAAAATAAAAAGGTCAGAAAAAGGAAATAAAATTGAAGACACTTTTAACATATTTCCTTATTGAATTGTCTTGTACAGCAATGATCATTTAAAAAAAAAAAAACTAAGTAAGTATTGAGAAAAACTAACAGTGAAGATAAATCCTAAAATTTCATGGAAATTAAAAGAAAAACTTTTCAGGTATGCTTTGTTTTTCTCCCTCATTCTGCTAAATTAGACTTTTAAAAGCTTATTTGAGTTTACAACCTATGTGGGTAATTTTTGTATGTTCCAAGGTGCCTGTCTTAACCCTGTATTATTTGCCTTCAAAATGAATATCATTAATAGAATATAAGAATGAAAGAGCTAGGGTTCAGTTTTTTTAGGGTCAACTTAATCACTTATAGAGAGAAATTTTTCTTTTGATTGTGCCCTATAAATTATATTATTACTCTCTAAAAATATGTGCATAAAAGAATGAGGAAAATGTTACAAAATAATTAATCTACATTGTAATATATCTAATAAAAATTTATGAACCTAAAAGTGATATAAAATATAGTTTTTTAATTTAAAAACAAAGAACCTAAAACATGAACTGACTGAATTTTTTAAAGTAACTTAGTTTCATATCATTAAAAAAACACCATTATTTAAAATAATACAATAAAACCCAGCACTCAACAACATAAAGATACCAGCACCTAATTCAAATTTCCAGACATGCAAACAATAGGAAATTATGACCCACATACTTATCAAAAAATCATCAGACTAGACTAAGAAATGACAAAGATAATAGAACTAGCAGAAAATGACTTTGATAACTATCCTAAACATAATACTTTTTATGTTCAAGAAGATTGAGTAAACATGAAAAAGACAGACATAGAAGAGATAAAAATGCAAAGGAAACAGAATGATGAAAACTACAATATTTGAAATAAAAATATCACTGGTTGCAAGCCATAGAGATTAGACAATACAAATAATAATATCAATGAACTTGAAGATATAGTAATAAATGCTATCCAAAATTAAGAACAGAAAGAAAAAATAAATAGAGCAATCAGTGACCTATGAGATAGAATCGAGCAGTCTAAAATATGGATGATTGGAGTTCCAGGAGAAAAGAAGAGAGAATAAAAAAAGTTGAAAAAATTAACGCCTAGATTTTTTTTACAATTCGATAAAATTTACTAACTCAGAGGTTTAAAATCTTACACTCAAATCAGAATACACCTAATGAAAGCTCTTCTAAGGCACATCATAATCAAATTGAAGAAAATAAATGTTAATTAAAAAAAATTCTTAAAGATAAAGAAAAATAATACATTAGTTATAGAAGAGCAAAGACAAGAATCACAACAAACCTTTGTCAAAAAATGCAAGTAAGGAGAGGATTGGCATTTTTAAAACATTGACAGAAAGATACTCTCAAGCTGTAATGTTTTAGCTGCAAATTATCTTTCAAATTAAGGCAAAATAAGTACTTTTTTTGGATACAAGACATTGAAATAATTCATATCTTAGTCTGCTCATACCATTATCACAAAATGACCTAATCAAAACCGTGTTACCTCCCTGAGGCCCCATCTCCAAATACCATCACACTAGGGGTTAGGGCTTCAATGTATTAATTTTGGGGTGACACAATTCAGTTCATAGATATTCATTATGTACAAACTGAACCACAAAAAATACCTCCACTTCATTCTCCATTATGAAATTAATTGCTAAGTCTAATTGATGTATCCTTTATTTATATCACTAATGATCTATTTTTGTTCATTCTAGTATTATTACCTTATTTACAGTCACAATCATTCTGCCTGTTTCTAAATTCACTTACACTCTTCCATTTAGTTATATTATACTAAAATCAAACTGATCTTTTGTCATTGTTGCTTAAACACCCTAAGGTGTTCTGACTTCAGGCTTTTCTCCACTGCTGCTGGAACCCTTCTCTTGAACCTTGCTATGGCTTTCCCTTCCCAGTACATCAGTGTATCAGCCATCTCCACTGAGGAGTGTTCTTTGATATTAATATTGCTTACTTCCAGTCACAATATATCTTATTTATATCACTTGCTACTCTCTGCACTTGTCTTATTTTTATTTGTTCATGTTTTAGTCTCAGTACTTGCCTTTTAATTGATATCAAGACAGCAACTATCTTCCTGACTCCTAGAAAAATAACTTGGAAGCAATCATAGTTCAATAAATAATTGTTGAACAAATTTTCTTGAATTACTTCAACACTCTAGTTCTAATGTTTTATTTATCTGTTTATTATTGCTTTTTACTTTCTAGATATGACTCTTTTATTTCATTCTTTCATATTTCAGTCTGATTGACAGGTTTTGAAACATGAACTTGGTCATGTCGCCATCACACATCAGTGAGTGTGAGATTAAGATGAATTTACTCTACACAGAAAACCCGATCCAGTACTCACAGAAGTGTATATGTATGCACATGTGCATGTGCACACACATGCATACACACACACACTTATATACACATGCTATTTAGACTTATCATCTCAGCTTCCAACTTGTATGCAAAGCCATAGGAAAGCCTTTCCTAAATCCTGCATCGCCAGCCTGCTGCTACCTGCTACTTTAGAGGTGATTCTTTATGTTCTCCCAGAAGATACTCTGCTTTACTTTCCTGTCATCCAAATCACTTCGTAATTTAATTGCTTGACTCCACACAAAACTATAAGTTCCTAGAGGATGAATTTATTTTATTTTCAATTTCTGTTCCTTGTTATTCCTTGTACTTTGCATGTCGTAAGCAATTAATGTGTAAGCAAAGTATGAAAATACCCTAAAACTCTCTTATCTCTTATTCTGGATTATAAGAAAATTGCTTCAGTGAGATCTATCTGCTATCTTCTAAAGATACACTGCATCCTCTCCTCCTTGCTATCATTGATGCAATTCTCTGCATATAATGAATATTTGCTTTTCTTCTCAGATATTGTTTTTCTGATTTTAAAAAAGTCAAATTATTTTTGTTCTATGAACATTGTCATCTATCCATAGTGAAACATTTTCTCTGATTCTTTTACAGATTAATATAGCGTATTCATCAGTTATGATTGACTGCTTTACATTATAATTCCATTTTAATTGAAATTCTGTGTGTTAATACATATATAAGAATTATATTTCCCATATTTAATATGAATGGCTATAATTATTCATTTATTTGAACTCTGGTATTATCTTATACACTACTTACATAAAAGGGACCAAATACTATTAATAAATTTAAAAAATCTAATGTTCTAATTTTAGGTAATCATACAATTGTCTGTGATCCCTATTAAAAACAGAATCTTGGACACATGTGCATATGAAATCAACATCTCCACAAAAATCTATTTCCAAGAAATACTTCAAGTGAGTTTGAGGAAGAGAAAGATTAGAAAACATTGGGTTATTTTACTTCCTGCTACTGACGGAGTAAATTATATTCATTTAAATACAAAGTCCATGTAAAATTTTATTTATAAATGTTTGGACTTATAATTATGAATTCTACTGAGAGCAGTATAACGTCTTTAAATTTATTTGCTCTCTCTACATTATATGTAATTTCTTCTGATCTGCTTATCTGAAAATACTTTGTGCTAGGAGTAATCAACAGATACAAATGCATATTCATATTCTTTTCAATGTATAAAATAATGTTAAATTAACCTCACTTAAACTATAAAGTGACATTTGACTACTCAAGGTAGAATAAAAAGAATTCTACAGGTAATTTTCCATTTTTCTTTGTTTTCTTCTAAATGAAGAAAATAACCTTTAACATTTAATGTCTTAGTATCCCAAATAGATTTTACATGAAACCTTAACATTATGGTGATAATAACAATGGTTAATAGATAGTAAAAAAAAAAAAAAAAAACTTTTAAGTAAAGTTACGTTTTTTAAACTGCTCTCATTTGAGCACCTTTACTCAAAAAATATGATAATATAAATAAAATAGCAAAAGTTTGTTTAAAAAAATCACTAAATTTAATATTTTTAATTCAAATTAAAATTAATGAAAATTACATCAAAGATAGTATTTCATTGTACTGAAGGTGTTTAGCCTTTCAAACCATCCATTAAAAGATAAACATAATCTTTTTAACAGATAGTTTGAAAAGGCTAGACATCTTTAGTATAATGAAATACTACCCAATTAAAAAAATTGTAATTAAGAAAAAAAGATTATGTTTAATTAATAAGACTTTTGTTTTTATCAACTTATAAAGCAGGTTAAAAGTCTTGAAATAAAAATTAAAAAAAAATAATTTGCATCTATATAGAATAATCCAGATTGCTTGGTACCATGCTTTGCTTCTGAAATGCTTGAGCTGAAGCTACATAAGCAAGCACACCTCAGACTTGAAAGAACACCAGTTAAAACTATCATGCCCCTCATCTGGTAAAGTGATATATCAGTTGCACGGTATCTTCCATCTACCTCAGAAATCCATTAACCACTGATCCTAAATAATAGAGGTTGCATAATGGATAGCTGAGTCTCTGCTTGGAATTGGGGTTGGCTTATAAGGCTGACAATGCAAGCATTATAAACTGAATTCACTCCTAGTAAGATAAAGTTTATAACTTAGACAAAATTGCCACAACAATAATAGGTGAAATATTACTTTAAAATGTAAAATGATTGCAATTCTATCCTAGACTATGCAAGTCTATTTGGTTATATATTTGTTAAACTATTACTTAAAATACGACTAATATTACCAAACATGGTACCATGTTTATAACTTGTCACACACTGTTCTGTAAGAGCTTTACAAATATAAACTCATAAAAACCCCACAGAAACCCTCAGAGGTGAACACTCTTACCATTCTATTTTTTACTCATGGATAAACTAAGACCCAGAGATTTGAGCAATCTGTCCTAGTTCACACAACTAGATGGTGGAGGGGCTAAGATATTTTTACTGGACATTTTGGCACTAAAGACTCTTAACCATCCCACAGTACAGTTTTTGAAATGAATCATTAGTAAGATATGTTTGGTAAAACAATGTCAGGCTATGTTTCATCCGAAATAAAAGATGAAACAAAACAGAACAGTATGTGCATGCTCTTTATAAGAATGAGCTGAAATTTTGAAAAGGCAAGACCCTGATATCATATGCCATAATATGGAAATGTTCATGGAACGTAGATTGTTGTAAATATGGTAGATGAATATTTCAGAACAATTGAAAATAGAAATATCAGTTGAATATTTCCAAATGTATTGAAGTGAACTGAGGATTTAAATGAACTGATGATGATGAATAATTATTAAGGAGTCATTTACTCTGAACAATTTAGCATAGATGATTAGTCAAGGGGTAGACTCTCACTCTGAGTCTCAGATATAAGACAGACCTGAGTTTACTTCCCAGTCTAATTATTTATTGTAGGTCTAGATAATTTATTTTTCTTCTCTTGGCTTGTCTCTTCATATGTATATTACCAACAGTATTTACATATAGAGTGGTTTTCATTGTTAAAATGTGAATGTAAAATGTGAATGAAAGGCCTAGTATACCATTAACATTCAATAAATGATAGACATTATGACTAATTGCAAGTTGTTATTAATCATTTAAGAGACATCAACATCAACTTATGTGCAATAAAACCATACAATTTAATTACTACTAAACTTTCTTGCGTAATTATGTGTGTGTGTGTGTTTGAATTTAAAATGCTTCTATACATTTACCCAAATCTCTTTATATGTATTTAATATATTTTAAAGTTAATGTAGTTAGTCAAATTTCACCAAAACTCTGATGCAATAAAGACCAACCTGGCAATGGTACCAGCTGATATGTTAGCAGATGTTAAGGTGATTTTGAATGTTGGCCTCTTAGTTAGAAGACAGCTTTACTATAGTTTTCTAGCAGCTCACTCTACACATATGAACAATTTACTTCTAAATCCTTGTATCAGTCAAGGTTCTCCAAAGATATAGAACCAACAGAATGTGTATATAGATTGAGGGAGATTTATTTTAAAGAACTGACTTATTTGATGGTGGGGCAGGGTAGCCAGTAGGTTGGAAACCCTGAGGAAAGTTGTAGTTTGGCTCTCTGCTTCTTGGTCTGAGAAGTTAAAACTTTCAACTGATTGGATGAGGTTCACCCATATTATGGAGAATAATCTGCCTTCTTAAAATTTACTGATTTAAATGCTTATCTCATTCACAAAACAACAACAACAACAACAACAACAACAACAACAAAACCCTTCAGAAACATCTAGAACAATGTTTGACCTGATTTTGGAACACTGTGGCCCAGATAAGTTGACACATAAAATTAACAATCATATTCCCCCTTATAGTACATAATCTTCTAGCCATTATTTTTAGTGCCATAATATTAAATCAAATAGCATGTCTAGATATTGATTCAGGTGACATCATTTTTATCTGCAGTAAATATTTCGAAACCTCAATTTCTCAAAAACCCACTAACCCTAATATTTTTCCCATTAAGCAGATAATCTTTAATGATATAATTGGGTAAGGATAATTAATATTTTTAAATTATACACACATTTATGTTTAAATATATAAATAAGTATGGAATCTCAGTTGATATTATTAAGACTATATATATGTTTGTTTTTTTTTTTGCCAAGAACATTAGTACTTTTTAAAAATTTTTAATTTTATTTTTGTTTTCAATTACAGTTGGCATTCGATATTATATTAGTTTCAAGTGTACATCATAGTGGTTAGACATTTATATAATTTATGAAGTGATCCCCCTCATTAGTATCTACTGGGCACCTACATTGACTATATTCCCTATGCTGTACTTCACATCCCAGTGACTATTTTGTAACTGCCAATTTGTACCTTTTTTCCCTTCACATTTCTCATCCAGCCTCTCACATCCCCTCCCATATGGAAACCACAACAGAAACAGACTCATTGATACAGAAAATATGCTTTTTACTTAAGTGAGTTACAATAACATCCCAGATAGTGTCTTCCAACCTCAGTGAATAAGCACATATTTGTTAATAGCAAGGATTCGATAATTGTTCTATTATAGTTTTTGATTGAGGTTGTATTTTAAGTCAAAGCAATGTGTTTTGTATATATTAAAATGTATATTAAGCACATTAGGTAATTACTTGGATATCAACACATGTGTATTTGTTGTTTGTATGTTTGCTTGTTTGTTTTCCAGCACAAACAGGGAACAGTAAGCAACATTTCTAAACCTCAGTGGATAGCTTGGTGATTACATCTTTGTAAGCACAATAAGCTCTGATGCTGCCATATGTGTTTATTCTTTTGTATTATGCCTAGTAAATACATAATAGACTAGTTTAAATAGCTAAAGAACTAGAACTTAAAAATCTGTCATTTCAACAAATATAATATGCATACCCAGCTAACTTGTGCCAAGCAATGTGATAGAAAGAAGAATACAATGGTAAAAAAGAAAAAGAAATTACAGTGTTCCAAAAGTTTACAATATTATATATTTACCAATATTTGGTGTACATTACAGGTTTTACTTATACTTATACACAAGTAGATACATTAAAATTTTGCAGAAGAAAAATTGCCATCTCTGTTATTATGAGAAAGACTTCGTAAAGGTATATAACTCTTTGCAAAAGCTTAAATAGTAATTTCCCCAAGATTAGAAGGGGTTGGATATGTCCAATTGATATAGAGTAACTTGGCCTCTTTCAAGAGTTAAATCAGCTAAATGATACTGACTGGTGTCATATATATTCATAAAGCAAAAATTCTACAAAGCTTTTGAAAAACTTTCAATCTCCATAGGTTGCTCTATTCCTGCCTCAGTCCCCTGGGGAAGACACAGGAACTCTGATCTACTATATTAAACATAAATTTTGCTCTTTTCCAAAGTAAATCCCCAAATTAGGTGAATTCAACACAAGATGAACCTTAAATTTTGCAGGCTCTGAAATACTTCTTTTTAGTTAATTAGAAGTGAAAGAACTCTGGATGTTCTTGAGCAAACTTATAGCTTAAAACAGCAAATTGTCATCGAATAAAATTTATTCATAGGTATATAGAGCAAAAATAACAAATACATAATTCATTATTATCTATGAAGATCATAGAGCAGAATGAGAGACAATATTTAATGATTTATACATGTAAAATTGATTTACAATGAGACTATGTTTACAATCTTGTGAGTAATCATTGAAGTGTTTTTTGGCAAATTACACATGTAATATGCTATGCTAGAAATTGAAACAGTGCCCAGACTGACTTGCACTGAAAAAGAAATTCATACTGAAACTTAAATAGCATATAAAATAGGGACCCAGTCCAATGTACTGGTAAGTTATGAATTGTAATTATTAATTATAATTAAGTATAAGAAATTATATTTTATTCCATACAGGCTTCTCTCTCTCCTTCTCATATATACAAACACATATATGTAAATGTATACATATATGTAAATGTATACATATATGTGTTTGTATATATGAGAAAGAGAGAGAGAAGCCTGTATGGAATAAAATACATACATTTATATATATGAATAAGCATTTTAGAACAAGATATTCAATGTCATCTTCTGTTTTATTAAGGTTATCACTAAAAGCCCAACAAAGAGTTTGATTAGTTTTTACACATCAAAAATTATATTTTTAATGACCAATTTAATTAAAGCAGAGGCTAATTTATTTCCATCTGTATAGTCCAACAAGTTTGCCTTTCTGTCTGTGTATTTGTGTATGTGCATCTGCCAGTCTGTGTATTTAGAGAAACAAAATATCATTGCATTATAGTTGGGTCCATATAATATTTATCCACAAAAGTTTCTGTAGCTTCTTGGATGGAGAACTATTTTTTTAATTTTATATTTTAGAATTCTCAACATTCAAACTTCATTGAGATTTCTGTAACAAAGTAAACAGTTGTTGAATGATATAGGGAAGAAACAATAATTTTTCCTCTACCCTTCTAGGTTCATGGCTAAGACTCTCCCCTACCCCCATAATAAAAACACATATTAATGGAGAAAAACATACAGAAGTTTAATAACATATATACCTACTGTATACATGGGAGAGATGAAGGAAAAGTAAGTTTGTGATATGGCCCAAATCACCATCTTAAATATCATCTCCAGCAAAAAAACAAAAGATGATGAGCAGGAGGAGCCAGTTATATGAGATTATGAGGCTAAGCACAATAACCAAATTATGGCTGTTATGCAGATTTACGTCCAGTCCTCCTCCAACAATAAGTTTCTAGAGATCTAGTCCTCTTTCTCTTCTTGGTACAGAAAGGGAGACACACTTACTAATAAAGATTTTCCTTATAAATGTAAAATTCTCTTACAAAAGTGTAACTTCTGGCTTTTTAGAGCTTTTCTTATATCTGCTGTTTCTTAAAAATAATCAACCTAAAATAATCCACATGCCAAAGAGGTATATTTTTGCAAAGGTGACAAATTCTGATCTCCTTCAGTAGAATAAAAGCTCATTTGCAAGAATCAAGTGATTTTGTAAATCCTATAAATATACGTCCCAACCTGTTCTGTTTTGGGTTGCAAAATTATGTTCAAAGACTAAGATTGTTTTGCCAGTATTTTATTTAGCAAAATTTCACTGCCGAAATTATAATGATTTCACAAGCCATTAGCATACAGAATAATGCCTCTTAATAAGCTGATAAAAAATTCACATACTCTAAAATCAATGATGGATTAATTACACTATTGTTCTAGGCAAGGAGAATAAAAGGAATAAAATCCAAATTTAATTGAGCTGCACCTTTATATCAGTTGGTACTCTGGAGAGATGGCTTAGCCAACTGACAGCCGATGTCGAGCTGCTAGAGCAAAAACTAAAAGTTTATTTTGCTGTAGAACACCTCGCTAGGGATTGATGACACCAGTGTTGATGGGCAAGCTGATCTCCTTTTCAAGGCCACTGCAAGGCTTTCAACACTGCAGGTAAAAGAGTCACCTTATCATGGCAGGAGCTAGTGCCCCAAAAGTCTTCAAAGAGCTATTTAGGTCAGCAAAGAGTCACCTTGCTCTGGCCGAAATTCTCCAATAGTCTCAAAAAACTCTCACTGTTTATAGAATTAAATGTCCCCTTGTTCTAGTCTCTTCATTTTTTTATTTTTTTTTATTTTTTTTTTTATTTTTTAAATAAGTCCCCAGCTATGCCCCTCAGGAGCAGAGCTGCTGGGTGCTTATCAAGAATAACTGATGCGGTGATTACATCCTGACACATTGTACTTCACTTGCTATCAAAACAACTTTACTCTTAAAAACAACTTTATTTTTGTTATAAACAAGTGGATTTGAAATCATATCAAACAAATATAAAACACCACCTTTATTTTTGCTTTAGTAGAACTCTGAGGTGATAAAAAAATCAATTTTTAAAATAGTTAATTATATAATGTTGTTACTGTTTGGGGCAATTTGAACTCTGGCATCACCCCAGCAGCATAGGGAGGAAGGTAACAATGCAGAAATACAGTTCACATTTTTCCTTGGTTCTTCCCTGCTGACGCAGCAAAGAATTACAAGTCAGAGAGATTTAGAAAAAGTAAGACATTAAAGTACATTTTAGAAGGAGACGGGCTATGCTAAGGAAAACTGTAGCCCTGTGGAATTTAGGAAGTGAAAAGAAAAAATATAGAGTACACTCCAAGGAAGGAGTGGGTTCTCAGCGAAGAGGGCTATAACAATGCAAAAATGAGAAGGTCTGTATTATATTAGGGCCGTAATGGGTGGTTACAAAGGTGTTCCTAAGTGATTGGCACATGAGGTCATTTTGATTGACACTTGGCTACTATATAACATTTGCCTAGTGTGTGTGTGTGCTTATTCAGAATTCTACTATACCAATGGGGTGTTCTTTAGGCGGCCTCTGGGCTGGGTCTCCATTCCTTTGTTCCCCTGTTTCTCATGTCTGACTAGCTACCTAACAATTTGTATTCATATCTACTAAGACAATACAGCCTTCACTGTTTATAATCCCAACAGGATGCTTTACTAATGAATGATCGTTGAGTGTTACTGAATACAATGAGAATCTAAAACTTCTACCATACCACATGCCATTTATAACATAATGAAGCTTGGTGATGGATATGAGAAAGTGCATTGATTTCCATTTGAGAACCTACTGACCTCACTTATATGCAAAGCAATTAATCGTCAAACAATCAGTGTGCCTACATAATCTATTTCAACCACTAATGAAGCCTTCTTTGTGAGACCAATTTAACAGGGTAGCAGAACGATAAATGAATTTGAAATCAAGGGCCATCTATTTTACATGTGTATAGAAGATAGCATCTTATGCTTTAACATTCCATGTGATTTTTTTAAAGTTTACATTGTAACTTTACAAGCATTTTTTTATTAAGAAGATTTGAGCTTATTATAATGTAAGAGTTTTTCATTATGTAAATATTAATGAAACTTTTATATTACGAAGAGGTTGGGAATACAGAGACAAAATTAAAATTAGAGATCGGAAGCTTATAGCTATATATGGAAATAAAAATAAACAATTTAGATACACATACAAATTTACATATACATTATGAATTGATATGAGAAATATGTAGATAATGCTCTGGGAACAGAGAGAAAAAATAACAATTCACTTGGGAAGAAAGTGAAGGATGAGAGATATAGAAAAGAAAATATATGAGCTTACACATTATATGCAAGTTTTTCTAAGACAGTATAGTGTGTAGAGGATATTCAGGAAAGGAAGAAGAAATTAAGTATGAGATTATAAATGTAAGGAAAGTGCTTATTGTGTAAATATAATGATCTTAGTATGAAGATAGGTTTTATTGGACAATATGTAATGATAAACCAGTGTTGTATGACACGACAATAAATTTTGGCTTTATACCTATAGGCCGTGTGGAAATATTGAAAGAAGGATACACACATGACTATTATATATTCATATGCATCTATGAATATATTACATAGTCATATCTATATATATATATACACACACACACACATACATATATATACGTGTATATATATACACACACACACACACACACACACACACATACTTGTTTTTTAACATTAGAATGATAACTATGATAGTGGCATGAATGATGAAATAAATGTGGGGATTCAGAATGAGCCACCCCAAGATGTACTTCAGTGGTATGCAGATTGCTTCGCGCTAAAGGCAATTTCAGCTTCCTGCTCAAGAGATACTTTTGCTCCCCACTTTACGTATCTAAATGAATTTAATTTAGGAGGCTGGTGCAAGGTAAGAGTTACCACTAGAGATGACTTTTTACCTATTGATATGGCAGGGCAAACTAATGACTGAACACGTGCTCTCCCTGTAGTGACCTACTGAAGCTTCAAGGTGCATTACCTCATCTCTAGCTCAGAATGTCTTATATACCTCAATCCCCTTTCCACTCTGAACCTCTCCTGCATGTGGGGTCTCTGACTCATGTATTATGGGTTTCTATACATATGTATGTATTAAATTTGGTTATATTCTCATGCTAATCTGTCTCATGTCTATTTGATTGTTAAACTATCCTGAAGAACCTTGAGGGTGGAGGAGAGTTTGTTCCTCCCCCACAACTGTGCTGAGTTGTAAGGCCATAACTGAGAAAATATGGTAAAGTCTTGATTTAAGATAGTGATAGTGGAAATAGTAGGGGAGGAAGAAACTTTCCTCTACCCTTTGTCAGGTGCTTTTGGCTGGTCTAATAATTAAATCCACATGAGATAGATTAACGAGAGAAAATAACTAAATTTAATTACATATATATATATGTGTG
>NW_006433378.1:14451550-14474021 GCF_000325575.1 Pteropus alecto | reverse complement strand
ATTGGAACTCTACATACAAGAGAGAGAAAGAGACCCCATATCCATGAGAGGTTCAAAGGCAGAAAATGTAAATGAAATATGTACGACATTATGAGCTAAGGATGAGGTAAGAAACCACGAGGCTTCAAAGGGAAAGAAGGTCATTTGCAAGCTAAGAAGAACAGATGTTCAGTAATTAGAAGTTTATCTTACCCTATATATAGGTCAGAAAAGTTATTTATAGTAAATACTCTTAATATGGGCAAGGCCCCTCATTTAAATCCTTTGAGGAGAATTGAAACTTTCTCGTGATCCTGTAGGGTCTCCATTGCCTTTAGATCAAAATAATCCTCATACCACAGAAGATCTTGGGATGACTTTTTCTGAACTACTACAGGATAAAGTATTGGACAAAATTTAAGAAATATTTAGTTGAGACATCTATCAGTATTTGGTCATTGATTGAGGGAAAAATGGGAGAAATAGGAAGAAAATTTCTAGATCTGTTTATGTAATACATATCAATCTTTCTATCATCTAACTTTCTTATTTACTGTCATGAGTTTTCAACTAGATTATGTTTGTTATGAAGCAAACTACATATTTTTATGATGTATTCATTAAATACATTTTATGGAACATAAGCAAATGCTCTATTAGCATATATATTTACTATTTTGTAAAACAAACAAACAAACAAAACACTGCTTTTAAGAAAAAAGCACCAGAATCATTACAAATACATTTATTTATCACTTTTCTGGACTCTTAATAGATAAACAATTATTTTATATGAAAATTATTAATTTTTAAATTATACTTATTCTAATTTTTATTCTCATTAATAAATATTTGGAAGTTATATATAGAGATAATAGTATTTTTAGTCAAAACTGTGTCACTGTTTAATAGTTATATGTTCTTAAATAATAGAGCTTAAGACCACTTTTCCCTTTCCACATTAAATAATGTAATGAAGTGAGTCATGGTTGAATAAATTTGAGGTAACAAATAAACTCATTAAGTGCTCACATTATATAATACAGAGTGAAATCTTCTACAGAAGATAGTATTAGAGCTTAAAATAAGTATTTGAGAGATAAATATTTGTAGATAAACCCAATATGATTTAGAATTGAAAATAAAGACCAGATGATTCCAAAGTTATTTTCAATTACCTAAAGAGTAGTTAAGAAGGAAATTTTTCCTAGGCCCTTAAAATGTGAAAAACAAATTATTTTCTTGGTGAAATTTCCTCATTTAGTCATTCAAAAATATAAATAAACATCTGTAAAGGACAAGTATCACAATAAAAAAAACAATCTAGTGTCCACATTAAATACAGATATAAGGAATTAAAATATATAAAAATATTTTTTTTCTTAAAATGTAATGCAAAAAAACTAACAAGCTTTTAATCAGCGCATATAGCACTACAAATATTTGAGACAGAAGGTAGGGTGTAATTTTCATCACAATTTTTATGGCTTACTTCATGCAGAAGTTGACTGACTCCAAACTATAAATTAAAAAAGCAAGGCAGTATTATTATTAATGCATAAAGAATGTATTTGTTTTCAAAACAAAAACAATGCTGTCTAATCCAAAACTAGTTTGGGGAGTAGGACATTTGAAAATCTCACTGATGGAAAGACGTTTTATGATTACTTGAGCCCCAAGAGTGGAGCTGAAGACCTCATCTGGTCAGTCTTTATAGATGACTTTTATTCTTAACTCATCTGCTTTATTCTCTCCCCAGGTCGTTTTCCTCCCTCTAAATTGTACAGCATTAAAGTCATTCAGTATTTATATCATAAACCTAGTGAATAACTGATTAGCACTGAGATTTCAATCTAGTCCTTGAACCAATTGCTTTGTCCAGAAGACTGAATATTTACATTTGTAAACAGATCATTTCCCTATCATCAGGAGAGACAGGTTGGTGGCAAGGAATGAGTACACCGATTAAGAGGGAAAGGAGACAGTTAGGGGAAAAGGATCCTCCAAAATATGAGGAATAAAGTGAGGATGAAAATTTAAAAGCAATGAGGATCTATATAATGTATAAAAAATATTTCACAGGAATAAACACCAAATAAGAACAATAAAAGTAACCTTGATGAGTGCAGTGGTCAGGGTTAAGTTGCAAGGTACATGATATACCATAGGTAGGTGAAACAGAGAATAAGTGTGTATTGTGCGTTAAATCACTCACAGGATTTTTGAGAGGCATAAGCAGATAGACTCAAAGTGAACTTCTAGCAATCACTTCCTAAACCATATTCGCTTCTCCCTTTGACATGAGGAAGGAGTTGCCTTTTGAAATGGAAACCAGCCAATGCAGCTAGAGTTTCTAAAATCACTTTCCCTGCTATAGTCCATGTCCATAAGATGGCCTTCTGCCCTGTTCTTTTTTGGGTTACCACTAAGTGCATTCGAGTTTTACTAACACTGGAACTCAATTCACATTCAGCAGGCTAGCTGCAAGGGATCTTCTAAATGCAGTTTATATTTCCAAACTTGGTAGCATTACTGTCTTCTCTTGGCATACTTCTTTTCAGCAGGCATCCTTTGGAAGACAAAAACAGAGCTTGGATTAGATCCTGAATGAGCCCATCCACAAGATCTGCTATATTGGGGCATTTGATTCTCCCTTAACAAAGTAGCTTAAAAATTTAATTTATAGATTAAATTATCTTTTCTTTAGAGAAGACTGGTTGCCCTGACCTGTTTTTATTGTTGTTGTCATTTTTTTTTTAATTTGGTCTTTAGAGATGGTAAAATGGCTTTTAGATTTTCTTTTGTACCATCTGTGTTTATGGCTAACAGATATTTCTTCTGTCTTAGAAAGAATATCCTATCATCATCAATTATTTATTTTCACAGTTAAGATTATATAGAATAAAATGCTTCTAAATATATATATATATGTTTAATGTTAATGATCTATTACAAGAATAAAAAGATCATTTCAGAATGTTTTTATAGGCTACAGCATAATTCTTTGAGAGATTTTGAAAACAAATTAAAATATAAAATATATTTATGTGTATATTCTTTATATAAGAGTAGGGCCCAGAATTTTCATGAGATTGTTTAAGTGTGCCTGAGACTACCACAAATATTTAAAAATCGCTGATAAACTATGTATTTCTTATAGGAAACTATTCCATATTTATATAAATCATGAAGATTTATAGGTATGAAATGTAAAAGGAATTTTTCTTGTTCACTTTCACTAATAATAAAATTTTTTAAAAAGCTAGAAATATTTTGATTTAAAATATAAATTCAAAAACAAATTTAAAATGATTTAATTTTAGTAAGATTTACACAAAAGTTATATTTGACCAAAGGTTGGGGGAAAAATCATTACTATAAGGCTGATAATTGTATTTAATGAATATTTTTAGATTATAAATTTCTAAGTTTGCAGATCAACAGGAACAATATCATTTTATCATTGAATCAAGATGGTCATCATCTTTTACATTAATAAACTGGTCATACATATTGCTTCTAAATAAATTTTTTTTGCCAAGAAATTATGCAAATATTTGGCTGAGTTCTTATTTCTTTTCACAAAACATTGATGGATACATAGTGCAAAAAGAGGATATTATAATTATACTAGTGATTGTAGTTATCCCCTTCTATATTAACATTTATTATAATGACATATCAAACAATATGCATGTGCACAAATTTAATGCATACGTATAAGAAACATGGAGAAATTTATATAAAAAGCAAAGATAACCTGTTTTTTAAATCACCAAATTAAAATTTCTTTAGCTCAAATTCTGAAATCTAACTGGAACAAAACAACCAGGCTCTTTTTTTCTACACAAATATATATACCTTTAACAATAATGTAATTTTCTCCTTTTAAAAAATATCACATGTAATATTTCAAAATGTCGACATAGCTAAGCAATATTTAATGTTGTGTCAAGTGGTGGTTCTATTTTGCTAAACTGACATCTCTTTTTCTTAATAGACTGTTTTCTATTCTAGGTATATCAGACAAGATGCTTTAATTTTACTTAGTATACATGATAAAAATTTAAAAACGTGGCCTTTAATGAGGAGTTTAAGTTGTGAACTAACACTGGAGTGATCAGGTGAAATGAAAGAAGCAGCAATTTTGGAAACTGAAACTGAAAAGTTAATAGGAATTTTGAACTTCAAATGTTTCTGTATTTCTAGCTGGTACATCCTGTACCTTTGGTTCATCTGTTTATGTTACATTTCAAAATAGAAAGATAAGAATATCGTAGAATATGATAAATATTTCTAGTAAAATTTTTCTTATTTTTACCTATAAAACAATCTATAATAATTTTACATTGTATCAATGCATTCAAATAATTTATTTTCTTTATAATTTTTATTGTTTTTAAATACTGAGACAATAATTTATTTTAAAAAATCTGAATGTTAGGTATTGTATAAATAAATATCATTTATCAGTAATGCATACTTTGTTGAATTCAAACCTTTGATGTTTTATATTAAGCTTAATAAAATTTAAAAGGAGAATGATTATCTTTGTGCTATGTGCTAAGTCTATATTATGGCATTGTGTTTTCTTATATATATTTGAACACATGATTAACACATGCTAAGTATATTATATAGATGCCAGTTTATCAGAAATTAGTTATCATATAAATGACAAAAATCATAACAACTGATAAATACATCAATATAATATATGGTGTAACATTAAGATTGTTACACTCCTTAAAAAACAATGACACATCAAATTTTTATGAGTGATACACAACTCTTTACACCTAAATCACAACCTATCTATATTTCTTTGAAAATTATGTCAAAGACCATTAAAATTTTCATTTGAATATTTGAACTATATGAATATTTATGAAGCCCAAACTATAAATTCACAATTCATTTGTTATCATCTTTAAGAATTCTTTTTTTTTTTCTATGCATGCACTCACTACTGAGGTAGTTATATAAAGAATTATTTTGAGCTTTGACCTGGAATACATTTAACCCTTTGGAAAGTAAAGCAGACATGGAAATATAGAAGTTGAAGAAGATGTAGGGTGATTCTAGAGCTTAAATCAGAGAATATAACAGAGATTGAATGTCTATCATACTGCAGTAATCTTCATGTAGTTTATCTCATTCAGTCTTTAGTATATTCATTTGAAAGCTTCTATGTACTTTCTAGATCTCAGGAAACAAAATGAGAGTAAGAAGCTATTTACAGTTATTTTAATCTATACAAAGATTATTGAGGAAACTGACACAAGCTATCAGGCTAATTGTACAAGTAAATTACAGAGATTGGAAAACGGTTTATATGAACTTTTAGGATGGGAGCAGTCCCAATCTGATATTGTATTGTAGGAAATTAAGATAATAAGGGTAAGACAGAATAATATTGAGGTTGCAGTACTTTATGAGATTTTAGAATCTACCTAAATCTAAAATTAAGAAATAAGCCTTCATTGGTACATAATCTGTTTAACAGGAATTATCACTATTATAGTTTTTCCACAATAGGCTAGCTTATAATCCTTCAGTGGCCAGCAATATTACCCATTATTACAATAATATTAATTATAATATGCACTATATTCTGCAGGTCAGATACTATTTATTAATATACTAAATATTTTGTCTTTCATTGTGTTTATTATTTCCAATGACTAAAAAAGGATTATTACCAATATTTTACAGATGTAGATGTTGATGGTCAGAGATGTTGCTCAAAATCTTATACCTATTTTTTTCCATTTATGGAGAAATTGAAACTTAACCCTAGTATGTCTGGTCATAACATCTGCACATCTTTTCCTGTCCATACCAGACTCCATTCCAGGGAGTCTCTCCAGTGAGTTTTCTTGTTTGAAGAACACTAAGATAAGAAGTGACAAAAATGCATTTTAGTGTATAGCTTTAATTAAGTTAAACCCAAGACACACACACACACACACACACACACAACTTCTAGAGAAAGAAATCAAAATAATTATTAAAAATGACATGGTGAATTATTAATAACAACATTAATGATATTTATTATTATTTAAAGAGTATTAACTATTACCTTGTTAATATCCCAATTTTCTCTATAAGAAAGGATAATAGTAATAACGTTTCATTATAAGCTAACTATTCAAACTCCCTTTAAATGTATTTTGATAGGAAAAAGAGAATTTCTATTTAAACATGGGCAAAGTATTTAGCTTGTGTTACGTTTCATAAGTAGTTAAACTTTTAAATAGATATAATGAAATATTTATTTTCAAATAAAGTACTATGAGGTGAGAATAGTGTCACATTTCATTAGAAAACAAGAAAATGGAAACCATATAAACTATTTTGATGTATTAAAGTTTACATGAGGATCAAAAACTACTTAAGTCTCCAGAAAGTAGCAAGAGTTAAATCTGGTTCAAAAATGAGAACCATTTAGAGGAGGTGTACACAATTATAAATAATATCTGGAACAATGGACTAGTGGTTACCAGAGGGAAGGCGGAAGAGGAGAGGTGGACGGGCAAAAAAATTTTAAATCATTTCTTCAATTAAAATAAATAAATTAAGGAGTGGTTCCATAGAGTAATGGTTAGCATGTCTGCTTTACATGCAGAAAGTCTAGGTTCAAGCCCCAGCGGAGCTATGGCCCATACCCCGGGTGTACCAGGCCCCCCGGGTATGTACCAGGGTATGTACTGGGTGTGCACTGTGAGCATGTGGGAGGAGATGCCCCGCCTTCGGAGATCCAGTTCTTAAGGGGAGATGGCAACGTCCGTAAGTCGGGAGTGGAAGGGGGGAGGAATTAAATAAATAAATAAATAAATAAAATTAATCAATTAAATAAATAAATAAATGATGTCAGGTCATTCATAACATTAATTGCAAAAATAAAACTTTAAAATAACTACTCGTGTAGTCCATTTTTATAATACTGGACCCATGTATTCTTTTATTTTTAACAGATTTATTGAGATACATATAATAAAGTTCAAATAGTTTAACTTGATTCTTTTGGATATGTATCCCATCATCATTTCTTCAAAACATTCCTCTTTGCCCAATGAGTTGTCTCTGTAGCCTTGTTAAAAATAAATGATTATGTTGAAAATATTTATTGAAAAATTCCCTGAAAAGGTATAAATACATTTCTAGAATTTATGACCTTTTTGTAAAGCAATACCTTGAACAAAAAAGAATGATGCAATTTGGCAACTTAAAAATGGAGAATTATAAAAACAGTAACAGTGTGCATATTAAAGACAGAATTCTATAAGCAGCTAAAAAAGAAAAAGTGCAGAAACCTGAATGTGTGAGAGAATGTGTCATGTTCAGGAACAAGAAGGTACTATGTGTTGCTGGAAGATAGCGCTTTATTTCTGGAGGGTAAATCTTAAGAAACAGATAACTAAAACATGATGCTTTTTGCATGCCAGTCTAAGGGATTCAATTTCATTCTTTAAGTAAAGGGAAAGCACTATTAACACTAGCAGAAATGTGACATCATGGGCTGCCTGTCATAGAAAAATCACTTTGAGGTTGGGTCAGAGGACGATGAAATCTTAAGGCTGATTTTGCAATGACAGCTGCAAGAGATGAAGAGGTATAAATTACTAAAAAATACTAATAGTTTTATTCAGTTCTTTTCTATCCTTACCAATCTCCCGTTTACTTGTTTTATCAGTTATTGAGAAAGAAGTACTGAAGTCTCCAACTAAAATAGTGAATCCATCTATTTCTCTAAACAATTTCTTCAGCTTTTCTTCCACATATTTTGAAGCTTTGTTATTAGGTGTAAATATGTATAAAATTTTTTTATGTTCCTCACAAATAATTCAGGATTATTCTACTTTTTTCTTTTAGTTATGTCAATATTCTGTTTGTCTTATGTGTATATTAAAAATTTTAGTTGGAAACATACTCTTCAACAATTCTTTAATCTTTTTTATTATTATTGAAGCACCTTTATCATCACGTTCCATCTCTCTTTACTCCTACCTACATTCCATGTTTAGATACCTAGGTTGTCTAATATTAATGTAATTTCTCCAGCTTTCCTGTGAAGAGTGATTGTATAGAGTAACACATTCTATTACTTTCATTTTTATCTAACTGTGACTTTATAGCAAAACAAATATTTCTTTAACTTAGTATATAATTGTCTTGCTAATTTATCCAGTCTAAAAATCTCTGACTTTTAATTGTATGTCTATCATTTAGACTTAGTGGAATTTTGAATACGATTGTATTTGTCTATTATATTGATATGTGATATGTTTTCATATTGTCTCTTCGGTTTTTTAATTCTTTTATCTACTTTGTCTTTTCTAGATGAATTGAGTAGTTTCATAGTCCATGTAATCTCTACTGGAGCCTTATTAATTATACCCCTTTTTATTTTAATTTGCATTTTATATTTATGCTTGCCTAAGGTTTATAATATGTATCTTTAACTTACACGCTCTGTCTTGTGATAATATTGTACTACCTCACGTATAGCATAAATGCCTTATGATTTTATATTTCTGCCTCTTCTGTGATTCTTTGTATAATAGTGGTCATACAACTTACTTCTATATAAATTATAAACTTCACAATGCATTGTAATTATTTTTGCTTTAAGCAATTTGTTTTAATTATCTATTAAGGAAATTTATTAATGAAAAGAATTACTGCTTGTTTTAATTAAGTTACATATTTACCATAATGGAGCTCTTTTTTGCTTTGCATAGATTCAGGTGTCCATACAGTACCATTTGCCTTTAGCCTGATGGCCTTCATTTAATATGACATAACATGGATCTGGCTGCAAAAAATCCTCTAAGCTCTGTTTCTGGAAAATAAAAAAATCCTATATTGAATTGGAGAATGTTTGGTCATTTGCCACAGTGTTTAGTCTGTCTTGACACTGACCTATATAGTCTGATTTTCTATCATCATCATCCTCACCTATATTTACATCATTATTAAAAGTCTTACATTGTTTTATTTTTTTAATTTTGAAATTGTTAGATTCACAGGAGGTTACAAAGAAATGTACAGAGAAATCATGTATACCCTTCACCTATCTCCCTCAATGTTGACAGCTTGTATAACTATAACACAATGAAAAAAACTAGACAATTGAAATTGATACAAACCGATGATCTTATTCAGATTACCTTATTTATTCAATGTATCATTTGTGTATGTGGTATATGTGTGTGCATACGTGTCTATATAATTCAAGCTTTTATATCACATACATAGGTCCATAGAACCATCTCCACAATCAAGATACAGGACTCTTCCATCACCATGAGGCTCCTCATGCTACCCTTTTATAGCCACAGTCACCACTACCTCTCCTATCTCTAAACTCTGCAAAATATTAATGTCTTCTTTAGCTCCACAGTTTTGTTATTTTAAGACTGTTATGTAAGGGCAATCACACAGCATTTAATATTTTAATATGTAGTACATTTTTTCACTCAGCATAATGTTGCTGATGCCCATCCAAGTCGTGAGTATTGATAGTTTGTGCATTTTTATTGCTGAGTAGTATTGCATGGCATGGCTACAAAAGTTTGTTTAATTTACCCTTTTGAGAGATATGTGACTCATTGCCAATGTTTGGCTATTACAAATAAAGCTACCATGAAATTTTGTATACGGTTTTTATGTAGACATAGTTTTTCTTTTTCTGGGATAAATGCCCAAGATTGCAATTGCTGGGTCATATGGTAGGTAAATTTTCATTTTAGAAGACACTGCCAAATAGTTTCCTAGATTGGCATTACTGTTTTCTAATCCAATCACAAATTTAAGAGTGATCCAGTTTCACCACATCCTCATCATTTGATATTATCAAAAATTTAAACCATTTTATAGGTGTGTATTGATATCTGGATTTAATTTGCATATATCTAATGATAAATGCTGTTGAACATCTTTTTCTAGTCTTATATACCATCTGTATATCCTCTTTAGTGAAAAATCTCATCTTTTGCTCATTTCATAATCGGATTTTTTTAAATGTTAAGTATTGAGAATTCTTTAAATATAATTTTTATATTTTATTTTTATCTGTATCTTCTCTTTCTATTTTATTTTTTCTTGCCTTTTTTAGAGTACTTAGACATTTTTAAGATTGTCTTGATTTATTTATAGTATTTTCAAGTATATTATTTTTTATAATGTCATTAATGGTTGCTCTCTCTATTGCAGTATTTATGTGTAATGTCATAGCTATAGTATACTATAAGCATATTATTTTAATACTTCAAGTGAAATATTAAACTCTTCCTTTAATTTAGATCCCTTTACCTTCCTCATTAAAAAAAACATTTCCCTAAATATTTCCTCTATTTATATTTTCACAGTTTTATTTTTTTGCCTTAAATACCTAATGTAGTTTAAAAAAACTCATAAGTTTTTATTATTATATTTTCCTCTACTATTTATTATTTTCTTTATTATATTTTCCTCTACTTTTGATTATTCCATTGTTCTTCTTTCCTTCTGAAGTTCTAAGCCTCCTCTGTTATCATTAATTTTTTGTTTTGAAAGGTTCCTGTAGTCATTATTAATGATAGATCTCCTGGCAATAATCTTCTCTTTCTCTTTCTCCCTACCCCTTAGTTTGGGAATGACTCGATTTTTCATTTCTTCCTGAAGAATATTTTTTTCTGGATATACATAAGGTGTCATTATTCTCTTGCTGTTTTATCTTTGTCTTTATTTCTTAAAATTTTAATGGTAACATTGCATGGAATGGATTTCTTTGGTCTTATTCTATGTAGATTTTCTCAGGTTCATAAATCTCTAAGTTTATATCTTTTGTCAAATTTGACGAGTTTTCATCTCTTATTTCTTTTAGTAACTCTGCAGCCTCACTTTTTTCTCTTGCCATCCTAGCATGCCACTAATACTAGAATGTTAAATTTATGGTTATAGTTTCACACATCTCTGAGGCTCTATTCTTTCTTTTATTAAAAATCTATTTTCTCTCTGTTGTTCAAATTGAGTAAACTCCATTGATCTGTCCTCAAAGGTTCACTGATTCTGGCTTCTGTCATCTCCACTCTACTATTCAGTGAGACTTTTTAAAAATTTTCTGTTACCTTATTTTTTAGTTCTAAAATTTATACCTAATTAATTTTTATATAATTTTAATTATTTTGCAAATATTTTCTACATTTTCACATGTTTTTCAATGGAATTTGTAATTTCTCATTGAAGCAATTTTATCATGGCTTCTTTAAAATATTTGTCATATAATTCCAATACCTGATTCATCAGATTCATTTCAGTTTGAGCATCATTTGATTACCTATTCTCATACCATTTTTTATTTAACGGTTTTTGGTATGACAAGTGACTCTTTATAATATCCTTGACATTTTAGAATTATGTTAAGAGCCTGGATCCTATTTAAATCTTAGTAGACGATCTTCCTGATCAGGTTTAATGTATAGGTTCCGGAATATTTTTGTAGGCTGTAATTCTAATTTAACATTCTGAGGTCTGGCAATGCTTTTCTGGTCTCTCTTGTTTTTAGGGCTTCCCTGAAGCATCTGCTAAGTTCAGACTAGTTCCATCTTCGTTGTTAACAAGGTACTTTCCTTGACTACCAGGTGTTGTTAGGTAAGAAAGAAGGTAGATGCTGGATTTGCAGAATACACAGCATGTCCCCTAGCCTGTTCTCCAGCCACTGGGTTCCTGCAGTTATTTACTATATCTCTGCCAGTGCCTTGAGCAGAGAAAAGCAACTGTTCAAGTTGTCTCTGGACGTGGAGAAGGGGGAACGCATGGCTTGTGTGGTCTTCTACCTGGATGGATGGACAGGAGTATCTGCAAATAACTATATCATTGGGTGGAGGGTCATGGGGCACTGGGCCTGGTCTACCTTTTGCTGCTAGGTAGACGTTTGGAAGATGCTGGACTTGAGTTGACCCCTAGGCCATGGGATGGAGAGTCAGAAGAAACTAGGCCTTATGATGGTAATTCAGGTTGAGTCTGAGGTACCTGCCTGTTTTTGTCCATTATGGAATGAAGTATGGTTATCCCCACCTGGGGTCAGTGGCTTTGTGGTGAGCATGGATCAGGTGTGTTGGGTGGAATATAGGTTGCTACATCTTGTCACTGGTGATGCTGCCTGCCATTGAGAACATATGGGAGCTGCCGTGGCCATCTAGTATGGGGAGGTGGATGGGTTGGCCAACTTAGTCTCCACTGACTCTACAGATGCAAAATGATGGATTCTAGCATTTCTAGTGAGTGTGGAGTGAGTGAGGAGTCAACTTAACCCATCTAATATTGCCTCTGAGTCACCTCTGTTGGCAGCTGTGACATATGGAGGTAGGTCAGCCTAGCCAGGTTCTGCTGGTAACATTCTGTGGGAAGATCAGGCACACAGCTATCACTGGATCTGATCATAAGATGCATTCCTTTTTAGATCTCCATTAGGCTTTTTAAATTCTGATACTTAAGTGAAAGTGAAAGAGACTTTTTTATTTTTTATAATAATTAAAAAAGTTTTTAATTATAGTTGGCATGCAATATTATATTAGTTTCAGGTGTACAACATAGTGATTAGCCTTATGAAGTGATATATACCTTATAAACCTTACGGAATAATTACACCTATAAGTCTAGTACCCATCTGACACCATACACATTTATTACAATATTATTGACTGTATTTGCTATGCTGTATTTTGCATCTTATGACTACTTTGTAACTACCGATTTGTACTTCTTAATCATTTCCCCTTTTTCACCCAGCCCCACAAACCCCCTTCCATCTGGCAACCATAGGAATGTTCTCTATCTATGAATTTCTTTTTGTTTTGTTGTTTTAGATTTCATATACGAATGAAACCATATATTTGCCTTCCTCTGTCTGACTATCTATGTTATTACAGATGGCAAGATTTCATTTTTTCTTATGACCAAGTAATATTCCATTGTATACACATACAACCACTTTATTCATTCATCTATCGATAGTACGTTGCTTCCATATCTTGGATATTGTAAATAATGCTGCAATGAACCTAGGAATGAATATGTCTTTTTGAATTAGTGTTTGGGGTTTCTTCAGATAAATACCTAGAAATGGAATTGCTAGGTCTTTCTTTGTTCTTGTTATAGACTTTGTTTTAAAGCTTATTTTGTCTGATGTAAGTATTGCTACCCCAGCTTTTTTTGTTTCCATTTTCATGAAATATCATTTTCCTTTACTTTTAGTCTGTATGTGTCTTTCAATCTGAAGTAAGTCTCTTATAGGCAGCATATGTAAGGGTTTTGTTTTCTTATCCATTCTTTTCTTTTGATTAGAGCATTTAATCTATTTACATTTAAAGTAATTATGTTAGATATGTAGTTATTGCCATTTTCTTATTCATATTTTTGACCCTCCTACTTCTCCTCTCTCTCAGTTCCTTTAACACTTTTGCAATACTGGCTTGGTGGTGGAGATGAACTCCTTTACCTTTTTCTTGTGTGGAAAGCTCTTTATCTCACCTACAATTTAAATCGATAGCTTTGCTGGATAGAGTACACTTGGTTGTAGATTCCTGCTTTTCATCACTTTAAATCAGCATTTCATGTCAACTCCTCTGGCCTGCAAAGTTTCTGTTGAGAAATCACCTGACAGTCTTATGGGAACTCCCTTGTAGGTAGCTAACTGCTTTTCTCTTGCTGCTTTTAAGATTCTCTCTGTGTCTTTAAACTTTGGCATTTTAATTATGATGTGTCTTGATATGAACCTGTTTGGGTTCATCTTGTTTGGGATTCTCTGCACTTCCTGGGCTTATCTATCTATTTCCTTCACCAGGTTGGGGAAGTTTTCCATCATTATTTCTTCAAATAGGTCTTCAATCCCTTGCTCTCTCTCGTCTTCTGGTACTCCTATGATGTGAATGGCAGTATGCCTGATTTTGGCCCACAGTCCTTTAAACTATCCTCATTTATTTTTTATTCTTTTTTTTCTTCTGTTTCAATTGGGTGTTTTCTGCTACCTTGTCTTCCATATTGCTGATTTAATCCTCTGCTTCATCTAATCTGATGATGATTCCTTTTAGTGTATCTTTCATTTTAGTTATTGTATTTTTTATTTCTAACTGGTTCTTTTTCATGGTTTCTATATTCTTTTTTTCATGCCTATTGTCTCCTTATTAAAATTCCCCTTAAATTCCTTGACGATCCTTATAACCTATGTTTTGAACTCTCTATTTGATAGATTGCTTGCCTCCATTTATTTTTCCTGGAGATTTCTCTTGTTCTCTTATCCTTTCATTTGGAACATTTTTCTTTATCACCTCATTTTGGCTGTCTTTCTTTTTTCTGTATATTGTTTTTGTCTCCCAGTCTTAGTATAGTGGCCTATGTAGTAGATGTCCTGTGGAGCCCATGGGCACAGTCTCTGAAGTTACCTGATCTGGGTGCTCCAGGTATGTTCCTTATGTGGGTTGTATGTACCCTTCTATTGTATTTGATCCTTGATGGCTGTTGGCACATCAGTGGAAGGAATTGACCCTCAGTCTGATTGGCTGTGAGGACTGGCTGTGACTATAGTGGAGAAGCTGACGCCATAGAACAGGATTTGCCTTAGGAGGACTCTGGTGCCTGCTGAGTATGAGTCTGCTTTTTGGGTGGATCATTTGTGGAGGTGGTTGGGTGATGTTCTGGTATGTTCTGAATCTGGTCATCAGGTATTTTGGTTCTAGGGTTTCTTAGGTGGGGTTCTGGTGCAGACCAAGATTTGCCATTGCCTATGGCCCTGCAGGGAGCCACTTGGTGGCTACAAAGCATTGCTGCTTGCGTTGAACTTGGAAGTGTGTGGGACAGGCTAAGTTGTAAACTGAGGCTACTGCTGCTAGTGCTGGGCTTGGGGCTGCTTAGCAAGAGGTATGGGGCACATTGAGGACAGATGCTGCTTGTTTGGGGTTTGTGGATCTTTGAGAAATTTTGGAAAAGTTTCCTTCAGAATCCAGGACAGGCCATTTATATGGAAAAGCCAATTTAAGAGACTTGGGTGGACTCAGGTTTTAGGGAATCATGTATTAGCCATATTGATAGAGACTCAGAAATGGTGCCTACAGGCTGAAAGCTACCCCTCTAGCCCTCACCCTGAAGCCAAACAATTCAATTCTTCCTTGTATGACCCTGGCACCTTACAAGCTGCTTCCTGGGTCTGGAGCTCAGACCAAGTGTGTCTGTCAGCAGACTTACCTTTAAAAGCAACTCCTGAGACTCCAGCAACCCTCTGTCTCATTCAACTACAATCTCTGCTGGTTTTCACAGATGGAAGTTGTGGAGATTTTCCTTCTGGGCACTGGAACCCTGGGCTGGGGAGCTTGGTGTGGGGCTGGGACCCCTCATTCCTCTCACACAGCTGAGATAACCCTCATGATTTTTAACCACCATCTGTGGGTGTGAGACCAGCCCATTCAGATCTTCACTTCTCTTACCAGTGTCAACACGGCTTCTTCTATATATCCTTCGTTATAGGACTAAGACTTGTTTGGCAAGTCTTCAGGCAGTTCTCAATTATTGTTCTTTTCATAGTTGTAATTTCGATGTCTGTCTTTTCTTGAGTTTGTTACATTTGTTTGTTTTCATTTATTTATTATGATATACTTGATACATAATATTGTGTAAGTTTAAGGGGCACGCCACATTGATTTGATACATTTATACTTTGCAATATAATTACCAACATAGTGTAACCTAACATCTATCATGTCACATAATTATCACTTTTGTTGTTGTTGTTGTTGTTGTTGTTGTTAAGGGGACAATTAAGGCCTAGTGTCTTAGCAACTTTGCATTTTATAATAAAATATTATTGTCTATAATCATTATATTGTGGATTAGAGCTCTAGGACTTATTTATCAAGTAGTTTCTACTTTGTACCCTTAAACAGTATACTTTCCATTTCCCCAATCCTCAGTTTCTGTAGTTAGCATTCTAGTTGTATTTATGAACTTAGCATTTTTAGATATATATATGAAATCATACAATATTTGTTTTTCTGCATCTGACTTACTTCATTTGGAATAATGTTCTCATGTTTTATTCATGTTGTAACAAATGGCAGGGTTTCCTTCTCTCTAATGGCTACATATTATTTTATTGCATATGTATATGTGTATGTATGTACACACACACACACACACACACACACACACCCCACATCTTTATCCATTCATCTGTTGATGAACCCTTAAGTTGTTTTCATATCTTGAATATTGTGAATAATCCTGCAATAAATGAGAGTGTAGATATCAATTTAATATCCCGTTTTTATTTCCTTTGGCTATATACTGAGGAGAGGAATAGAAACACCAAATGGTAGTACTACTTTAATATACTGAGGACCTCCGTACTGTTTTCCATAGTGGCTGAACCAATTTACATCCCCACCAACAGTGCACAGACGTTTCCTTATCTCATATTCTAGCCAATACTTAATCTTTTCTTGATATTCATTCTGATGGTTGTGAAGTTATATCTTCTGGTTTGGATTAGCATTCCCCTAATGATTAGTAAAGTTGATCATTTTTTCATGTATCTGTTGACCATTTGGATATCTTATTTGGAAAAAAAAAATATTTAGGTTCTCTGACCATTTTAAAATCAATTTTTTAAATGTTACTGAACTGTATGAGCTTTTTAAAATATTTTTTGGATGTTAATATCATTCTGTATGGTGCCTTTTCATTTTGTTGATTGTTTCTTTTGCTATGCAGATTTTTTAGTTTGATATAGTCCCACTTATTGATTTTTCTCTTTGCTGCTTGTGTTTTGGTGTTAAATCCAAAAATTATCACTCAGTCTTATGCCAGACAATGTTTTCTTCTTGGAGTTTTGTAGTATCGGGTCTTATATTTTTGTTGTTGTTTTAGGGATTTTTTGTTTGTTTGTTTTTGTTTTTGTCTCTTCTTGATGAGTTTTCTGGGTTGGAGTACTCTCAAGGGCTCAGTTTTGTAACTATAAGGAGAAAATGAGAGATTAAATAAACAAGAAAGTCATATAGTGTCACTTTTCAAGTCCTGAGCTTTCTAGCCATTTTCCTTTTTCTTTTCACATCTCAGAATCTTGTGTGTGTGTGTGTGTGTGTGTGTGTGCATCTTTTGAATAATTTCCAGGGTACTTAGTTATATTAGTGATTAGATGCAGGAAAAAACTGACTATGCCATATGGGCTGGGACCAGACACCTAACACAAAACAGTATTCATTCTAAATCCAAGTGTAGCTCTTCTAGAGGTCTTTAATTTCTCTTGACTCTCTAATCACCTTTCTCTTTCAGTATTTTTTAAATCATGATATCTTCTTTATAGGTTTCATATGACCCATATTTCAAGGGGTTTATTAATCTCTAGCCCTTCTCCCAATACACACCACACATGCACATTTTTTTTTCCAGGTTTCCAAGGTACTTTTTCCAAAAGCTCAAAGTCCTCCTGCTCCAGTATTTAGTGTTTTTATTTTTTTTTTCTGTATAGCTTTTATCTTGTGACTTTTCTTAGGACATTTTTGTAATCTAACATTTCCTAATTACCACATATTGTTTATTTTTTATTCTTATTTTGATAATACACTATGAATTAACTTTGTGAGAATAAAGTAGAACCAAATCAAAATCCGTGAATAGTTATGAGGATAAAAATACATTTCTTTAAAACTCATTTTATTAATTATCTGGATAAAAATTTCTAGGTTAAAAATTATTCATACTCAGGCATTTCCTGCTGCTCCATATTTCATTTGCATTTAAGGCATATTTTATTTGTACTATTTTATGATTTTCTATATTTCTTTCTCTCTCTCTCTCTCTATCTCTGTACCTAGATTCACTGTCACTGATCTGTGAGCTCAGTGCTCCAGAGGATAGAAATGACAGAGAGACCATTGCAAATGACAGACTGAATAAGTAGTTCCAACTTCAGAACAATTCACGCAGAAGAAACAGTGAAGAGGGGACTCTGCTTTTTTCCTAATTCATGATTTTGACCATACACAGAAGTAGATAAATTATTAAGAGGATCAAAAAAGCAAAATTATATAATTATATAATTTATTAGAGAAAATAACTTATCTAAAGTCAGTGACACAATCAAGTCTAGAACATCATGGAAGACCTCAAATAATCTGGCTTATATTTATATATTTATGCACCTCCTTAAAAGACATTTTTGTTCTTTCTCTTACTTCAGCCAGGATTTCTTCTTTTAGTATTGCTCTGGAGGCAGTGCATTATTTACATTTTTACTCTATTAGCCCTGTATATCCACATCTTTTATTAATGTAGTCTTAAAATATGAGGAAGAGAAATAGTTTTGTCTTCTTTATAAACATCATTGCATTTGTTTAGTTCTTATAAGTGTTAACTCTGCACTATGATTTAATTTCATTTTGGCTTTTGTGATCAAACATATTTCAAGAACTAGACTTTCTAAGAATGCATTAAACCAGTTGGCCTGGTTTTCTCCAACTCTTTATGAATTGTTTAGTGCAATATTTTCTTCTTCAGATTGCAGTTAACTTATTTAAAAAAAAATGTGTCTGAACATTGAGACTACGGATACTTTTTTTTATTTCAACCCTCTTCATTTCACTCTCTATGATTCCTTCATAATATCCTTTACTTTGCTTTCTTTCTTCCCTCTCTGAATATTATAATAGATCTGAATTTCCTGGTTCTCTAATTCTCTCTTTATCTTTCCTTTACTTGGTGTTTTATTTCACATTGATGTATATCTTTCACTTGATATTTTAACGTTTTAATTGATTTATGTCTATTGATATTTCATTCTTTTTTCCTCTTAGAATTCCCGTAGTACCACTTTAGTAGTGTCTTGAGAATTAATAAACACATGTGGTCAATAGCCGTATGTAACTAAAAGCCTATTGTAAAAAATAGAGTACACAATTATGATGGGCAAAAGAAAGATGGATATCTATTGCATATTGAATTAAAAAATGGCAATAAGCATTAACAGTCATAAAATGATAGCCATGTTTGAGTCTAGAATAGGTCATCTGAAAGACAAATAATATAATATCTATAATAATAACTAAATAATTATGTCTAGTTTTGCCTCTCATGGAACTGGTTAGCAGATACAGAATATTTTAAATTCTTGATTCTTAGTGAATTAATGAATTTTTTCATTATATTTATTTAATAGTTCATAAGAACCATTGCATTGACTTATTTTGGCATCTAGTGAATAGAAATATGTGACAATTATATCAAGGTGTATAGTAATATTTTAATAATCTGTAATGCTTTATTCACTTTTAAAATGTGACATCTTCATAGAAGATATATAAAGTAAAACTAATAATTAATTATATTTTGTTGACTCACCTTTATATAATAATTTTGTGCCCAAGTTTGCTTACACTTATTTTATAATGTTTTTAAATCACTTTTGTCATCTCCAAACTTTGCTATTATAAATGGTAATCAAAATTAAACAATTTTTAATAAAACCATTCATAAACATCTTAGGTAAAACTTTTTCTGTGAATAACGGGATATTTCCCAATGAGTGTATAGAACAAAGGAAATAAGTTCTCTTGTGTTAAATTTCTTAATATATACTCAATGCAGTAGCTAATGTATATGTACATCTATAGCATTAAACTATCATTACAATTGAATATACTTACATGTAATTGTATTTGTATATGAAAATTACACTTATTTTAATTTGCTTCATTGAATTTTATATATTGATCTAAAATGTATTTTAATAAAATGACTGTTTTAAAATATAACAAATTTTAAAATACAACTTTTAATTGTTGCTTATTAATTATTGAAAATAATTTCAGAGAAATAAATATAGAAAATATCCAATGATACTGTTCAAAGAGAATTCTCATTAATTTCCTTACTGAGTAATTATGTATTTACTTAGGAGTACAGTCAAGCTTATCAGGGTAGGCGTTTGTACACAAGGGTTTTTGGAGTACCTACGCATAAAGCTTTTGGTTTGTTTATAAACATTTGCTTTAGAGAAACAAATTTTCATTGTTAAAATAGAGTTCTACCCAACAGATAATGAAAAACAACAAAACTCTCACCTCTCTCACCTCTTTAATTCCCAATTTTCAGATGCAAAGGCTTTATAATCTTTAGTTAAACTCTTTTTGAATTTGGTTTGAATTTGGTCTTTTTGGAATATTTCTACTAAGGAAGCTAAGAGTCTCCACTAAGGAAAAATAAAACTTGCTCTCTTGTATCTGTCCCTACATGCACACCATTCCCCATGTATTTTCAAATATAATTAATTATAATTTTGTGCTATGCTAGCATTACATAACATTATGATGACTAGGTAATTATTACTTATAGATGCATATATATACAGTCTGTCTCCTCTAAAATTAATAATAAACTCATTTGCTGTTTGCTTAATTCTATACATCTGCAATAAAATATACCTTAACTTTCCACCAATATAACTGCCTTCTCAGTACATCAATCTAGTTTAGCAATTTTGTCTATTTCTTGCAGAAAGTCCATTCAAGTCCCTCTTACTGTTCTTTTATAGAGTCTACTGGTTTTTATATGGATAATCCAATGTCCTTTGTTCAGAATACTAATATTATTTAATTAAGTATTCTTTCTTTCTCTGAATTTTCTCTTTCCTTGGATTCCTATTTGTGTATGCTTGCCCTGGTATCTGTGTTTCTTGTTAGAGGTTTTCTACAAATGTCTTGTGAGCCTAGGTATTCTCTTATTTAAGATTAAGACTGCATCTAAGCTAATGGGAGGTTCTGTGTAGGTTGATGGGGTTTGTTGATTTTTTTATTTTATTGTGGAGCGATCTTTCCAGACTCTTACAGAAATTATAACTAAAAAAGGGACTATCTGTATTGTGTTTTCTCTTAGACCGATAAATGTTACCAGAGAAGAATTCTTCAGTCTCCCATGTGAAATTTTAAACCTGGTTACCACATTCTCATAGCTAGTGGGAGAAAGTGTCTTGGAAGGAGTTCTTACCTCTATTATAAAGAAAGACTGTATTATCATTGCTGTGTTTAAAATATAGTACTTTTAATCTCAGCTGTGTCTTAGGACTCCTTCTGAGTCTCTTTAGTTCAGTGTTTCCAGAGAGGAAATTTATAGTTGACTAGTAAAAGAGGAATGGACAGTTTACCAGTTAAAAGTTTGGTGAGGATTATCATGGGTCTACTCTCTGGTTTTATGGATTTATTAAGATTTCTTATCTCGTCAGCCTCTTAAAGTGTTTTACTGATTTTTAAAAACTATGACAAACTCCCCTGTTCTGAGATTTTAGCAGCAGACAATAAATGAAAATATTAATGAGATAAAAGGTACCTCTCCCATAAAGGACAGTTACTAATTCACTTTGGAAATTAATATTAATTGTTTTTCACATCTTTCAAAAAATCAAGTGGATTATAAGGCAAGAGGTATTAATTTATAAGCTTTAGTAAATCTAAAATGCAGCATACTATTAGTTCATGTAGTCTGGTTCAATCAATTTTAGAAGAAATTAAATGCTTAATTATAAAATAATATTTAAGCAGATACTTAAATGATGAGTTAGAGTTAGCCAAAACAAAAATATAAAAACATTATTTACAATAGTGTGGAAAGCATGCTCTGAGTCCAGATAGCACATATAATATTTCCTCCTGTGAAATACCTGTAAGAGCAGATCATGGAATACAAATGTGTAATGAGTGAAAACATGCTGGAAAGATACACAGGAAAAATCATGGTGAAATGATAGCCATTTAAGAAATTATTAAATCTTATTATTATGATAATAGATACGATAATTTAAATGATGTTTCAAATGTAAAGTCTTTTCACTAAATTGGCGCGAGAATGGTAAAAATAAATTTTTACTCAATAAATATTGATGGCATGTGGCTAGGGAATTAAGTTAATTGCCGGAAACAGTATATGTGTGTTTGTGTGTGTGTGTGTGTGTGTGTGTGTGTGTGTGTGTGTCTATAAGGGAATTAAGTTAATTGCCGGAAACAGTATATGTGTGTTTGTGTGTGTGTCTGTGTGTGTGTGTGTGTGTGTGTGTGTATGTCTAGATAGACAATAGATTTTGATGATTTGGGCCAAAATACTGAAATGAGGAATAGGTAAAAATTCTAAATTATCATGAAATACAATTGGCAAGAATTTTTGTTTCTTGGATAAGGGAGATGAAGGAGAAAGTGGCACCCAGGATAACTCTTTGTTTCTCTAGTTTGTGCAGAGATAATGGCAAAGAAGATATGACTAAGGAGCAGTTAGAGAGGCAGGAGGACAATCAGAAGCATGTTTAGGAGCACACAAGGACTGTGCCACCAAGCGATGAGTGTGTTCTTAGAAGGAGTAAGAGGTCTGCTGCAAAGCCAAATTGAAAAAATCCTGAAAAATATCCATTTGAATAGCTAAGATCTAATGATCCTGATTTCATGCAAATGACCAACTCTGAATTCATTTC
>NW_006433378.1:14443263-14451532 GCF_000325575.1 Pteropus alecto | reverse complement strand
CTAGTGTTTTTATATCAGTAAATAAAAATGGAATATGTAATTAAGAGAATTCAATAACATGGGATAAAGAAGTCAGTGTTTGAATAGTATTGTGTACATGCATATTAAGCAAGAGTAGAAAATATTATTTTTGCTTATTTGTGCATTAATGAAAGACCTAGCTAGTTATTTCCTAACGACCCTCTTTTGTTAACTGATCAGCTCTGAAGAGAATATTAAAATGCTGTGGTTTCAGTTTGAATGCTAAAATCCCATTCAGACATTTGAAACACCACATAAATTATCATTTCTATTTGTTTAGAATTATGACAAATAATCAGCTCATTCTTGAGCAGAAAGGAGTATCAATTTTTTTCTCCTAAGTAGAAAAAATTTCTACATTTCTACCTTGAAACAAAAGAAACCAAAAAACTCCTGAAATATCACTTTAAAATATGAAAAATTAGAAATGCAGTATGAGATTTTGTTATTGTTTACAACAATAAAGTGGGCAAAATCATGTCTTACAATAAGGGAAGCAGATAGATAAAAACAGAGATATCTGTAACATCAGATTCTCCAAACTTGATTCTATCCTAAGCAGCCACACATTGCCTCAAAATCCAAGAGAACATTTATGAACAGTGAAGTACAACCACATCATATTTTAATTCTATCTTGAAATTTAACTCCAAAAATCAATATAGAATGTGCCTGTTATTATTTTGTATAAAGAGGCCTCTGTGCACTTTATTCAAGTGATATTAACCTCACTAGGGAGATTTGCCTTCATCTATTCCAGGTTCACAAACTTAAAATGTGGATCATATAACATTACTAAAAAGAAAACAAGTCCTAAATATATTTGGGGATTTCCAAAAACGGTTTAGGAAAATGTGAGTGCATACCACATGCATTCAAAAGTCAATCTCAATAAGAAATTCACCTCAGAGAGAATACTTTTTTAAGGCAGAGAGAAATACACAGAACCTGACCCCAGTGATAAAATAGGAGAGAAATAAAATAAGAACATTTAAATGTAAGCCAAACTTATCCTGAATGACTACTGACTGACTGACTGCCTGCCTAACTGCTTGCATGCCTGAATGACAGATTGACTGCTTAAATAGTGTAGTTTTGTTTTTCATTTTGTTTCCTCTTCTTCTTCTGTAACGCTAGAACTAACAGCTGAGCTGTTGTCTTTTAGGAGTGTGGCTAATTCTAGGATCTGTGTTGGGGCAGTAAGAGTCACGGAGTGTAGGAGAAATTACACTTTTTGGAGTCATTTCCTTGTCGGAGTCATTGTTTCTACTTGATTTAGGTCTTTTAAGCATCAATTTTCATGTTGTTCCTAAGAGTCTATGAGACGGATTAGAGGAAAGTTTTTAATAAATTAATGCTAGAGCCTATTTCAACCAAGAGAAGCAGCTATTCTAAAGCATTAACTAGTCTATGTAAGATAATAGCAAAGCCATATTCTTGTCCCCACAAAGAAACAGAAGTTCTATAAAATGTTTCTTCCTTTCTTTGTACTGGTAGATATACCATAAAAATCTTCATTTCTCAGTCTATCTTAATGTTCTGCTTCAATAATAAATCTACTTTCCTCATTCAAAACAGTCTCTTATTATATTTTAGTTTTTCAAAGTTCCTAGAATTAATGACACACAATTTCCTGACCTTACCTCAAATTGCTTTAAAGAGCTATTATAATTATTTCTATTTTTTCACCTCTTATGCTTTTCTAAAGCCACTGCACTTGGAGTTTTGTTTCTTTGATTACCAATAACTTCCATATTAAAAAATTCCAGTGGCTTCCTTTGTGAAACAAGATTAGTCTTTCCACTATTATGCAGAAGATAGCTCATATATTCCTGAATATTTTAATATTTGTTTCCAATACCACAATATTATGCCTTTCTTTGCTCTTCTCCTCAAGAGCAGTCCTTATGCACCACTTTAACCATTGACAGGCAGATATGAAATACAGCAGTCCTGTAAAAAACAACCCATTCTGTGAAAATTTGAGTAGCATGTTCACATAATGTAGAAAATGAGGCGTAATTGCACCTGTAATCTCCAAACTAAATTGATTTTCGTATCCAGAAAGAGTTTGATTTTACGTTTATACTTCATGCTTCAATCATCTGCATTGTGGCACCTCAGAAAGCCGGCTTTAAGGAAAGAGGGTTTGTGGAAGTCCTGCCTGTGGATCCGAGGTAGCAATTAGACTTTTACAGTTGATTAAAAACAAATAGCAGTGTAAAAGTGTTAATTCTTTTCATCAATATAACAGACTTAGGTTTGTAAGCCATTTGTATTTTATGTTTCTCCTTACATAACTTGATAAGAGTATGTCTGTTTTTATTGTCGTTGTATTTTTGAGTTTCTTTTAAAATTTTTATTTATTTACCTGTGTGTGTGTGTGTGTCTTGCACACCCATCTCTTCCAGCCATCACTGATTACCTGCTCCTCCTCATGTCCCAAGGTTGTTTCAGATGTTTTCTTCTTCTTATGGATATTTTATTTTACTAAAGGCAGAGAAAATTCAATGCCTTCATTTTTCTATAGATTCTCTTACACCTCTAGATATAGAAGATATGAGAACTGTTAATCCTGCTGCCCTAAACCAGATACTAAACTAATAGTTTCAAATTTATTAGAGATAGGGTCAAAGTTTTGTCTTCAATAGTTTATATAGACTGCAGCCATCTCCAATCTTTTTGGCACCAGAAACCAGTGCTCCTATGAGAGTCTACTGTCTGGTGATCTGAGGCAGTGATGTTAGCGCTGAGGAGGGCTGCAAATACAGATCAAGCTTTGCTCCCTTGCCTGCTACTCACCTCCTGCTGTGCAGCCTGGTTCCTAACTGGCCATGGGGTACTGGTAGTGACCTGGAGGTTGGGGACTCTGATATAGAGAACTAAAGCTCACGGAATAGTCACTCATTAAAATGTGTGTTAGGATTTTATCATTTCAATAAAGACTTGTCTCTCCATCCATCTTTCTGTCAGTTCCAACATGAGGAACAGTGGAAGCCAAAGCTAGGCAAAGTAAAGCCAATAGGTAAGTACATTGGAGCTCAGTGGAGAGTTTGGGATCTTGTATCCTCTGAGGAAAAGTAACTGTTGTTCTACGATGCTGGACAATACCTTGAGCCTTTTCCTGTGCTTCCCAGTGATATTCCTAGGTAAAGGGCTGAGTGAGATGAAAAGGAGTCAGTTTTAATACTTCAGTCCACAGGTTTCTCAGGAACTTTATACCTTCTGAGGATAGAATATCATATTTGGACAGTGATACTTGTGGGGTCTGCAATAATTCAGTAATAATAGATTACCTTCCGAGATCTCTTTATAAATATTGGGAAAAGCAAATGCTCAATTCTGTTCCCCCCCCCCCACTTATTTTTTTGCTATCTACTTTCTTTCCATAGATACTCTCCTATGGCTCATGTTATATTCCAAGGGCTCTCAAACTTATATCTCTGATTCCATGAGACATTGTTGACTACTTGATATACTTAAATGAGAAAAATTATTTTTTCCCAGATCTATGCCTTTCGCAAACACCCATTTTGGTTAATTGCACTCATATTCAGCCAATTGTCAGAATTAAGCCATTGTGATATATTATTCCCTTTCCTTCACTGGCCTATATTGCTATTTAATTTCTATTGATTCCAATTAAAAAATATGTCCTAATTTTGTATATTTACGACTTTATACTTCTCTAGTAGCTATATTGAAGACTTCAACTCACTAACGAATTACTGTAATAGCCACCTAATATAGCTTTCTCCTTTTATTTTTTATTCTTTGTGGTCAATGGTCCACCCAGTGGATAAAGAAATATTTTAAAGATATACATAAGATCAATGTGACATAGAAAACAAAAGAAAATCTTTTGGTATAGAAAAAACAAATTTGTCTGAAATGACACTGACTAATTGATCAAGATGTTGACAAACTAGCAACCATGAAATTTGGCAATAGAAGAGTCATTAGTGATTTTGATTAGAGCACTTTGAGTAAAATACTCAAAGTAAAATACAGGTATGTGTCGCTTAGCAACAGGGATATGTTCTGAAAAAGCATTATTAGGTGAGTTCTTCATTATACAAGAATCATAGAGCACATGTACACAAACCTAGATGGTATAGCCTACTACATACTTAAGCTGTGTGGTGTAGCCTATTGCTCCTAAGCTACAAACCGGTATGGCATGTTACCGTACCGAATACTGTAGGCAATTGTAACACAATGGTAAGTATTTGTGTATCTAAACGTATCAAAACATAGAAAAAGTATAGTACAAATATGGTATAAATATGTAAAATGGCACCATAAAAATATGGTATAAAAGATAAAAATGATATATCTGTATAAGGCACTTACCATGAATAAATTTTGCAGGACTAGAAGTTGCTGTCAGTGAGTGAGTGGTGAGTGAATGTGAAGGCCTAGGATATTAAAACTAAATTAAAACCTACATGAATACTAGATTGATTAAATTTCAAAAGACAGAAAATTTCAAGTTTTGATGAGGGCATAGAAAAACTTATGGAAATGAAATAACAACTCAATGTCGTTGGGATTGAAATTAGTGTAATCATTTCAAAAAAACACTTTAACAGTCAATATTCTCATAATTTATGACACATGATTTCTCATAAGGGAATATCTTATAGATGTGAGTGTTTGCATATGTTCACCAAAAGACAAAGAGACATGTATACTTTGAAGCTTTATTTACAGTACCGCAAAAGTAGACCTGATCCCTATGACCTTTATCAATTGAATAGAAATAAATACTGGCACATTTGTACAATTGAATTCAACATAGTAATAAGTAGAAAAATAGCTACATGTAAAACATTGGTGGATCTTACAGATACAATGTGAAATAAAAAAGTAAGAAATTTAAGATCAGAAAAACTAACCTTTGGAGATATAAATAAAAATAGTTATTATCCACCAGGGGAATTGATAGTACAGTAGAGGGAGCAGAGCATAGCACTCTGAAATGCTGAAAATAATCTATGTTTTGATGGAGATTATCACACAGTTATAGATCAAACATTAAATTATACCATTAGAAGTCATACGCTCCTTGCATATATGCCACATATCAACTAACAAAAAAGGTACAAAAATTTGCACATTTTATAATCCTGTTGGATTAGTCAGGCTGCAACCATTATTTGAAGTAAGTGTAGTTAGATAGACTGGTTTATTCATCCTTTCATCATATTCCAACAAGCCATTAAACCCTGAGCCACAGGAGAGCAGGAAATTTGTCTGCTTTATTCTTTGATATATTCCAATTATTTAGCAGTGAGATTTAGCAAGTATTTTCAAATGGTGAGTGTTTTCATGACTCAGTCTTTTGGGCAAATGACTTTTTTCTACCCATTAAACCCCCATTTCACTCTATATAGTGTAAATACAAATAACTTTGAAGATATTTTAAAAATCTCAAGTTTGCATTTATTCATTTATAAGTCTGTGAATTTGGAGACACATGGAGAAATCTTAGCAGTTACCTTAATTAAGCAACTGTCATATTATGTACCCATTTGGTAAATTGCTTTCCAATATCAAAATTAGTTTTCACAATTTTGGGTAAATTGACTATTATAGTAAAACTGAATATGTTTGCATGATATTTGAACATCTAGTGTCATAAAATTTGTTCTTATGAAGTGTATAATTTGCATAAAAATTAAAGCCAGCGATATTCGAGGTCCGGGGTATAAAAGACGGAGAATGAAGGCAAGAAGAAATTCCCCAAAGCTCCCTAATCCAACAGTCTTTCAAAAAGCAGTTGCTCCAGACCACAGTCCACACAGATCTATAACAGTGATTACTGACAACTCCAGGACTATCTTTTGTACATCCCTAAGTCTTCCGTGAATTACAGGACAATTGTCCCGCAATGTATCCTGAAATGCCCAACAGTGGAACAGTTCCATATTTACACATCCCAGTGATGAGCTACAGAAAGAATATAATAGAAATGTAGAAGTCTATGTGTGGGTGGGACCAAATTGAACCTTAATCAGTGGGGAAAATAAAATGGTCAGTGATTTTCCCTCTGAGTTGTACAGATGCTACTTTTCTTTGCCAAATCATAAAGATTTAATTTTCTGCAATAATAGTTCAGGGACTGGATGTAATATTATCTAGTAAATTAGGCAAGTCTCATGTTATTTCCGGTAATTCATTTCTAACTCAGAAACTTTTGCTTATGCACTTATTGCCGGATGTGTCTCTAAGCTCCTGTCACACAAGTGCTATTTTAATTCTTGCTCGAATATGTTCCTCTTACCTTTTTATAGATAGCCTCTCAAACTCACATTTAAAATTAATATAATTTTAGATATAAAGGGTACTGACCCTGAAACTTTAAATCTTCATCTTTTTTACCTTCCTTTTGGTTTCCTTACCTGCAGTGTCCAGTTGACAACTTTTATCTAGAGCAAAAGGTATATCATGTGTTCCTATAGTCTGTAATGGGATTCAACTTAAAGGTCATGTAAGGCTTTTCGGAGTGTCAGTTTGGCAAGTGACTGAGGATGAGAAAATGACAAATTATGCTTGGATTCAACCTATCCTCTCTCCGAGATTTTCTTACTTAATCATCTCACTTCACTACAGGTCACCGAAACCTCTTATATAATGCTAATAATTAATCATGTTGCCAAATCTACAGTTAAGGTGTCTCACATTTCTAAGACTATAATTCTCTCTAATTCAACCTGTCTGAAGCAAGGGGATATATTTAGCTCTCTCAGTTCTAAACTTTATGCATTTTCTCTCAGTACTATTTTTCATGCCTTAAGAATGTGACTATCGGTTGTTCACGCTTCCTTGGAGAGTTTGGGAGGTGGTAAGAATTTTATCTCTGAGACATGCTCAGTTAGTCTCATCAGGACATTTTCAAAACACTTAAGTGTGCCATTTTGTTTCCTATCTGCACCTCTGCCTCACACCCAGGCTATTGTCAGACTCACTCACATAATTAAAAGTGTTTTTCATTTGTTTTCTACTTCTACAATGGTTTGTTCTTGTAGAATTCCTCTTATATTTTGTTTTTAATATTTGCTTTAAAATTACCATCTTATGTAAAATTTGACATTTTCTTTTTTTTAATTGTTGGTCTATTAAACTTAACTATAACTTAGTTTGAGCTTTAAACACTCAAAATTCCAAGAACGTATTCTACTTTTAGTAAATGTTTCTTATTTCATTATTTCTTATTTTCTATTGCTTTTCTGTTTCTAAGAAAGGGAGAGAAGGAGTGGAGTAAACAGAGAGAATGAAAAAGAAAGGAAAGGAGAGAAATAAGAAATGAAGGAATGAAGACAGGAGAGAAGGTATGAAGAGATAAAGAAACAATAGAAGCAGAAAAATGTCCATGCTACAGTGTACATCAGTTATTAGGGCCCTTTGATGGTGGCAACATGCATGAGATAGTGGGCTCTGATAGCATTGGTTTTAAAAAGACTTTAGATAATAATAGAGTTGCAGGCATCATGGGGTTTCAATTTGCATAGTTTAGATAACTCAAATGGATACAATTTTATTATGCGATTTCTACCTTTGCTATAATACAATATTTGTCTGACCCTTATAAAGTATAGCTTTTAAAATAATAACAATAAATACTACTTAGCATAGACTAAAAAATGTATTCCTGTCTTAATATCAAAACTGGTTCGTTGTATTAAAATAAACCAATCACTGAAACTTTGGAAAGAATAAAACAAAAGTCAGTAAATCAGTGTCTGTATATAGAAATGACTTCTGTTGGAAGATATGCAGCCTATTTAAAGTTCATGCTGAGCAATTACCCCATTAATTTGATGAATATAGACAGTAATTTGTAATGATTTAAGCCTTGAAGTTCTATTTTTCTCTCAGATGCATAGGGTTTGTTTTACTTTAATTATTTGGGTCATTGCCTTAATTCCCTATTTAACATTACTTGTAAAAAGACCTTCCTAATTCTAAAATGTGGGCTTTTTAATGAAGTTCTTTCTACTACAGAGTTTAACCTTTAAGCTCACCATGTTATGTCACTGTATGTAAATAGCCACCTTAATAATGACATTTGGCAGGACTCCAAAGAAAAGAATAACAGGGAGGTAGTGAACTGAGCTTTTTTTCTTTCCATTTTAAATGCATGTTATACTGTAACAGCATTTCTTCTAAAACTGAAAAAATTACTCTTGGATGTTTTACTTTTAATTGTATGCTCTTTCTCTTTCTCTCTCCTTCTTCCTCTCTC
>NW_006433378.1:14437610-14443247 GCF_000325575.1 Pteropus alecto | reverse complement strand
TCATTTTCTCCTTCCTTCCTTCTTTCCCTTCATGCTCTCTTCTCCCTTCTGTAACATTTTAGAATACAATTAAAAAAAAAATTCACATAAAATTTTACATGAAAATATTTTGGACTTACATTAAAACAATTTGAACTTCTATTTACTCTTGTCTTAATATTATTTCTTGAACAATGTTTTAATAATTATATGTGTTAGTTCACAAATTAGTATTAATTTAACATTTGCATTTACTTCTATATTAAATATGCTTAAATATGACATTGAATATTTTTTATAAAGTAAAATACCTGCATATTTTCATTGTCAAAATTTAGAAAAAAATATAAAATGGAGATTAGTAATTTGATGAAACATGAGGTTTGGGTCAAATTAATATTCTCCCAAAAAAAAAAAAACTGCTTTATATTAAACTCTATTTTAGAATGGCATGCACTATTGCCATTATTCTCTAATTCCATTTTTGTAAATTTTTCAGCTTAGAAAATTTTTGTTTCCAGTTTTTATCTTTCTGGTTGACAGATGTTTGTGCATTGAGAACAAGAGCAATGAATTAATTTTTATATTTAATTCTAATTACCAATGATAAACTGATTGAAAGAATTAGGAGTCAAACTTATTAAGCTGAATTTTGACTTTATCTAAACTTTGATTCTCTATCTTTATTGTGTAAAAGAACAACAGAAATATATTTTTTAAGTCATTAATCAAGACTTTATAATATTTAGGGTGAAGTTTATGCATTAGGGGGTCCATTTGATCACTCCGGCGTCTTTTTATGAGAGACTCAGGAATCTTCTGGAAAGATTTTTTTACTCTAAGCAAAATAGAAACAAAGAAAGCTACATTTGATAGTTACACAGATCATGCATCCTCAAATCCTTGAATTTATCTCTAAATATCATTTCCTCTGGATTATTTAGTCATTATTCTGTGGTGAAACCCTAGACCTTGCATTACCAGAAAGAACATCTTCCATAGCGTCCAAGTGTCCCACGTTCCACATCACACTCATGACTCCATTACATCCCTTCCAGTCCTATAGTATTTTAATTCCGGAAGTTTTTAAATACAATTGGGACCATACTCAAACATGCAAAGCTACCATAATTCGTAGCTGCCTTCCTCCCCTTTTGAATGAATAACGAACCATCTATTGTCCTATGTAAAGCCAGGTGCTCTTGTGTGATGGATCCAATATGTGTTTATTTGATCATATTACATATTCAATTGTTCCTGTTTACTTCTTCATAACTAATGGTTTCATCTTTACTGAATCATCTCTGTCATTTAATAAGCCAGTAATAATAATAAAAAAAAAACACGGAAAGAAAAAAAAGTAAATTCCTCCGGTGACCCTACATCTCCTCTGACTGTGCTTCATTCCTCTACCTTATTTTATAGCTATAATGTATCTATTCTCTTTTGAAACTAAACAGACTTTTGTCATCATTCCTTTTAAGCAGGAATTAACCTGTAAATGTTGAATCCAATTGTCCTTTCTCAGAAGACATCTTAGCCTGTGAGCAACACTGGGCACGATTGATTCTCCCAGTTAACAAAATGCCATTTTCCCATTTATTAAAAATGCCAGTTCAAAGCCCTCTTCTGGTACAATATATCTTTGTCCAATTACCCTTTCATTATGGCACGAGATACCTCTGCCCACAATCTCACCTGTATCAAAAGAAATCCCTCCCCATGGAGTAAATATTACCCATCTATCACAATGAAGTATAATCTTGTAAAGAAAATCTTTATTAATTCCACATAACAGTGTGAGAGACTGTCAAATGTTTATTGATTACTTGATATTCATGATCAGATAGGATAAAAATCTTTCTCAGCTTTCTTTTACAATTAGTTTAGTGCCAGATGACTTCATTCTGGTCACTATTATGTGGGAAGAAATATATCGAAGCCCTTAGGCCTAAATATAATGACCCCTACATGTTGTTCTATGTTCTCTATTGCCTTTCATGATGCTATGCTACATAGGCCATGTGTTTGAGATGATAACATTACAAAAAGATAGGAGAAAATAATACAGTGCAATTTCACGGAGAGTCATGCAACAAGTACCAAACTGTAATTTAAGAAATAAATATTATTGTGTTAAAACACAGATATTTATGTGTTAAAAAATATAAATATACATAAAATCTTTCATACCTTCCTGTGGATGTCGATGCTCACAAATCTAACTGCCATCTAAAATTCTACTCTTGAAGTTCTAGTTAGCATCTGAAAATTGAAATAACCAAAACCTAATTCCTGATTCTCACTTTTTCTAAAGAATGGATTGTTCTCACAGTAGTCCTCCTTTTATGTGCAGTTTAGGCAATAACCTTGAATCAACTTTGACTCTTCTCCAGTGCTCTCATCCTATATCCAGCATAATCAAAATTTTGAATCAAACTTATTTATAATCTCTATGCAAACACTTTCTCTTTCCATTATCATCACTCTTATCATTTTACCTGCAGTATAACCATTGCAATGACCTTCTAACTGATCTATTTGTTTTAAATACATTGTACTTCTGACCAAATCTCTGCAGTGAGTTTTTCTCTCTTTCTAAGTAGCATCCATACCATAGCCTAAAGTCTATGCTGTATTTAGCCCTGATCTCATAAGGAAACATTTGTAGGAGTAATAGGAAAAGATTTTGACCTAAGAATTGAATACAGTACCTGTATGTGTCACATGTGTCAGGTGGTAGAAGTTGGCTTAAGAGTGATAGTTAGAAGCAGGCAGCATGTATTCTTTTACTTTTAAAGATTCTGCATGGATGTGTTTCCCTTGCTTTGGAATAGATAGCTCCTACAAATACATAGTAAGTAATATCGAATATACTAGTATAACTTTTTCTAACTCAAATAACTCTATTTCTAACATGTTTTTGACATTCTGTGTATTGTCCATGATATCCAGGACCAAGGTTAATTATTGCAGAGGTCACGAAAATACCCATTATCATGAAACAAGGATATTTTGGAGATAGATAACTAATAAGAAAAATAGTGTAAACTCTTGATTATGATGCTATAGTTATAAAAATGTGTTAACATTAGAAGAATGATATATTTTCTTAAGATCATTTGTCAGCTGATGAGACAAATTGAAAGATCTAGGAATAATAATGAGAAAAGGGTTAGTAATCTACTAGAGGGATCCAGCTAAGAAATAATGATAATTTAAATCTCTTTAGAGGAGTGGCGTTATAGAGAAGGTAAAATTATCAGAATTTTGTTTTTGGGGAAAAGATGGAACATTGGACAAAAATGAAGGAAAGAGATACAATGAGTGACAATACCAGCTTTTAGAAATTTGGTGGCTTCTGTAATTGTTATCTGATGTGGAGTTTGTAAGAGGTAGGGAATATTTTCATAATTATATATTACCAAGGTTCATTTTAACTTAGATTGCAAAATCAACTCGAAAATTTAATTGCTGCCCATAATCTAAATTTCAGTAGTGGCAAATGAAACTTGGAAATATGTATGGTCTGAAAAACATTTTACCCATTATAATTAATTTTTCTTCTTATTCTAACCACATGAGTGAACAGCTTAACGTACCAAAAAAGAAAAACACAACAAGGAAAGAAACATCATTAGGCCCTTCCATGATTCAAATAAGAACGGGATAGTTGCTTTGTCTGTAACTTTTAAATTAAAAATCTAATATATTTTCTTCTACAGTTAAGTATGATTTCTGGGTATAATTGACTGGTGATATAATAACTAATTTGGGACATACACACACAGACAGACATACAGACAGACATATATTTCAGAAAGTATTTACCCATACACCTGGCAATCACTTATGGAAGATGTAATTCAGGTCTCTGTCACACAATGGAAACAATTGTGAAGTACAAAATCTCTAAATACATGGTACAATCATGAGAAAAGATTGCAACTAACATTCTCATTTCGAAAGATCAAGATAAAGATTGGTTAATTTGACTTTGTTAATTTATATTAATAATTAGTATTTTCATTCATTAGTTCGCTTCTACTTAATTCACTCAGTTTGCTACAGGACCTCATTGCTTTATCTGGCTATATCATCATTTTATTTAAAAAATGAAAATATTAATACAAAATCAATTTAATTACTTTTGGGACATATATAAGCTGTAAGAATCAGAATTAAAAACAAAATAATTACATGACTGCAGATCCATTGCATCATACTTTACTTTGATATTGGAAGGAAGATAATAAATGTAATAGAAATATAGCTACTAATACTAATAATATGTATTAATATTAGTGTTATAACTAACACATTGAAAACTGCCTAGATGCCAAGAACGCTTCTAAGTGATTTATACTTATTATATGGCAATTTCCAGAACATCCTTGGGAGACATTTTTTTTTTTTTACATGTGAAACGAAATTTGTAATTAACTTTTTCAAGGACACACGGGTATTCAGTGATTGAACTAGATTTCTAGCCCATTATAATATACTGATTTTCTTTATTTGTGACATTTCTAATGTTTAATTGATAGAAATGATTTCTGATTTTGATTATTGTGACATTTGGTACCAATGATTTTAAGATTTACTTACTAATCTCTAATTGTCCCTTCAAACAATTAAAGCAAGTGGGAATCCTGTCTTCTGTGATAGTAGTTGACATAGTTTTGTTCTCCTATGGGGTTTGTTTCATCTAGTGCAATGATGCCTAGGCCATGTCAAGTGGTTCTGATTCATTTTGTCTGGAGTGAGGCTGATGGTATTTGGTACCAATGATTTTAAGATTTACTTACTAATCACTAATTGTCCCTTCAAACAATTAAAGCAAGTGGGAATCCTGTCTTCTGTGATAGTAGTTGACATAGTTTTGTTCTCCTATGGGGTTTGTTTCATCTAGTGCAATGATGCCTAGGCCATGTCAAGTGGTTCTGATTCATTTTGTCTGGAGCGAGGCTTACGGTACTGAGTGTGTGTGTGTGTGTGCGCGCGTGTGTGTGATAAATGGTAAAGATATTTTTAAAAATCTAGGTACTTAATTATATGGTTAATCTTATGAATCACATATATAAGATAAATATGTATTAAATTTTTTTATAGAGAGTTTATATACCTAAATAGTTAAATATCCAGATATTAATGCAGCCAGGATTGGAAACCACTGAGAGGTTTAATTTGAATATTTGTTACAGTGCTTATATTCTGATAACAGGATAAAGACAATAAATAGTAAAATGCAACATAAATATCCGAGCATAGCATTGGTGATTTGAGTGTGTGTGTATGTATGTGTATATAAAAGAAACTGTCTTCCCAAAGTGGTTGTGCAATTCTACAATTTCACTAGCAAAAAAAAAAAAAAATACACACACACACACACACACACACACACACATATTTAATATTCTTGCCAAAAATGAGTACCCTCAGTCTCTTTAAATATTATCTGTTCTGATGGTTGTAGTGGGAACTTATTGCAATTTAATTGGCATTTTCCTGATGATTAAAGATAATGAGTACACTTGTATGTGCTTATAAGCTATTTCTATGTATTTAGTGAAGTGTCTCTTCAAAACATTTGCCTGCATTTTGAGTTGTTTGGCTATTTATTATTGAGTCATAGTGTTTATGTTTAAATATATATAT
>NW_006433378.1:14436296-14437586 GCF_000325575.1 Pteropus alecto | reverse complement strand
AGTTACAAATTATTTGTAATATATATGTAGTTTAATTAGTCTCTCTACAGCAAAGGGCAAGTAGGTTTCCCTTACAATAAATATAATATACTCCTCCAGAGCAAAGAAAGGCATTTTTGATGCCCATTATAAAAGATGCAGTTTTCCTAAGCTCAAATGTCCTCTCTTTTAATGCAATGTGGGTGCTGGTATTATCTGACCCTCTGTACACTACCCTGTGGAAATTTAGTCTTGGGAAGTTAGGAAAAATGCTGATATTCTAGCTATTGCTATTTCCATGGAAAGTAAACTTTTCATCTCTGACTCAGGAATCTGCTATCAATTATCAGCATTTGTTAAACCTTGGCTGACTCACTTGCTAGCTTGCAAGTAATTTAAAAACTCAACATTTTACAGTTCTTGACAATGACTACAACTGTTGAGCAGCTACTTATTATGTATTTAAAATTCTCCATCTTCTGGCCTTATAGAGATTTCTAAAACTATTTGTCTGAGGAAAAACAAAACGAAACAAGACAAAGCAAATAAAACACATCTCAATCTTGGTCTGTAGAAGATTGTGATGTAAATTGAAGGGTCAGATGCTGTAGTAAAACCCCATACTTATATGGTTATTTAAGAAAATTGGTGGGAGGAAATCCTTCCAAAGATTAAAATGTCAAAATAGATCTTGCTGCTTACCTCCCTTGGTGTAGAATATGATCACAGGTAAACTATTTATTGATATGTAGACAGTAATTATTTGACGTATGATCATGGACTTGTTGACTTGGTAATCTCTGACAATTTACGTCAATTGTAAAATGGATATTTGTGTATATTTGAATGTGCATCAAAGTTCACCCATGATACAGGAGTATCTTGATAATTAAGAAGTACCAAATATCCAGTTCTATGTATGATTCTCACCTTGCATTCTCAGCCATACTGTACTTGTTTATTGTCATAACCAGCCATGACATCTAGCACCATTTTTGAGTAGCACATCAGTCAGTGGTAGAAACCGATGCTGAGAGAATAAGCTACCTTGTGGTAGGTTGATTACATTGAGCATCTTCTAAAATAAACAGTAGGATTTTTCTTTATTGGAAAAGTAAGTTCATCTTAATATGAACCTTATTTGCTTCTGATACTTCTATCCTACTAGATAACACAACATTGTTTTTGGCAAGTCAATCATTTTATAGCAAAAAAGGCAACAAATAGCACCTTGTAGCAGTTTTATATATATATATAGTCTTTATATATAAGACTATATATAGTCTTTATATAGTCTATATATATATATAT
>NW_006433378.1:14395608-14436184 GCF_000325575.1 Pteropus alecto | reverse complement strand
ATGGTCTATATAAAGACTATATATATATAAAGACTTGTAACAACCAGATAATAATAGCTTACATGTTTAAGTACTAATCTATAAAAGCATACCATGCACTTGGAACCTGCATCTAAAATACGGTGTTTTTTTTGAAACTAGAAAACAGATATAAGAATCAAAAGATGCAAGCAGAATTCTCTCCCCTACATTTAATTACATTCTCATTTTTTTTTTTAAATTCTTAATTCCCCCAATTTGCACTCTTTTAATTTAGAGCTACTTTTTTCTCTGAGATTGTAGTGCTTCCACCATGGAATACAGCAAAAGTTCCACTAAACTAGACATTAACAGATACTTTCTCATCCATTTTGATTTCTTCATGCCATCTGGTCATTTAGGGTTCTTATGCCATGGAAACATAACCAGTGGTTGTAGTGATTGAACTTATCATGAAAAAATGAGACGGTGATGGGGAAGGAGTGTATGTTTGGAAAACAGAGGATTCTCTGGGGTACCCAGAGGTGGCTCTAGGGATTGACTGATTTTGTCCCTTTCCTTTTGGGGAAAAGAGTGGATATCTGTTTATTTGTACGATGATATTTGCACCATATAAAGTGAAAACATTATGTTTTGGTTAGTATTGTTTCTGTACTTAAATGTGTATAGAATGATGTGTTTGAAAGCCAGTCATCCAAAGGAACAAGTTAATTGTATGAGATGCTTTCTTTTTGTATTAAAAAACTACTATTTTCCTTCTAATATTTTCTGTATAGCAAGGGCTGAAAACCTAGCAACTACATTTCCCACACTCCCTTGACTATAAGATTCCAAATTAAAAGTTTAGAAATTGAAAGTAAAGCAGAAGCATTATTCTCCCACACCTGCAGAAATGGCTAAGTGTGTAGGCAGATGAAAAAATAATGTTTGCAGTGACTTCCATGATATCTGTAGTGAATCACCTTCCTAAGTGATGCAAGCAGCTGGGCTACTAGAAGTAGCTTCGCATGACACTATACTTCTAGATTAACTCACGTGGTTCCTCATGATATCTGTTCCCCATCCCGTTACAATAGTTTTGAAGGCAACACATATTCTCTATAAATTCCATTTTAATTAACACCTGGAGTGTTTTCTGTTCTCATAACAAAACCTTGATTTACACATCAATCATTAATCTATTTTGGAAAATCAACAGTTTCCTTTTGATTTATGTATTAATTATTTTTAGTTTTCTTAGCAAGAACAAATATTCATAAACCTGATGACCTATAAATTAAGATAACTTTTAAATGGAAATAAAATTCACAACGAATAAATAAACGAGTCTAAGTTGCAAAATTTGCTGAGTGGCATGTTGACTCCTATGCACAAAAATTTCCAAATAATATGTCATTTAGTTTCATACTCTTGAGTAGATCAGAATCACCTGTATGACTCTGAGCATCACCCCAGATTTAAATTCCATAGATTTGGGGTGGAGTACAAGAATTTGGATTTCTAACAAGTTACCAGGTAATGTTGATGCTACTGATTTATGGACCGCTTTTGAGAAACACTGCTCTCTTCCATATTTCAAGACTTTATTATTTTCTCCTACTTTTCAAATAAGTATTTAATGCATTATTTTACTTTGTTTTAGCAGATATTTTATATAAATGTGTGTGTGTGTGTGTGTGTGTATATATATATATATATATTTTTTTTTTCCTAATTCAGACTTACTACCAGTCACTAAATCCTCAAGTGCTCCTCAGCTAGCTCATTTGCCCAAGCCTAATGGTCTCTGATATAAATCTTTTTATTATCAACCAGTTATTTTCATAACACTGCCTTGTAGCTATTTAAAAATATAGAACTCTCATGTTGAGTATGAATTTTAAAGTGATTCATGATGAAAAAATTACATATAAAAGAACAAAACAGAAAATTCAGTTTGGAAATCACATGTATGTGTATAAGTCTGTGTGTATGTATTAGTTTTTAAACCTGCCCCCAATATTTTTTTGACACCTTAAATCAGAGCTTTGTGATTGTTCTGCAAAGATGTATTTTCTTGAAGCAAAAGCAGCTATTTTAATTAGTTGATTCAATTCAATAGTAAATAAAGTTGATTAGGATGTCTTATGAGTAACTGATTCCTGTGAATATAAAATTTGTCCTATAGCAGTTCAATATCTTTTAAGAAACTTTTCTATTGATAACTTTCTCTCATAAATTTTATTTTATTTCAGGGTGGAACCTAACAAACTGATCAACTTCATCGATCATAGGCAATATAGGCCAGTGTTTAAAACATAATCTTTGATACTCTAATCCACTAATTGCCTCTGACACACAGAGAGTAAAGTTAGTTGATGTATCTATGTCAGATCTCTTGTCTAAATGATAATAATAATTATAATAATATTAAATAATAACATATGATAATTCTATAAGTGAGTAGATATAAAAAGCTTAGAGAATTCTATAAATATTTGTTGTTAAACATCTAACCTGACCAGATAAGACTTTACATATAAAACATTATCTTATTTTACAATCTATTTTCTGATTACAAAAAGGAAATACAGAAATTTATAAGTACAGAAATTTAATAGTGGAGTATGCCTGCCATATTAGCTTGTAAACATTTTATCTTGAATAATATAATACCTTTGTTAATAAAAAGATTTGTCACATTTAATCATCACATTTTCACATGAATGAAATATTTTCTGAATTTCTTGAAAAAATAGATATCTAGAAAAATTGAACTTAGATGCTAAACTCACACCTGGCTGCATTTTCCTGGAATTCCTGCCTCTCTATGAGAGCCTCCATTCTCTAGGCCATTATCTGCAGTCAACTTCATTTATTTTCACGATTGTCTCAGCTCTCTATGTATATGTGTTTTGAAAATGTGCTGCGAGAATGTTAAATGTTTTAGGTCAGTTTCCATAAAAGCAGAGCCTGAGAGAACAATTCAACTGCATAGGATTCGTTGGGGAAAGATTCTTTAGAAAACACCCACAAGGGTGGAAATGAGGTGGAACAGGAAAGTGAGAGAGAGTTGAGCAAGGATTCGGTCTCAGGTAAAGTCTGGCCTTGGCCTTATCCATAGACAGACCCCCCCTGGAGCGTTAACTGCACCACAGAGTTATTCCACTGAAGTTTTGGTCCAGGTTTTATAACCACCAGTCAGGCAGCCGCTGAACTGAGGGGTAGCTGCTGATGGGAGCCAGTGGGACTCTGTTCAGCAGAGGACAGTTCTCCTGAGAAGAAGTACCTAAGAGATTTAGCAGTAGACAGGATGAGAAAGAATAAGCTGCTGAGATTATGGTTTGTTTTGTTATGTGTTTAATAAAATAACTTGTAGTGATGAGAGTTCACTTTAATGTTTAAGAGCATGAATGCTGAAGCAAATGATTGAATTAAAATTCAAACTTTACCACTTCAGGTTTGTTAGGAGCAGGTTAATTAACCTTTTGTGTCATAAATTTTTGAATATGAAAAAACACAATGATATTGGAATAATATCTTTATCACATGGTGTTTGTAAAGGTTAAATAAGATCATAAATGTTGAGAATTGAAAACTGCGTTTGACCTGAATTAAGCAGTACATGAATGTTATCCATTGTCATTATTATTTTTAATTATTTATAAATATATGTGGGAAGATAAGTGGATAACTATGAAGTGAATTAAGTACTCTTCTCTCAAAATTGGAGAATACTGAACACGCTTTTTGACAGAATGCTTTTATAATTAAGAATAACTACTAGACCAAGTACCTTTTCATATATTTATAAGTATAACAATTTGGGGCTATTTTCTATCAATAGTAACTTATTATTTTATAGTTCAGCTATTGTTAATAATATTGCAATACAATTTTGCATATAATTAGTCTGAAGATAGAAATGTATTTTTTATTAAATATCTAGAAGTATAATTTCTATAACTAAAGCATATTTTAATGTTTTAGTTGGATTTTTCAGATATTCTTCTGGAAAATTAAATAATGTTTTACTATAAATAACTGTACAGAATCCTTGTTTCTCATGAAAATATATATTTCTCCCCATCCTCAGTATGCACACTGCGTATATATATATTTTTCCATTCTGTAAATGCAGTAGGTAAAGATATACTTGACATTCCAATATTTTTTAATCTTTTTTTTACTATGACCATCTATATTATATAAATTAGTAAACTTTTTTAGTTCTGTTGTTTATAATTATAACTAATTATTCTGTTTATTAATTTTAAGAAATTCTATATACTAATATGTTAACTATTATACATCCATACTGTCTCCTATAGATTTGAAAAAGGAACAAATAAAAAACTTTAATCATATATCCCCTACCACCAGCATTTCTCTTGTTTTGTGAAAAGCATATTTTCTTCAATATATTTTTTATATTCACTATCTGTAGTTTCTCATCTCTATTCTCTCACTCTGTCTTAAGTATAAATGATTTTTCACTTTTTATGGTGAAAGAAAAGAGTGTAAACTATTCAAGTACAACTTAATGTGCTTATTATTAATTAAACACTTATGTAATTACCACATGAAAAATAAATAAAACATTTTCAGGATCCCAAAGCATTCCATATATCTCTTCCCAATCTTATTCCTTCTTGATCTATCCTGACTTCTATGTAATTAGCTTTGGTTTAGAATTTTCTCACCTATGTATTTACACCAAAATTACAGTTTAATTTTTCTTGTTGATAAACTGTGTATCAAGGAAAGCATCGAGTGTGTTTCTTTGTGACTGATTCCATTGATTATGTTATATCAGTGTTATTTATCTTCGTAAACAGCAAGGAGAAGTTCATTATTTTTACTGATAAATAGCAATCTATTGCATGAATATATCCCAGTTAATTTTAAATTATATTATTGGTTGACCTTTGTTTTCAGGTTTTAGCTACTACAATTAAGTTTTGCAGAACGTCCTTGTACATATTTTTATTGCAAATGGAAATATATATCTGAATATGTACATATTCAACTGTAGTAGATATTCTTAAACTTCAACAGATATTTTTACAAGTAGTTGTACCAACTTATTGTTTCACCACAAAATCCATTGATTCATATCATCATGAATTCTTTATATTTTCAATCTTTGGGATTTTAGAAATCATGGTAGATTCATAGCCTTTTAAACAATTTGTTTATCTAATAAATAATGATGTTGAGACTCTTTACATATTCAATTTTGGCATATTCTCATTTAAAATGGCTAGGTTCTCCTGCTGATTTTTTTAGTTTGATATTTTCCTCGTATTATGTATCTGTATATTTCACTTATAATATTTTAATTAAATAAGTTACAAATATATTTACAAAAAATGCTCTTCGTTTGCACATTCTTTTTGGTTTTTGATAATGTTTATAAAATTAATATAATTCCGTTCAGTAGTTATTTCATTTGTGATAAGTGATATGTTGTAAATTGGTTTAAAATATTATCTATAAGCCAAGAAGATATATTCATATATTATAATATACAATTTAAGATATACAATTTATATTCCAATTTAGTTAATTCACTTAGAATTTTGTGCAGGCAAAATATCAGAGTCATTTTCTTTATATATGAATATTCAGTGGCCCCACTAAAATTGCTTGAAAAATATTTGTCTACTACTCTATTTAACTTTTCTTTTTCATTTATCCATGTTCCAATCTATACTTTCTTAATTATTTCAGACTTTTAATAGTACCTGATACCTGGGTCACTAATTCTTTTCTGTGTTCCACTCTTTAGGAATATTTTGGTTGTTCTTTTTTTCTCCAATTATCTTTAGAGTCTGCTTGTTAAACTTGTTATGATTGAGGTGAATCTTGGATGAATTGGTGACAATGACCGTCATTCTAATATTGAGTCTTCCATATGCATTATATATTTCTTATTAACTAGCTATTTTTTTCATAATTTCCCTCATTAATGTATAATTTTTATACATCTTTTGCACATTTTGTTGAATATTTTGGAAGGTGTTTTATATATTTTCCTGAAATCAGAATTTGTATGCATTTAAATTCTTTAGTCTGTGCAGTTTTATAGAAACTCAATAGAATTTTCTGCTTTGAACTTTTATCCTATAAGACTTCTAAACTTGGTTTTATATCCCTACATTTATTTTTATTTTTTTAAGGGTTCCACATCTTTATGTTCCATATCTTCATGAAGAATGGGAGCTTTATTTATTCCTTTCTTATTTTTATAATATTTTTTCTTGAATTACTAGACTACCCAAAGTCCTCAATATTGAATCACAGTGCTAGCATAGGTATTTTTATCTTTATTAGATTTTTTTTGGCATGCATCATTTTAGTATTTTTAGGAATGAACATTTGATTCTGTTTGCTGCAGTATAGTTCTCTATTTTACCAACTTTTGTTTTTATCTTTTTTCCTTGCACAAATTTTCCTATCTTCTTAATATGAATATTAGTTCATAAACTCTAATTTTTTTACTAATGTTTGCCTCTTAGTTTAAATCATTTAATAGCATTGTACAAGTATTTAGATGTATTATTTTTCTTATAATTCAGTTAAATATTTTTATAGTTTCACTTAGGATTTTTGATTAATCATTTATTTAATAAGATATTTTGTTAATTTACCAAATTAGAGGTATTTCTTACTTAGATGTTGGATGCTAATTTCAAACTAATGGTTTTGTATACCAAAACATATTCTGTATGATTTTGGCCTTAGGAAATGTGTTGATCTCTTTTTTTTGTATAAATGTTCTATATATTTTTTGATAGAATATGAATCGATGATGTTCATATTCTATTATGAACCCCATGTAGTTTTTGCTTTAAAGAAATTGCCACTGGGATTAGTTCATAGTTCAGTGACAGTATATCTAAGGTTTTATTTTTATTTATTTGGACTGAAAATCTTTTTTTAAAGTTATTTATTTCGTTTTGATATGGGGACCATTTGGTGTCTTAATTTTGTTGATATCTTTCAATAATTTGGGAAAACTTTAAGGTATTATCTTATTAAATTACTTCTACCACATTCTCTATTTTGTTTCTTACTGAGAACCCAATAGCATGTATATTAAGCTTTCTATTACCCTTTCTAACTATCTCCTCAGATCTGTCTCACCATTTGAGAATCAATTTTAAAATTACCTTTTTAAGAGTGCTCCGCTTATTCTTATTTATATGCGCCCCTTTTCTTAATCTTTCTAAAGTGGTATCTTGTTTATTTCTTTATTTACCAGTTATTAGCTCAATTCAACATCAGTTCTGTAACAAAGGTTTAATATGTTTTGTTCTTCAGTGTATCCTGAGGGCCTAAGAAAGTAACAAATATCTAATAGGAACTAACTAAATATAGATTGGTAAAAAATATTCATAATTATTGTTAGAGGTTAAACTAATTTTAGATCAAACAGGCAACGAAGTACAATATATTTCAAGAGACTATATCAAATCTCGGCTCTACTATTTCATAAATTTTCACCATTAGCAAAATATTTTTTGAGCTTCAGTATTTTTTAACCTGTAAAATGAAGATTAACAATAACTACTTCATATATTATAGCAAATATAATAATAATAATACTTACATATTATTTAATATAATTTCTGCCCCATAAGTAAGGTTTTATTTAATTTTGGCCAACACTAAAATAATATTACACAAGTATACACTGAGATAAATTTGTCATTTAATAAATTTGTAGATATGATCAAAGCTTACTTTCTTAATCTTAAAGTGGTAGGTTATTATTATTATTATTATTTTGAAATGATTAGTTTTAATAGGTTCATTCAATTCTTATCTCAGTTTCAAGCTTAAAACAAAATTAAAAAAAAACTTTAAAAAGATTTACACTCTGCAGTTTCATGGACTTTTACTTTCACAAGTGTATGACTTTGTGATGGGCAGCTCAATAATATATTCTATACTTTCATCTATTATGTTACAAACATGATCATTTAAGCAGGCTTTTCATCAGTAGTGTTCTAAGAATTATTTTTGAGGTTAAAATAATAGTATTCAGAAGTTTGAAATAACATTTTAACCCAAAAGCCATATTAACATTATCCATTTCTCTATAGTATAAATTCTGTAAAGCAAGATCCAAATTGCTATTAAAATTAGACTTCTATTCAATGTTTTTTGTTGTCAATTTGCAAAGAACAGAAAGTTTAGCATAATAAAGATGCGAAAAATGGTGTAGATTATTATCATGCAAGTTATTAACAGTGTAGGAATAGCAGCCATAAAAAAAAAAATATGCCACAGGGAAAATTGTTGGTGATAGGATTTATCTGCTCAGTAGCATGTAAAGCCTATTTGTTTTTATAACGTTTTAACATAAACATGAAAACATTTTGTGGTGACAATCTTAATTAATTTGCTTTTGGTCAAGCTATATTTCTTTCCAAATTTAAAAAGAACAACAACCAGAATACTTAAAATTAATTATGATGGTTCATATTATTTATTATCCATTTAAAAATGTCAACTATCTTAATCACTGATTTTTTTTCCATGCAACTATAGCCTTACTGAGAAATTCCATTTGTAACAATTTGGATAGCCTTATGACATTCTTTGAGCATATTGTGCACAGTACAAATATTTATTACAGTATATGTGGTTCTATACATTTTATATATGTTTATGCTAATAAATGTTATATGAATCTAAGAGAGGACATTATTTTGATTAAATTGTTTCATACCTATCAATAATCGATTGATCATAGAAGTCTATCTGTGGAAAATGTTCTCATTTTGGAAAATCATACAGTTCAAAATCAATTTAAACTATACCAGAAAACACTAAAAGTATTTGTCATCAATTATTATAGAGATATAGGTTTCAGTGGAATAAATCTCTCAGACAGTCTTTAAATAAAATATAAAATTAAACCATTGCCCATACATTCACAGCATTAATGTCAATCTGACATTAGTTGAAACAAAATTTCATACTTATTTAATCTCCCATTGCCTGGAGCATATTTCTACATATACTTACATGGATTTTAAATTCCATAATGATGAATATTGTTTTTCCTTTTTTTTATACCCTAACATAGCTCCTTGCCTTGAAATTGTAGTTTCTTAAGCATTTAGTTTGATTTTATTGGTTTAATAGATCAATTCCCATTAACCATGCTAATTTCTTTTACTTTGTAAACAAGGTTATTAAATCACCAATTGAAAATCTTATCTATTTTTATCATCCTACCATCTCAGTGACTGATTTTTAATTGATACTCTATTGTTTCTACTTTGAATTAATGGAAATTGTGACCCCTTAAAAGAAAAAAAAAAATTAAACATCTATCAGCAGACCACAATAATAGTATACAAACTTCCTTTCTGTTTTGATTTTGAAACCCTTTGAACCCCTTAATTCTCAGTGTCAGGGTGTGCAATCTTGTACAGTGCCTTCCACATTCCTCCTCTCTATAGTACCCCAAATCTGAAAGACAAAACTGAGAACTAGTAAGAGGTTTTATTTCATGTAAACTTCCTTTAGGCATGTCTCTGTTACTTTCACTCTCACAGACCCACTTCTTTTCATGGGAATGATTTTTCTATTTTTCAAATGATTTTCTCTTGCATAAAACATGTTCACCTCTGCTCAGCCCTCAGATTTCTCAAGTATCTCAGGCTTCTCTCATATTGCCTTTTGTCGGGCTCAGTTTCATGGCTCTGTCTACACAGCTTTAAGATTTCACACAGAATGAAGCCAAGAGGTAAGAAGGTTCTTCTCCATACACACAAAAATAATGGCATCTGCAACTCACTAAGCATTTTGATTGAGTGTGTTTACTTCACAGCAAAATGCAAGAGCCAGCTGGCACTAACTGGTCATAAACAACTGTCAAATGTTAAAGAATTTTGTGAGACAGCCAAGGTGAGAGTATATACACAATGTGAATGCCTATCCCTTCCCCTCAAAACTAGTTGTCAAATCACCACTGACACTGGGCCATACAAGTGGTTATGTGGGGCAAGAGACTTAAGATTTTCGGAAGTCCTCTTTTCTAGCTGAGAGGATATACTAGGCAACACCATGATTCTTCAAGAGATCTTAACAAGAAATCTTAGTCTGATTCTTAATTTAATTATTACACTGGGCCAATTTTTACTTTGACAATTTTTTTTCCTCACCCTATGGAAACACTGCAGAGGACAAGCAGCTTTATTTTTTAATCCAATAAGTCCTGCTTGCTACCAAGAGGAACTAGTTGGTACTTCCTTCATTCCACCAGGACTGACCATAGCCAGATAGAGTCAATTTGATAAATGTTCTACTTTTCCAAATTATCGCAAGCAAACATTTTTGTCAATTTTTCTCCCACTATGTATCATGGGATTTTTTTTTTAATCTAAACGTAAATAATAATTTTCTCACTGTTCTGCCAGATTTCACTTATGGTCTCTCCATTGCCCCTTCCAACTCTACCTGCCACACAATTCCAAAGTTAATGCCACACATTTTATTCTTATAGTAGTACCAATTTAATTTATCAATGGCTGTGTAACAAATCAACTCAAAACGTTAGTGATTAGAACAACTATTTCTTATTTTGCATGCTCCTGTGAGTTAGTGGGTGATTCTCAGACACATGGCTGGGTGAAAGTTTCGAGATTGCTTGATGCACATCTTTAGAAGGTGGTACTGCTTATCAGCAAGTGTGCCTTGGTTCTCTTCCATGTAGCCTCTATTCTCTAGTACAAGATTCAGCAAAGTGTTTCTAGGACCAGGTAGCAAATATTTTACATTTTGTGTCCCATAGGGTGTCTCCTAGAAAATCTCAATTCTGCCATTATAGTCTGAAAACAACTTTAGATAATAGGTAAAAAAATAGAATATGTTCAAATAAAACTTTATTGATAAAAACAGATAGCAAGCCGTATGATACAGAAAGGCATGATTCTTTGAGGGCCATTAATTCATTAATTAATTAATGAAATAATCTACCAGAGATAGTTACTTTTATAATTTTATTTAAATTATACTTTATGTAAATTATAATCTTTAAGATCTCCACTGACATCTATTACAACAACTTTTATTCTATATGTGCTTAAATGGCAATCTTTACAAAATGGCCATAGTTCATGTTAATATTCTTTATGTTTAAACTTAATATATGTTTAATATATTAATATATGATGAATATTAACTTTAAATGTATATGTCAAGTTATATTAAGGACAAAATTTTATGTACAACTCTCTATATTCATTGTTAAAATCCTAATATTATGTCTATTATAAAATTAAAATTTATGTCCATTAAATCTTTTAATTATTTTTCTCATTTGAAGTTTAAATAATATATTACATTTCTTATGACTTAAAATAGGAGTAGGCAAGCTTTTTTTGCAAAGGACCAGAGAGTAAATATTTTAAGATTTGTGGACCATATGGTCTCTATTGCATGATTTTCTTTTTGTTTTGTTCTGGTTTATATTATAAATGTAAAAAGCATTGCTAATGTAAAAACCATTCAGTGTTCTCAGGCTACAAAATGAATTTTCCTTGCAGTCTGTAGTTTGCCAACCCATGTAAAAAAAAGAGTACCCTTCATCTTTGTGTTAAGTAACCTCAATTTTAAGCAATAAAAGAAGATCAATCGTCCCCTCAGGTTACAAACCATTTCTACTTTATAACAGAATACATACATATGTCATCGTTGTTTTACTTAAACTTAGAATGGATGTTTTTCTTGAAATGTTTATTTTACAAAATAAGTCCATTAAATAATGATTCATTTAAAGTGATATATTTTGCTTTAAATTGGAATCTGGAAAGTGGCAACTTTAGATGGGTTCCTTTGAATGTGAATTATATGGGCCTGTGTCTGCTCTTACTACACTCCAGTCTTATCCCTGACATGTCACGTATTTGTGACAGTTACCTATTCTATGTAGGCATTTGAATTTGCAATCCTTGATATAAATGGGAAATAATTCCTTGCTCAAAACAACTTAAGGCCTTTCTATTTTTCTCTGGATAAAATCACACATCTAATTTTTTTTATTCCCCAACTGATCTCTATGCTAAACTGTCTTAGGTTTCTGTCCGTCCTCTCTGTTTTTGCCACCCTGGGATTCCTTTAGTTTTTCTAATATACAACCACGTTCCTCTTGTCTGTGAACTTTCCTCTACCTCATTTTTTTTCCTAGTTAAATTCTACTCTCCATATAGCTGCATGATCTCCACAACCTCAGAAATAGTTATCTATTAATCCAGAGACTTTAGATAATAGTAATAGTTAATGATTAATAGAAATGGTTAATATTTTATTGCCTAAGGACCAGATGGTGTTCTAAGAACTATTTTTGCATGAACTCATTTCATCCTGGCAAAATCCCTATGTGATTGACACTTATCCTTATTTTTCCTAAACTGAGGTTAAAAAAATTAATAAATGGATTTTCCCAATATTGTATATGGTGATTCAAATTTTAAACTAGAGGTCTGGTTTGGGGGCCCATAATCTTACCCCCAATGGTTCATCATCATCATCCTTAGTAGCAGCAGCATACTTTTTAAAAAGCCAAATGATAACAATGACTAAAAAAACTGTGGACCCCGAGAAAGAACACCTACTAAGAAGGGCTCCAAGTAGCTAACTGGGCTCAAATTTAAAAAAACAGAACCCAGCAGCCATTTCTACACAGGAGCATCTCACACAAATTATACTTCAGCAAGAAGTCTACACTAAACTGCCTGCCTCCTACACTGTGAACCATCTCTTATAAAGGAGTTCCTGGAATAGTATCTCAACCAATAGGATTGAAAACTTTCCCTGTCCAACTGGAGCTGCACAGCTATATCTCCGTGAGCATTTTCACCATCAATCAGAGCAGCTCCATTCTGACCAATCAGGACTGTTCCTTTCGGACCAATCAACCTGTGAAGATTTGGAGTCTTCATTTGCATGAGGATGGACCAATCAGGGACCAGGATGGGAACTTATGTCTGTGTAAGTCAACTCCCCTCTGTCTGGGAGAGTACACTTTCCCTTCTATTAAAGACTGAAGCCTGTATTTCTGTGACTGGTGCTAAAACACTGAAGATGTTTTACCAGAGCAGAGTAGAACAGACTGGACTGGAGCAGGTGGAGCAGAGCAGAGCTGTCTAACTGAAAAGAGTCCTGGCCCCAGGGCCATATCACAGCCATGCTGCTTCATAATTAGGCTGTAACACTATTGAGCTGTTTCATAGCTTTGCTATATCACAGTTGAGCTGTTTGCACTATATAAATTTTCTCTCTTCACTTGTCCCCAAACTGGGTATTTTTGTTGGCACCTGGATCAGGTGGAGCAGAGCAGAGCTGTCTAACTGAAAAGAGTCCTGGCCCCAGGGCCATATCACAGCCATGCTGCTTCATAATTAGGCTGTAACACTATTGAGCTGTTTCATAGCTTTGCTATATCACAGTTGAGCTGTTTGCACTATATAAATTTTCTCTCTTCACTTGTCCCCAAACTGGGTATTTTTGTTGGTCTTGAATTGGCACTGACTATCAGTTGACAGAATTAACATATATTAAGAGATTACAATGTCATGGACTCTGTGTTAAATATAGTCTATCATATTTACAAGAACATTCCAGAAACTGTGTGTTTTAGTAAAGAGGAAAAGTAATGATTCTTTGGTGTATTAGTAATTCCTATTATTTTTTCTTGAAGACTTCAAATTTACATTGTTATAGAAAAACAAACAACTTGATCTTTGTTTCTTTTCTTTCTTAAATATAGAGATGTTAACTTACAATTTATGTAGCCACTAAGACTAATGTCCCATATTATAGGTTATCCTCACCAATAACTGCACCATCTCTCAAATCTCGACTTCTTTACAGTAGCCTAGAAAACCTTCAATTCCAGAAGAATATTTTATTTACCTTCTCCATACATTTTCCTAAGCAAATACTATTTGCTAAAGATAAGCCCATGATAGTTTCACTATAAAGTTATAATCACAAGATTCAACTTAACATTTGATATTTCTTATACCATATAATATGTAAAATAATATATCATTTGAAAATTGTGTTTTTAGTTATGATGCTTTGTAAATGCTAGAGCTGTGTGCTAGACATAGATTGCATATATTTATTTAAGTTTGTATTAGTTAAAACTAAATAATTTAATAATTCATTTTCTTTATTTCATTTGCCATATTCTGAGTATACAATTGCCTTATGTAGCTAGTGGTTATCATATTAAACAGTGAAGATTATAGAACATTCCTATCACTACGGAAAATTTTATTGGATGGCAGGCACCTCTCTATGATAAACATTGTATAATAAATGCAGAAATTATGGTTAAAACCAAAATAGATAATTTAAAAAGAAATAATTAGGCATTCTCTGTTAAACCGATAAATGCCAAGGAAATTAATAAAAAAGAATTCACAAATATATTAAAATGACTAGTAGTAAAACAACAACAGAACATTACAAGAGTTGACAGGATGTGAATAAATTGGAACTGTTTTGCATCATAGGTTGGAATGTGAAATAGTACAGTCACTGTGTAAAACAATATTATTGTTCCACAGAAAGTTAAAAATAGAATTAAGAGGGTAGATCTCATGCTAAGTAGTCTTAAAACATATACACACACAGGACATAAGGAAACTCTGGGAAGTGCTGGATATGACTAGTATCTTGATGACTAGTATCTTGTGATGATGGTGTTACATGTGTTTGCATATGTTCAAACTTATCTAATTGTACATGCTAAATATTGTGCAGTTCTTTCTATATCAATTAAAAATAAAACTATTAAAAATAAAAAAGAATAACCTAGCAATTCCACTTCTGATTATATGCTGAAAAGAATTAAGAGCAGAGTATTAAAGAGATATCTGTACTCCTGTGTCCCTAGTGACATTATTCACAATAGTTAAAGATGGAAGCAATACACATGTCCACTGAAGAAGAAATGGTTAAGCAAAATGTAGTATACATATACTGTGGAATATTACTTATCTTGAAAAAGGAAGAGAAATTCTGACATATGCAACACATGGATAAATCATGAGGATATTATGCCAAGTGAAATGAGCCAGTAACACACACAAATGTACTTTATTATCATATTTATATGTTGTAGTCAAATTCACAGAGACAGAAATCAGAATGGTAATTGCCAAGGGACAGGGATAGGGAGAAAGGGGTATTTATTGTTTAACGGGTATAGAATTCTGAAGGATTCTAGAGATAGATGGTGGAGATGGTTGCACAACAGTAAGAATGTACTTAATACCACTGAAGTAAATAGTAATCATGGTAAATTTTATAGTATATGTATTTCACCACAATTAAAAATTTTTAAATAATAAATACCATTTATAATCAGAACACAAATAATTACCAATGAGTAAATATAATAAAAAATGATTAAGAAATCTATATTGAACACTAGAAAACATTACTGATAGAAATAAAAGAAAATCAAAAGAACAGAAAAAATATATTGTACTATTTTCATGGTCCAGAAGATTTAATGTTGCTTAGGAATCCATTCTTTACAAATTAGCATGCAGTGGTAACATCCATAAAGATACCATCATGGTTTGTTTTTGTTCTGTCTTTTGACAACAAATAAAAAAGTTATTGAAACTAGCTTGCAAAGAAACAAAAATTCTCAAAATTTCTTTAAAGAAAAGAAATAATTGGAAAACTTATACATTTGATTAAAGTTACAAAAGTCATGAAAGTGTAGTATTGGCATAGGTATATTCCAAGAAGGGTGTTGAAGAATCTAGAAATAGAGGCATACATAAAGAATGCTTGATTTTTGTCAAAGGCTCCAAGACTCCAACAAAATTCAATGAGGACAGGATAGTCTTTTTAACAAATTATGCTTGAAAAAGTCAATACCAATGTGAAATAAATTAAAATCCAATCCCTAAATCACTTTATATATTCAAAAATTAATTCAAGGTGACCTAAATGTAAGAAGTGGATTTGTAAAACTTCCAGAGGAATAATGTGAGAATACTTTTGTGAACTTGGGATAGGCAAATGAATTTTAGGCAGATCACAGAACATATAAAACATACAAATATATAAAAGGAATTTATTAAAATGAAACATCACTGCTTATGAAAAGACACACAATTTAAAAACAGTAACCAATTATATGCTGGGGAACTATTAAAAATATATAATATCTAAAAATGAACTTGTATTTAAGATATACAAAGGAAACCTAATTAAAAAAAAAGTTCAATAAGTTAGGCCCAAAGACCCCAATTGATAATTCACAGAAGATGTGAAAATTACCAATAGAACATTAAAAAGTATCCAACATCATTACTCACCAGGAAAATGCAAATTTCAACCAGGTGTGATATTACTTATACATTTTAAAATGAATACTAATTTAAAGATTGACAATATCACAACAATATCCAACATGGGGAAGATTGTGAAAACAACTGTAACTCTCATATATAGCTGAAATGTAAAATGGTACAAACACCCTGAAAACTTTGTAGCTTCTTATCACTTACATATACAACTACTCTGTGACTTAACCATTTGACTTCTAAATATTTCCCCAATAAAATAAAAATAAGCCCACAAAATGCTTGTATAAGAATGATCTTCTATTCTATTACTAGCTCAAATCTGGAAAGAAATGTGTGCATCAATAGAAAAACACATATCAACAGAAAACTGATTAACTAAAAATGATTAATTAAAGTGGGTACCTTCCTACAATGGAATAGAGCTTAATTAACTATGAAAAAAAAAAAAAAACTAATGGAGACTATAACGATATTTATGAATTTCAAAATCAATATGTTGAGGGGAAAATGTTTGATATAAAATACATAATTCATTTTTTATGAAGTCACAGCACTAATCTATTGAGATAGAAATCAGAAATTTGTACAGTAGTTTCTGTGTAGGGATTTTGAAGAAACAGAGTGAAAAAGGGATATGAAAAGGTTTTTATACCATAATTTAGGTGTTAGTTAGATCAGCGATTCTATAACTTAATTTGACTACATTCACGATAATAATCATCAAACCTTGTCCACTTAAGTTCTGCGCATTTCGCTGTATGTGTTTGATAATACCATAAATGGTTTTAAAAATGAAAGTGTTTTCACCATTCCCTCCAGTTATTGCTCCATTTCCTGCTCTCTTTCATAGTCAAACTCCAAATACAATCATCTAAAAAATGTCATCTTCATGATCTCTCATAACGAGAGAACTGCAGTGAGCTGTCAGACTGGCCAACAATCTTACATTATCAATCTCATATTGATCCTTCATCAGTATTGTTTATAGTTGACCTATTGCTCGCTATTTATTTATTTATTTATTTATTTATTTATTTATTTATTTTTACATACTTAGCTTGTCTAACATCACACTTATCCCTTTCCCCCATCCTTGGCTCTTCTTTCTCTGGTTACATTTTGTTTTTCCTTATATCTACCTCTGCTTTTCAAAATGTCTTCTAATTGTCATACTGTGCTTCCTATAATCTCTATATTCTATTTAGATTATCTCATCTATTTTTATGGTTTTTAAATAATCTCTATAAAGATGACTATTGACTTGCATTTCAAGCCTAGATATTTAGAGTCACAGATCCTATTGATTAATTGGCATGTTTAGATGTCAGATCAATATCTCGGTATTTTAACATATCTAAAAATGAATACTCTGGTCTCCTTTGAGTGGACTTTCTCCCAAACTACATTATTTCTCTAAGTATATCATTTACATAGTTACTCAAGTGAGAAAATTAGAAATCAGCTTTGAATTCTCTATTTCTTTACTCATGTTCAGTTTATCCAATGCTCATAATCACAAAGAGATGGATAGATACTAGATAGATAGGTAGAACAATGAATAGGTAATAGAATGAAGAGGGAGACATATATTTATATTTATGTATGTAAAGTAATACATATGTCATAGTTCATACTAAGTATTGTTTATAGATAGTAAAGATATATTCTAATGAAAACATTAAAAATCATTTTAATAACATTATGTATTTACTACATTTTATTTTGAATGAGATCCAACATAAAGGTAATTAAATGTGATATATTTTAAACATTAAAATGAAATTATAAGGTACCATCAAGCACTAACCATAGTCAGCAAATTCAAAATATAATGTCACTGATTATTAATATTTTTAGAAGAGGAATAAAAATAAAAAGTCATGATTTTAACATAGTTACATAAATATACACATATGTCTGTATCTTCGTATTCTCAGCACAGAATTACCTGTATAGATATCTAATTCTGGATTAATGGAGTGATCAGCTTCTGTTTTCTTAACAAGTGCAATATGCCATGCAATTTAGCATACTTGTAGCTTTTGATAACAAGAGTCATTTCAGCTGAAAGTATACCTTTATTGTAGTGAAAGGTGAAGCAAGATAATTTCTGCTCAATAATGCAGAAAATAATGTCTATCACCAGCATAAATTATTGACTAACACCTGAAGCACATTTCTTCACCCTCTAATTTATTAGTACAGTTTGCATGTTATGCCATGGTTAAATAGCATTAAGAAAATTGCTAGGCTCCAAAACATAAAAATAGATTTAATTTACACCTGTGTTTGCTTTTGTTTAGTATGGTTGAGAACATGGAGCTATGCAATTATACTGTAGTACCAATTTTAATGGACTCAAATTACATAGGAAAAAAGTTAACTTCTTCTGAAATTTAATTAAAAGTTTATAAAAAAGAGAAGAAATTCAAGATCTGTTTAGTTTGATATATATTTTGGTCTCATTTGTCATATAAAGAGTTACTGTTTCTCACATAACAAGTAGCAAGAAAAATAAATTATAAAATCGAAATATATTGAAATTGCAAAAGCATTATATATGAAATAAAGTTAAACTATGTAATTAAGAAAACTGAAAGTTCTTTTATATCTGTGAAATATATAATTTTGCAAAGAAAATCAATAATTCTACTTTTAATTTTCAACTGTTCTATCATTAATTCATGGAAACATTTAACACATTTAACTACTTATACTAATATGTTCTTACTTATACATTTATATTTTCATGAAATGCACACTTTATAATATTCATTTGTTATTCAATAATTCCTTTGAGAATTGTCATATTAGCTACAAATAATTTTCTTTTATTCTCCATTATAGACTATGTCACTTAAAGGAGATAGAAACCCACAAACTAATTACTTTGTGGATATTGAAAATTTGTGTTTCTATCCAGTAAACAGTTACCAGGAATACATTAGCTTAAAAATACTTTTTATGTCATAGCAGAGCAATTAATTAGAAAATTGACCAGTTAGGGGAATTAAATTAAGTTGAGCGAAAGTTTAGGTTTTTGTGATGGTAAAGATTTTCTATATTTGAAAATAAATTTTATGAGTTTTTAGTGGAAGAAAATACTAATATTAAACCCAACATTTTAATGGAAAAAATTGAAATATTAATCTGATGCTTATTATATTTTCTTCATTGTGCAATTTGGTCACCGTCTTGTACAATCTCTACTCTGAACATTTTGGACTCTGACAGAAACCTGCCAAATTATCCTGATTCCTGACATCATTTGGGTAAACAGTCAAAGGCAATTTATAAAATAAATAAGCTCTGGAGATCTAATGTACAACATGGTGACTGTAGTTAATAATACTCTATTATATACTTGAAAGTTGCCAAGAGAGTAGATGTTAAATATTCTCACAAAAGAAATAATTATGTGACATAATGTAGGTGTTAACTAACACTATGGTGTTAATCATTTTGTAATATATAAGTGTATCAGATCAATACCTTGTGTACCTTAAACTTACATAGTATTTGTCAGTTATATCTCAGTAAAGCTGGGAAAAAATTATAAAGCAAGAATAAATATGAATGAATGAATGAATGAATAATGTGTTTCTAAATCTGCCTGTGGATATCAGATTTCTCACTTCTGATCTGGTACCAGCATTTCATCTTCAATGCTTGGGCAGTAAACAGCTAAATACCATGCAATAAATGAATAGGACAAATGAAGTAAAATTTGTTATGTGGAAATTTCAAAGTCACAAAAGTAATTAATGGAAGACAATTTTTAAAATAAAGACATGACAACATAAACTCTTTGTCCTTTAAACACTGTGGTATATTTTCTCCATATTATGTTGAAATTCATTTTAATAAATTTTATCTAATAATCATATTTAAGTTATAATAAACTAAGTTATTAAAATAAAAAATGAAGGATATCTTAATAGTTCTTGGACTTAAAATGAGATTGAATAGAGACAATAAAAAAGTAGGGCTTATAAATTTATTAAGAAACTTGCTCATATATGTAAATTTTAATTATTTGTATTATAATTGATTGAATAAATAATATATTATTTCCTTACATTCATTTTGCTGCTATGATTTTGTCATGAAAACAATATCTTCTGGCCTTTTTATTGCTTTGAAAAGTCCACTTATAGTTATGAAGAATTCCGAGGACAAGTTTTTTATTTGTGAAACTTATTTATGAATGTACTGCAAAAAGTATTGCAAATTGGCCCATTTAAAAGCCCTAATGAAGATCAGTCACCAGTATGTCTAAGCATGAACTAATTATGTTAAGACATGGAGAGGATGCTTGCAATAAAGAGAAGTATTTTTGGATATTTCAAAACCTTAAGAGTGAAAGAATGGAAGAAACTCTGAATTGTGGGAAGCAACTCAACTATCTGAAAGCTTAAAAGATGTTCTTGAGAGACTCCTTTTTTGGAATGAAAAAATTTCTCCTGGAAGTATTAGTTGACAAAATTATTCTGATGTTTGCTCATAGACATAGCTGTAGGGCACTTCTGAAATATCTGATAGATACCTCAGATGAAGACATCATCAATACTACTCCTCCTACTGGAGTCCCCATTCTCCTGTAATTGGACGAGAGCCTGCATGCTGTTGGGCCTCCCTAGTAGTTCTTGCGTAACCAAGAGGCTGCATAATCAACCAATAAGAAAGTAGAGGAGCAAGGAAAAGTGGAACAAGCTGAAAAAATAAGTCTTCCCCAACAGCTGGCTAGAAATAGCTGAAAAAGGAATGGTGAAAAGAAGAAACATGCTGGTAGTAGAAGTGTTCCCTTGAGTGTGCACCTCCTAAATTATCTCTTCAAAAGCAAAGGATACAGCACAACTATTTGTCACTTACATAAATTTATAAACCAATTTACTATTATAAGTCATTCATATGTATTATTTTTTTTCAAAAATATGCCTTATTATTATAAACGTACACCTCAAAATTTTACATTTTTCCAATAGCAACAGTTGTTTTTATAAATTTAATCAAGCCACATAATATACTTGAAGACAATGACAGAGCGAAAGAGATCATGCTTTCAAATTAAAACAATATATCTCTTTGTTATGTTATTGTCTTTATGAGGAGTATACAAAAGTTGAAACCTGGCTGGGACAATCTGTATATTTACACCAACCTGAAATGTACCGGTGAAAATGATTCCAATTCCTGTGAAAACTAGGTTACAGCTGCTACTGATGCTTTTGTATCTGCTGACCTGGAATTCCATCACTGGGAGATCTGCATGTTTTGGTTATTATGTAACCATTAATTCAGGGGAAAAGAATTACATAAAAATATTTTATATTATGTGCAAGAGTTATATTTTAAAATATATATATACAAGTATAAATAAACATATATATAAATTATTAAATAAGTGTACATATATATATATATATAATTTTAAAGAGTTTTTTTAACCTCCCTGTGAAGCGACACACTGAGAAACAAAGCATAATCAGCATTCCTAAATTGTCTATTGAGAACTCCGAAATGGAGTACCTTCAGCCTCTCAGCCATTAGTTTTTGTTTTTTTTTTCCAGCCATTAGTTTTGAATAAATCTTTAAGATACCTTGATATGATTGAAAGAAACTTTTGAATGATGGTAAACATTATTTTAATATTTTCCAAAAGAGAAGTGAAAGAGATCGTATGTGGTTTTTAAGTTTTCTGCTCTTTGACATTCATCTTTGCCTCCGCTTCTGTTTTCAAACAAGTAAAGTTGAGGAAGCATTGTCAGATCCTAGTCTGTAAACTGGGAGGAGAGAATGAGAATGGGAGAATAACAACAGTGAACATTTCCCAGAGGACACGTTATGGTAAATGTCCTCTTATTTTTGAGCTGTATTGCTGAATTTGAAGTTAGCTTGAGTCAATAATGAAAATATTTGTAGATTGGATAGTTATTTAAAATGGAAATAAGAAATGTGAGAGCAAACAAAGAATAGATAAAAGGAAACTAGAAAGTGTATTTGTAATAGCCTCTTTCATTTAGGCGACAATCATATTGAAATTTAACCACTCTTAGTACTGAAAATGTTTGATTGCATTTTATTTATCTTTTGATATTAAAAGCTTGATGTTTATGTCATTGGCTGCTTCCACTGTGATCAGCAGAGTGGCAGCATTGCTATCGCTATGGAGTCTGAAATGAGTTTTCACCTCCTCCCACTCCATTTCTGATTCAGAACGTACTTCATATACACATTAAAATTTTAGAAACACTTTCTGGAGTACCTTGCATAATTGCATAAATATAAATTTTAACTCTAAAATAAACTATGTGGTTATTTATACCATTGTTTTCATAACTTAGGTAGATTAGACTATATCGCCCCTATAAAACCAAACAAAACTATCACAGTGCCACATTATTAGGGACACAGTTATCATTTGGTCCACTTAAGTCCCTGGCTTTAATCCATTTATTTGTCAATACATATGATATAATAAAATGATGTGTATCATGTAAAGGAAAATTATATAGCTAATATATAATTAAAGAATTGATAGTAGAGAAAATCTAATACATTCATTCATGCAAGAGGTGAAAAATACGTGATTACTGCTTACGGGTTTTTTTCATCAACTTATTCTGACTCCTTTGTCCTTGGTGTCTGTACCTTCGTTGACCACAGGAACGTCAAACTTCACTCTGGCAAGGTGAATGATTTATAGTTTTCATCCTGAAATTTAATATCTGAAAGTGATTGCATTGTCACAATAAACCATTCTCAGACCATCCCTCTCATCGGATGCCATATACTGATTGTTTATTTTACAACAAAATCCATTTAAAGTCAACTAATAACAGTTCTCTAAAAGAGTGAATCTAGGAAAACTATCTTCAGTTTTTATGGTGGAAACTACTAAGATTTGAGAGAAGGCCCTTATTTTAAAGCACTCTTTCTCCTCTAGATGCCATACCTATTATTATTTCAGTGCCTGTAATGCAAATGGACACAATGTTAGTTCCATCCTCTCATCCCCTAACCTCAAATAATAAGTCTTCACAGAAGATGTATTAGAGTAAATCAGTGATCTGTTCCTCACTGGAATATAATTTATCCAGTTACATTCTCTCTACTTGAACATTCCGAGATAAATAAAAATAGTTTGACATTGTGAAAAAAAAATAGTGAAGTTTGAAAGTACAAATTTTATTATTCTCTGCCTGTAGTAATTTTCCCACAAATATACCCCAGAAAGTACACAGCTGCTATCCTGTTAAGAAAAGTCTTTTTAAAAAGGAAAACAGCACTACCATCCACCACAGCTGCTGTCTTCCTCAACTTTGATTTTTATCAATGTTAACCGCATTATTAGCAATACACGTAAGCCACAGTTTAATTTAAATACTTTTTTTCTAAAAGGTCTCAAATAAGTTTACAAAAAAAATGTTCCTTAATATTTTTTGAATTAACAGGGTTTGCAAAGAAAATTTACAATTATTACAAACAACACTTAAATGACATTAATTTGGCAAGAGCAAATTAACTGGTAGAGAGAAACTGTCTGCCTCTTTTTGTTACTGGGGATAAAATATTCCCGCTGTTATTTAAGTTCATACTCTGCTGTGGACACTATCCACTAGTTGCTTCTCAAAGACTATCTTTCATCACCAGTTTATTTCTCAACTTCACCATCATAGAAACATGTACCACATCCCTTTTAACTACTGTCTCTATTTCTTCTTTTTTATAGCAAAACTTCTTCAGAAAGGTCTATAATTAATGCTAATATTTCCTTCCCTCTCTCACCTTTTTATATCATCAAGCCAAAATAAATGAACCTTTTCTTCTCATTATAGCAATAAATGTCTTGGTCATTGTCAACAACGACCTCCATTTTGCAATGGTCACTTCTGTGTTCTACTTACCTAACCTAAAAGTAGCATGGGGTACCTCTCTTTTTTGAATAACTTTCTTTTCTTGAGTACCATAATATCTCAGTATCTTATGTTTCTTTTTTTCTTTTATATCACTAACCACATATTCTAAATTATCTTTACTGCCTCTAATCCATCATAAAATCTTGATTGTGAAGTACCTACAGGTTTGCTCCTCAACCTTAATGCTCTCTATATTTACTCTATTCTTATTTAATCATATGTAAACATAATTTTGCACACAATCCTTATGTCATGTCCAAAATTTTTGTCTCCAGCCTTCACTGAAGATCAGTTTCGTGTCCTTCACTCGATATTTCAGCCATGCTTCACACAGCTTCATATAATCATGCCCACAATAAAATTATCACTAAATATAAACTTTTGCATCTCCCAAAATTCCTTATTTCAGAATTTGCAGACATTTCTCTGTGTTAAACCACAAAAGTAGGAGTTAGCAGTTATTGCTTTTTTTCTCTCTTATTTCCTCCTTGAAGCTCTTCAATAATGTCTACATCTCTCACTATCAAAATGTGTTTTAATCATGTTCACTTTTTTCCTCTCCACCTACATTTGCTCTTGAACAAGCTATCATTACCAATCATGTAGGCTATACAGTAGCCTGCTAACCATCCTTCTGGCTTTTACATTATTCACGCAGAAGTTAGAGGAATAATTAAAACTAAAAGATACATTTTATTATTTACCAAATCAAAACTGTTTCTTACAATTAATTTAAAAGTATTTATAATGAAATCAAAACTTTTTATTTTAGTCTATTTTAGCCTAACATGGCCTGACCCAAGTTTTCATCTCTATAAATGTCTCTCTGAGCTTCTTCTTTATAACTCTAAACCATAGCTCCCTAAACCATTCAGTTGCATTGTTTTTCTTTCTGTTCCTCGGTTGTACTGGATTTGTTATCTCTTTAGGGCCTTTATTCTGTGTCTCCTGCCCAAGCAGTTATTCTGCTTAAGTAGCTCCTTTTAATAATTTCTTAAATGCCCCCTTCTCCAATTGGCCTTTCCTGACCATCCAACATTGAATAGTGATCAGTGCATGAACATAAATTGCAAAATAGCCAAGCTTTATTGAAGCTGCTGCTACATCTTCTACAGGAGGGCAGTGACCTGTGAAAAGTAGTTAATCAATAAATAGAGATGATCTAGGATATTGAAAACCATTTCTAGTTATCCCTCAAACAAGAAACTCTATTCTCTTGTAGCCAAAAGCCGTAGAGACTCAGTAATGACTTCAAGTTCCCACCCAAAACCCATGCAAAGGAAGATAAAGATGATCCCTCTTAGCAACTGGAGCAGATCTCAGTAGAAATTTGCAGGAGTGCAGGGATCACTTGTGCCTAGAATGATAGCTGGCACATGGTAGATGTGTTGATAACATACCCTCACTAAATGAGTTAATGAGTCAGCAAATGAATAAAGACAATCATCCCCAGCATTAATAGAAGTCTGTACAATAGAAAAAAAATTGAGCAGAAAACATAAGTACAAATAAAGAGCATAAGATCATTGTAGGAGTTTGATATGTGCATGCCCGTGTGTGTACGTGTATGTATGCGGCTTTGTCTTATAGTCCACTAGTACATAGTCAGTGTTCTTCTCCTCCATAAAACTATCCTGTTTAGGAAACTGTCATATGCTATTCATTTGTCTTATTTGTTTCTAGTTGTTTTCATCACTTTAAAGTTTAATATTTGTTTAGTTTTATTTTTCATTTTATAATTTCTTTCAGAGGATTACTGATATAATTTATGAAAAAAGATCATACATGCAATAGGCCTAAAAACTTTAAAAAAACAACTTTATTTAATATATCTTTAAAATTGGACCTATAATACAATAATCTCCATAAATGGTTTATATATCTTGTCAATTTTTAATATATATGCTCTCTTAGGCAACTTGTGGACTTATGTAACTATATAATTATTAAAAATATCTATATATGCATACCTAAATGAAATGTTTTGCCCTCAGTGTAAAAGTTCAGTAACTTTTCCTTAATAATTATATGGAAGTGCCTATTATTGTATTAATCACTTGGAGGAATGACATAACCAATGAAAAGAAAATAATTATGTTATAAATATAAAGCTTTCAGAGAAAGTAAAACAAATACTGTGGTTTAAACTATGTTCGAATCCAAAACCAACGTAGACTTTTTAAATTTATTTTTTAGTAATTTCCTTTTCATTTATTCAGAGACATGCATTATTTGTTATCCCGGTGGCATCTTTGGAGCACTGTGAATCCCTGTCTATTCTTATTAAATCTATTTTCGCTTAGTGTTTTATCTAACTCTTAGAGAAGTTGATGGCTATGATTAACAACTTAATAACAGTGTTTCGTGGCTATATTAGATGTAGTAAAGATAGGTCAAGATTGTTTAGTAAGCAATAGAAACAAAGAGAAAAACCATCATAATTCAAGATTAAGGGAGACTGTGAGGAAACAAGATTTGCTTTATTAAATTCTGAAATGACAGAGATAAGTTACTGAAAAAATAAGCTCATATTTGTATACGTACACTATTGACTCATATCATTTTATTCTTAATAAAAATAGTTATATTATATATTCATAATAAATTTTAGAACGTTTTTGTATTTACAAAATGATAGTGAAAATAGTAGAGTTCTTTTATACCCTGCACCCAGCTTCTATTATTATATTAACATGGTTCATTTTTCAAATTAACAAACTAATATTGATATATTATTTTTAATTAAGGACTATACTTTATTCAGATTTCTCTATTATTCCCTAATGTCCTTTCTTATTGTTTTTTTTCATTCCAGGATCTCATGTAATTTACCATAATGCATTTAGCTCTGTGAACAGGTCTCCTTGGGCTTCCGGTGGCTGTGACAGTTTCTCAGACTTTTTTTTTTTTTTTTATGACATTGACAGTTTTGAGTACTGCTGTGGTATTTCACAAAATGCCTCTCGTTTGGAATTTGTCTGATGTTTTTTTCTCATGATTAGATTGCAGTAATATTTCTTTGGGGAGAAAGACCATAGAGATAAAGTGTAATTCTTATCACAGCATATTGGGTCATATTATAAACGTTATTTTCACTTTTGATGTTGACTTTGATCACCTGGCTGTGATAGTGTTGTTTGTCAAGTTTCTCCATGGTTGAGTTATTCAGTCCTCTTTCCACACAGTACTCTTTGGATAGAAGTTGCGATGTGCAGCCCACATTTAAAGAATGGAGATTACACTACATCTCGATAATGACAGAGCATATACATTCAATATTTGAAATTTTCCTGCATTGGAGATTTGTCTAATCTAATCTATTCATTTATTCATTCCATGATTTATTTATAATAATATTGTCTCATGCTAAATTATTTTAAATCTCGAGTCCAATTTTTCCAATTTCCCTGTCACATCTGGTTCTGGTTCTTGTTCTGTCTCTTCAAATTGTGTTTTCTTTTTGCCTTTTGGTATGCCTTACAATATATTTTCTTGATAGATGGACATGGGGTACTAGGTAAAAGGAACTCTGAAAGTAGACCTTGGAAGTATGATGCTGAGGTGGGCAGGGAGGAGATGCATTCTACAGTCCTGTGATAGGTCTCGGTCCTAGTGAGCCTGTGCCTCTGGACTGACTGTGAACTTCGCAATTGTTTCTCATTTCCCTCCCCTGCTTCCCTTAGGTAAGATGTGATGGCTACGGTGGGCTGAAGTTGGCTGTTTCCTTTCCTAAGTCAGTAGGCTCCGATAAAACCCCAGGAGGTTAGGCTCTGGTTAACTAGTTCCCACTGAGGGCAGGCTTTCTTAAGAATTGAATGCTCTGGGGTATTTAAAATGGTTTCTTTTCTCCTCTCCTGCAGGGACTTTTCTTCAATTTAATATGGGAACAAGAGTGAGCTCCTGGAGGAAAACCTCATAAGACTGTGGAGGCCCCACTATGATGGAGTCTCCTAGAATTTCTGACTCTCAGATTTGTTCTTACCAGGCCTCTGGAGATTCATCATTTCTAGGTTTATTTTTCCTCCCCCAGCCCTGAGTTCCCAGACAATTTTCCATTGTGAGTCTCTTTTCCAGTAAGCCATGACTACCTGTATTTGCCTGTTTGCCTTTTCAATCTTGGGAGCAGAGTTTGGACTCTGTCCTCCCCTCCCTTTCTGATCCGAGAAACATTTTGGCTTTTAAGTCAGTTCAGCTTTTTTCTTTTTGTTAGGACAGAATGGAGATTTCCAAACTTTTTCCAAGCAAAGCTGGAAATGGAAGTCCCTTAAATTATTTTATATATTGGGTTTGTTAACCTAAAAATAAAAAACCAAAGTGACAGGCAATAAGAATTTATTTAAGATCAAAAAGAATTGCAGTTCTGGGAAGCACTGATATAGGCAGAAACTCAAATAGTGTTCCAATTAGGAAGTGAAGTCAGGAGGTATTTATAAGAAAGGAAAAGAAAATAATTCCCTGAATGGAAGAAAGGAATTTCTATATGTTCAAATAAGCTGTTATTCTTGGCCTATACATGGTGGTGCTATTTCTAAAGAATGCCTTTATCAATCCTGTACTTAAGATGTCTGCTTTCCTGTTAGCTTTGCAAACAATTGTTTGGAATAAAATGTTGCTTTGGCCTACTCTGGAGATTATTATGCTCAGTTCAAACATTGCAGAATTTTGAGGAGTAATACATGTAAGGCAATTCCTCTGGGATGTCAACTCCGGCTTATTTAAAGTGGCTTATTATTTTAGTTTTCACAGATTGTAATCTAATAAATTTTATTTTGTTTTAATTTTACCAACTTTAGCCTTTGGGAGTTCTTTCAGCTGGTTCTTGGTTCCCTTTGACATACCCTATCACCATGGATTTGTTTGTTTGTTTGTTTGTTTGTTTAACTTTTTGTTACTTTCTGGCACTACAAAACACTCTCCATATCATCTTGCAGATCAAGTTACCCAAGACCTAGACTCAGGAGTTGTTCCAAAAACCTTGGGTTTCTTTTATTGGAGAATGGTTATAGAAACCAATATCTGGTTACTTGCTGCGCTTATTGCTACAGGAGTTATATATTATACATATATATGATATATATATGATATATATATTATGGCACCATCTGTGTGTTCCAATGTGGCTTTACTATTTTTCATCCCTCCAGTAATGATGGAGAATTTCTGATACTCTGTGTGTCATTGTCAGCTTTATAGTCAGTCTTTGGATTTTACTCAGTTTAGTAGATAGTTTAAATTTGCATTTTTCTAATAACAAATGAGCTTGAGCATCTTTTTATTTGCTTCTTTGTGATAGTATATTTTCTTTAATAATGTTTGTTGATAACGTTGCCCATTTTTCACTTGTTTATGTTCTTAATATTGAGTTAATTTTTAAAAAATATTTTGAATACAAAGTTTTTTTTCAGATATGCATTTACAATATTTTCTGTGTATTGTTTCTTTTTTTAATCCTCTTAATAGTGTCTTTTGCTGATATATTTTAAATTTAAATTATCATTTTTTTTGATGGATTGTGCTATTGGTGTTGTATTTAAAAACTCATCACCAAACTAAAGGTCATATATATTTTTGTAAGTTTACTGAAAATATTTTATAATTTATATTTAGGCCTATGAGCCATTTTGAGTTAATTTTTCTGAAAATTGTAAGGTCTATGTCTGTTTGTGCGTGTGTGTATATGTATGAATGTTCAATTGTTACAGTGCCTTTGATTTACAAAGCTATCATTTCTCATTGACTCACCTTTGTTCCTCTTCAAAATAAGTTGACTATTATATGTAGCTTATTTCTTACCTCTTTATATTATTCCATTGATCTATGTGGCTATTCTTTTGCCAATACAATGCTGTATCAATGACTGTAGCAATAAAATCTTAAAATCAGGTAATCTGGCTCAAAATTTGTTTTTGCCCCTTAGTATTATGTTGACTATTCTAGGTCTTTGCTTTTTTATATAAACTTAGAATCAATTTGTTGATATCCACAAAATAGCTGAGATTTTTTAAGTGTTTATTTTGTAATTAATTAATTTATTTATTTAAATTTATTTCAAGTATACAGTACATTGGTTAGACATTTCTATAGTTTATAAAATGATCCTCCTAATTGCTCCTTCTCTCCTCGGGTTTTCCAATATATTAATGCTAACTGCATTCTGTATGCTGTGCTCCCCATCCCTGTGAGAATCTATCAACTACTAATTTGTACTTCTTTAACCCTTCACCTCATTCTCTCAGCCTTCCAACACTCCCCCTCCCTGTTCATCACCAAATTGTCCACTATGTTTGTGAGTCTGTTTTTTATTAGTTTGTTCTTTTTTTTTCCCTTGGATTCTGCATATCAGTGAATCATATGGTATTTCTCTTTCTCTGATTTATTTCACTCAGCATAATAACCTCTAAATCCATCCATATCATTGAAAATGGTAAGATTTGTACAGCAAAGAAAACCATCAACAAAACAAAAAGATAACTGACTGAATAGTTTACTGAGATTTTGACAAGAATTACATTTAATTTATAGATCAAATTGGGAAGAATTGACACCTTGGCAATATTTTAAAAATGAGCAAAAAATCTGAACAGATATAAATAGATCTGAACCATGAAAATAATAAATGAGCATAGAAAAGGACATGATACATGATTAATGTGCAAATTCAAGTGACTTTTTATACATTAGAAAAGAACTATTAGAATTTGATTAATGAAAAAAAAAACACACTACCATTTGCAAAAACAGTCCAAAATGAAATAATTTGCTATAAATCTAATAAAAACATACAGAAACTATATGGAGAAAAATATAAACAAATGAAGATGATGTAAGTAAATGGAAAGATATTCTATATTCGTGGATTGGAAAACAATATTTAACTATTTTTTGGCTATGTAGATTTTTTCCATTATTTTCTTGTTTTCAATTTTACTAATTCTGTTCTAATTTTGCTTTTACCTGCTTTAAATAGACTTCAATCACTCTTTTTCTCTAGTTTCCTATGAAAATATTCTGCTGAAATTAAATGGAAGTGTCATGTACATATCAATTAGATCAAGTTGATAGTGCAATTTAGGCCAATTATACCCTTATGAATATCTTTGTCCTTTACTTATCAATTATTAATAGGATACTGTTGATGTCTTCATTTAAAATAGTGAATTTTGTATGTCTAATTTTAATTCTATCATCTTGCTCCACACATCTGAATATCTAGTTGTTGGTACAGACAAGTTTAAGACTGTTATAAATTCTTAGAGAATTAACCACATTATTATTTTGTAGTACCCTTCTGTGTCCCTGTTAATTTTTCTTGTTTGGAAATCTGATTTGTTAGAGATTAATATAGCTAATCCATATTTTATTTGATCAGTGTTAGCATTTTTCTCCATCCCTTTACCATTAATTTTGCTGAATCTTAATGTAAAATGGGTTTCTGTAAACAAGTTAGAACTTCTTATTTTATGCACTTTGACAGTCTTTGCCATTTACCGGTATATTTAGACCATTCCTACTTAAAATGCTTATTTATATATTTGCATTAATATTGATTTGTAACTATATTCTGTTTGTTGCCAAAGACTTATATTTCTACTTTCTCAGGGTTTAATTTTGCTTTCAAATTTTATTTTACTTCTTATATAGTTCAGAAAATGTATGACAGAGGATTTCCAGTTTCTTCCTCTCATCCCTTATTATGTTGTTGCCATTAATTTTACTTACTCATATACTATAATCAACTTATACATTGTTATTTTTATTACTTTGTTTTTCTTTTAATAAATTAAAAACAAGACAAATAAGAGATTTTATTTCCCCTTTATTTTTTTCCTCTTTAACATTCTTTATTTAGATACAAATTTCTGGCTTCTAGCTGTTCTTTCTGCCTAAAGAAAAGCATTAATATGTCTTACAGGTTAGGTTGCTGGCAATTAATTCCATTGATTTCTGTTTGAGAAATTGAAAAATATCTTTATTTTTCCTTCATTTTTGAAGGACAGTTTATCTGCATATAGAATTCTGCATATAGAATTTTAGTAGATTTTTTAAAAAAATTTTCTCCTTTTTACATAATTTAAAGTCCATAGTAATTTTTATGCTTGCTCCTGTTTTTCTGTACATAATTATAGTTTTTAATTTTTCTTTGTTTTTTCAATGTTTACTCTTCATTTTGATTTTCCATACTTTGAATATTATATGGCTAGATGTGGGGGAGTAATTATTATATATTTTTACTTATTCTTCTTGGTATTATCTGAGCTTGCAAATTATTTCTGGTATCTCTATGTTCTGAATGTCCTTATCCATTATTACTCTAAATATTTTTTTCTGCCTCATTTTCTTTCTGCTTTTTCTTTTTTACCATCAACATGCATTTTAGACTTTTTGAAATTGTTCTGCCTTTCTTCAAAGTTCTGTTCTCTTTCTTCTATTATTTTTCTCTTTGCATTTCAGTATAGGAAGTTTCTATTGGCCTGTCTTCATGCTCACTAATTCTTTTCTTGGCTTTGTCCAGTTTACTGATGAGCGCATCAAAAGCATTCTTCATATCTGTTATTTTGCTTTTCATTTTTACCATTTCTTTTTTATTCTTTCTTAGAATTACCATCTATTTATATTACCCACCTGTTTTTGTATGCTCTCTAATTCTTCTATTATAAATATTAACATTTAATTATAGTTATTTTAAATTCTCAACCTGATAAATCAAATATTTGTGCATATCTAAGTCTGATTCTGGTGCTTTCTTTGTTTCTTGAGACAATTTTATTTTCCTTTTCAGTGCGCCTTACATTTTTGTTGCTGTTGTTATTGAAAAACACATCTGATTTATGCTGTATTAGAAACTAAGGAAAATAGGTTTCTACTGTGAGAATTTATATCAATCTGTCTAAGAATTATGCTTGTTTATTTTTTTCTCATTTCTCTAGTTCCATTTTTTATGTTTGCTCTTAATGCTTGATATATGTTGACTACATGTGAACCATGTTGCATGAATCCTTGTTTTCATTGTTAAGTAATATTTCATTGTACCACAGCATGATTATTTATTCATTAGTTGAATATTAGTATTAATTTTAGTTGTAGTGATTATAAATAAAGTTAATATAGATATTCACATGCAGTGTATTTTGTGGGTACAGGTCTTCCTCTTTAGTAATTCAACAGGAAAGAAAAGGTGGTTGTATGTTTAATTTTAAGAAGCTGTCAAAGAACATGGGCAAGTGATCGTATCATCCTGCATTTCTGCTGACTGTGTATAAAATTCCTAGGTTATCTGCCTACTAATCAGCAATTGATATTGACAAAAATAGTTTAGTCATTGTGTTAAGTATATTGAGGCATCTCAATTTGGTTTTCATTTGTATTTCTTTAATGAATAATGATGATAACCTATTTTATACATATATTTGCCACACTCATGACAGTGAAGTATCTACTCAAATATTTTTTCATTATTTTATATATTTTTATATTATTAATATATATTAAATGCTTTTTTTAAAAAAAATAGTTTAGTCATTGTGTTAAGTATATTGAGGCATCTCAATTTGGTTTTCATTTGTATTTCTTTAATGAATAATGATGATAACCTATTTTATACATATATTTGCCACACTCATGACAGTGAAGTATCTACTCAAATATTTTTTCATTATTTTATATATTTTTATATTATTAATATATATTAAATGCTTTTTTTAAAAGATATGCTTTAATTTTTTATTATTTGACTCATTTATTAATTTTTAAACAATGTTATTTAAAAATTGGATGATTCTTGTGTAGTTCGACTTGAAATTTCTTTTATAATTTGTGGATTTTCTTCCACATTTTCCATCTAGATGTTTTCTTCTCTCTCTTTCTCTTACTATTCACTGAGGTATAGTGACATTTAACATTCTGTTAGTTTCAGGTATATAACATAATGATTTAATAGTTGTATACTTCATCCAGGTGTCTTCCATTTTTAGGCATTGCATTTATATCTATGGTTCATTTTGAGTTTTTATTTTTTTTTTAATTCAATGTGACTTATGGGTTGCTGAGATTTGTTTTGTTTCTCATGGATACAATTTTTAAAAAATATTTTAAAAATATTTTTAATATTTTTAATATATTTTAAAAATACTACTTAAAAAAATGAATTACCATGATGAAAATCAATGTTGAAAATCAATTGGCTATTTATGAATCGGTTTATTTCTAGTCTCTATTCCATTTCTTGAATCTACATGTCTGTGCTTTTTCTATATGAGTCTTGATAATTATATCTTATAAGCTTGATAACATTTTAAAATCAAAATTGTTTTAACTGTTCTAATTTCTCTTTTTCTTTCCACATTTTTAAAAGCTTCTTGGTATTTTACAAAGAAAAAAAAGATGACAGAGATATATTTTATTTCCTAGGGTTTGTTTTTAACCTTTAATTTTACAATAATATAGACATATTTTTAAAATTCAATTTGATAAGTTTTGGCATATGTAGTTGGTGAACATATGTATCACTACTAGAATTTTTCTTGTGACTCATACCTCTAAGATCCATCTCTCTCCCGCCATCATACTCCAGGCAACCACTGATTTGTTTTCTATAGATTAGATTGTATTTTCAAGTATTTTATATAAATTTAATTGTACAGTACATGCCTTTTTTAGTGTCTTAAAAACAATATTACTTTTTGAGATTTATCCTAGTTGTGTGTATCAATAGTTTATTATATCTCATTGCTGAGTAGTACCCCATTGTATAGATAAACTATAATTTGTTTGACTACTTCCAGGTTTTTCACTTTTACAAAGAAAATTGCAATGAATCATATATTTATTTATCCTTAGTACACATCTAGAATGTAATAACTAAGTGATCTGGTAGATGAATATTTAAATTTCTAAGTAACTGTAAAATTGTCTTCCAAGTGTTTATGAAGTCATCACTACAATATATGAATATGATAATTACTCAACATCCTTACCAACAGTTGGTACAGACAATCATTGTACATTTTTACTATTCTAGAGGATTTTTAATGGTATGCCATTGTAATGTTATCGAGCACTATCCTAAAGACTTATTTTGTTGAATAGATTTTCACTTGATTACTCACCATTCATGTATCTTCTTTGATAAAATGTCTTTTTAAGTGAGGTTTTTAACTTCTTATTGTGTTGTAAGATTTTTAAATATATATTTTAAATACCAGATGTACCACAGATATTTTGCAAATAGTCTCTCCTATTCTGTGAGAATTCTATACCCAATGAAAATATTTTCCTACTTAAATGAAGGAGATATATAACTTTTTTTATATAAACAAAACCTGAGATGATTTATTACCAGTCAGTATGGAATTTTAAAGGAGGTTCTTCTGGCTGGAAAAACATGATACAGATAGAAACTTGGATCTATTTTTAAAAAATGAATATTTAAGAAGTATATAAAACAAATTTAAATGTGAATTACTATATTATTATTATTATTATTATTGTTATTATTATTATTATTTATAGCTCAAAAATGTAAGAAGCCATATATAGGATAAATATTAATGCATTATGATATTATATATTATTCAAATACACAATGCTACACAAGGTGGAAGAGAGGAATTAGGAAGATACGATTTAAAGTTCTTGCTTGATAATTGATGCCTTATCTAAGATTATTTGAAGGTAATCTTTTATTAATAATGTACAAATCTCTCAAAAATTTTTACAATGTAATTTTAAAAATCTATTCATTTCTTCTAATTTCTTTTAGCGGAAATATTAGCCTACTGTGACTACTACATTCTCCCTGGAAGTAGATTTTTTCACACTTGTTTTTGCTCTTGTGACTTAAAAATGATACTGAAAATTTTATATTTAAAAATTACAAAAATAATACAATATGCAGATCTTACACATCACATTTACCAGAGTAATATGGTTTTATATGGTTACAAAAGTTCTCATTTTAAAAGAGCAAAATTCAACAATATGCTTTATAGAATGACATGAATTAAAACAAATCATTCAAGAACAAATAGAATACAAGTAAAATGATACTGCTAAAACTATGTTAATTTTAAAATTCTGGAATAAAATTTATAAATATGAATTAAGACATTAATATTTCATCTAAATGACAACAAAAATCCTACATACAGAAATTTATACCAAAACAAAAGGAAACATAGGAAGAGTGAATCAAATTTACATAAAAGGATCATTCGTTGTTTTAACTAATTAAGTAAAATATGTAAAACTACAGATCCTGTAACCAATGCTCATGATACCTTAGTAGAGTAGAATATTAAATAGAAAAAAATATTATTTTTATGCAGTTTCAAAAAGAACAGAGTTTTATCACTTTCATATGTGGATATGTTTTTATAAAAATCACTTTCAAATATAACTATATATGTGACTGTTGATAGTAAGAATTTCACTTTGAACAGAATTAAACAGTGTGCAAAAAATTCATATTAGCTATAGCAATAGCAAAAACATATGCTATTACTTAGATTGTTAGGAAAATATCAAAAAGAACCTGTGAAATAATGTCTTGTCTTGCTGAACTTTGGGTTTGTGCTCTAGTTACTCTATTAGATGGATTTTATAGATAACCTAAATTATTTCAATACTTTTTCATGATAATTTTCTTTATTCTAGTATTTCATGTATAAATTCTCAATTAGGAAGTAAATAGCATATAGCTTCTGTTATATTCTAATTCTCTTGTCTCAAAATTAAAAAAAAAGTCTTTGAACTTTTTCTGAAGTCCTTTTTAAATGGCATTAGTAATATTTTAAAGTTAGTAACTCTGAATTGAGAAATTATGAAATGACAAAAACTTGAATACCCTGTCTAAATAATTGTTTGGTAATTTTGAGTTTAAGAAGACATGTATATAAAGGCAATTCTACCCAAACTTAGACCTCATTCCTGTATTAGTACAGTAACCTCAGTGGGCATCATATAGGGCTAAGATTTGTAAAATAAATAATATAATGGGGTTAGAGGATACTGTAGTTTCCATGAAATTGCATGATATTAAAATTGTGTTGAATGGAATTTCTGGTATTTATTCTAATAGAGAATGTTTCATGGAAATTATTATTCTGAATATAAACAATATCGTTCTCTGAATCTAAGTAATGTTATATACCTATTTGTTGCATATTGGGATATATTTGGTAAGATGATAGAGTGGAAATAAATATTCTTAACTGAATTTTTTTAGAGTCTGAATTTTTAAAGGGTAGAAAACAAAATCTTTGTATGAAATATTTTTCCTAAAGCTCCAGGAAAATAGTACTAACATACACTTATAAGTATCCTCATCATGTCAGCAAATTTCCTTTGAAACTATTCCCTGTAAAAGATGAATGCTTTTCATAAATAAATAAATAAATAAATAAATAAATAAATAAATAAATAAATAATTTAACTTAATATGCAATTTTTTATGTCAGTGGTTCTCTAATATATTTATAGAATGTCAAAATACTTTCAAAAGTAGCTGAAGCTGTATGAGACTTAATGATCATAATTTTCCTTCTGTACTTTTTAACAGTTAAACTCAGAAAGTTTTGAGTATATTCACAGTTCTGTTCTCAGTGAAACCAAATATGTTGAGTTGATTGAATGTCCAGAGGAACCAATTAAAGGTGGGAAATTAATATTAACAGAAATGTTTTATAAATGATAGAATTATTTATTCCTCATTTTTTCATAATGTAAGATAGATTGTTTTCCCTCTAGAACTATATAAGCTTTTCTTTTCTTTTTTTTAGTTATAAAAGTGTGGGTTTTCTTTAGAAGTGAGGATAAAATAACTCTACATGTAATCATCCAAGTTAGAACTAGGAGAAAATAAACCCTATGTAAAGTCTCATTTAATCTATCCATCTCTTAGAATCATGCAGAGAAGTGTTGCCAATGGAAATTCAAAGAGAGTTGTACTCTAGAGCCAAGCTCCTCTTTAGGAAATAACACTTCCTGATTACACATTTGCGACTACATTTTATGGAAAGATTGTATAAATGGGATTATTCTACCTAAATTTTCTGCTTAGGTTTTCCATTTGAAATATCTGATATTCATTGGTTTTCAAATAATGGGAGGGTAAAATACATAGTAAAAATAAAAATTTATATTTACATTGTTTTAAAGAAAAATTTAGTTTTTATACCTAATCCAAATTCAAAATAAGTTTAAAAACATATATAAAAGTGAGGCTAATAATACTAGGAAGATGGTAACAAAAATCTCATTTCAAAGAGCTAAGTCCAACAATATGCTTTATAAAAAATACAAGAATTAAAGCAATTATTCAAGAGCAAATAGAATATGAGTAAAATGGTACTACTGAAACAGTAAGTTAATGTAAAAATTCTTTCTGAAATAAAATTTGAAAATGTGAATCAAGACTATTAAATATACTGTTACCATATGACCCAGAAATTATGCTCATTGGTGTTTACCCAAAGAAATTGAAAACATGACCATGCAAAACCTGCACACAGATGTTTATACTAGTTTTATTCATAATTGCCCAAACTTAGAAGTACAGGAAGAGATAAATAAAATGCTGTACATCCTGATAATGGAATACTGTTTAGCACCAAAAAGAAATTAGCTACAAAGCCATGAAAAGACATGGGGGTTCCTTAAATGCATCTTGCTAAGTGGAGGAGACAATCTGAAAAGGCTACGTCCTGTATGATCTCTACTGTACGACATTCTGGAAAAGGCAAAACTGTAGACAATAAAAGATCAGTGTTTCCCAGAAGCTGAGTGGAGAAAGGATGATTAGTCAGAACACAGTGGATTTTTAGGGCAGTGAAAATACTCTGTATGATACTATGATAATGGATACTTTGCCATCATATATTGGTTCAAATCCGTAAAATGTTCAACATCAAGAGTAAACCCTAAAGTAAACTACAGAACTTTGGGTGATTATAATGTGTCAATAGAGGTTCATCAGTTATAACAAATGTCTCATTCTGGTGAGTGATGTTTATGATGGAAGAAGCTTTGCATATGTGGGGGGTAGGAGGTATATAGGAAATCTCTATACTTTCCCATTATATTTGCTGTGAACCTAAAAATTCTCTAAAAAATTAAGCCATTAAAAAAATGAATCCCATTATTCATTATTACTGTTGAACATCGATCTAACAGTTCTGGCCCCAAAAGTTATTTAATAAAATTAAATAGGATGTATTATAAGAAGTGTAAGAATTGGGATAAAATGAACAAAAAAGGCAAAGACAAAAATAATCCATTACAATGGAATTACTGTATGAAACGTGTTTGTTTTTAGAAGCAATCTTATTATAAGTATGAATATTTCCAGTGGGATTAAATTTATGTTTCGAAAAAATACTAAAGTTTATGCAAACTTCTTAATGGGAGCATATTTTTTTAATGCTTATAAACATGTAGCTTAAAACAAAACTTAAGTTCGATAATTAGAAACAGAAACAAAACAAAACAATTATAAACTTGCTACCTTTATCAGATGGAAAGGTAGTGTCTAAATATTTTCCTTTTATCTTTTTTTTTAATTAAATTTCTTGGGGTGGCAATGATTAATAAAATTATATAAACTTCAAGCATACAATTAAATAATACATCATCTGTATATTGCATGTGTGGTTACTACCCAAAGTCAAATTTTCTTCTGTCACCATATATTTGATACCTTTACCTTAATCTACTTCCCCTCTCTCTCCTTTTTTCTGGTAACCACTAAACTATTGTCTGTGTCTGTGAGCATTTGTCTTGTTGTTTGCTGCTTTCAGTTTTATATACCTCATATGAGTGAAATTATATGGTTCTCAACTTCTTTGTCTGACTTATTTTGCTTAGCATGATAATCTCAAGAAATATTTTCTTAAATGCCAATTACATCAAAACTACATCTCATGTTTTGATAACTTATTTAAGAAAAAGCCAGATCATTAACACATGTTTTTCATGTGTTGTCAAGAAGAGAAATGTCATCAGTGTCCTAAACAAAGGCCTATTTTGTTCACAGAGTCAAATTTGGCTTACCAGCCATTAGGTGACACTATGACATAGAGTGAATATTTATGCTGATTTTTAAAATTATCATAAAAAAAAAAGCTTAAGGTACATATTTCACTTAAATAAAAGTGGTGATTTCGATCCCTTCCAATTATTAATGACATATATTTACACCAAATGTTTACTTTTGTTTTACAAAGGTTTTATCAGTGAGATCCTAAGTTATTCCTCACTTAAATTCTGTACCCTGAGGCTGGTCTGAAAGTGGTGAGTTATCTCAATTGTTTATTCACAGTCAGTTACAGATGGACTTCTTTGTTCTAC
>NW_006433378.1:14325981-14395588 GCF_000325575.1 Pteropus alecto | reverse complement strand
AATGCACTTGACTAATCTTAAAAAAATAAAAATTCTGTGCCCTTAGATTGACCTCATTTCTTTAATTCCAGTGTAAGAAAAGTCTCAAAACAATGCTATTTTTTATTTAACTATTTAAAAATTAATCCATAGAATTTCTCCTAAGATATAGAAATTCTTTCTTAACTCTAACACTGTTTCTGATACATAAAAAAGAGGCAAACTTATTAAAAGAACAGACAGCTATATACCAATGTTCCTAATAAACACAGGAATAAAAATTCTCATGAGAAATAGTCAAAAATTTGATTTATCAGTATCTAAAATGGATAATAGATGCAGCCAAGTATGTTTTTTCCTGTGAATCAAGGCTAATTCAATATTCAAAAATCAGACAATGTAATCACCATATGAACAGACTAAACAAGACAACCAAAGAACAAATCAGATAAAACTTTTGAGCAAATATAACAGCCATTTGTAATAAAAATATTCAAAAAATTAGAAGTAAAATATCATTAAGATTATTAAGTACATCAAAGAAAATTCTTAGCCACTCTGAGTGAAAAACTGTAAGATAAGGAACAAGAGAAGGATGTCTATACAATATCATACTGATTGCCTATAAATGCAGAAAGATAAAAAAACACATAGTTTTAAAAGCAAAATATAAATATGTTTACACAACCTAATCATATACATGTATCAAAAATTCCTTAGAATTTCACAAAAAAAGTACAAGAACTAAAAAATGAGCTACAATTCCTAGGATATAAGGCCAATACAAAATTCAGTTTGATATCAATACAAACTGAACTCTATTTTTACATGAAACCAATAAACAGTTAGAAACTGAAATAAGAATAAACACTACCATCTACAATAGTGCCAAAAATGAAATAATTAGGTATAAATCCTATTGCGTATGTACAAGTATGCTGCAATCTACAAAATTCTTATGAAAGGAATGAATAATGTCAAATGGAGAGACATACCATATTTATAGACTAGAAGATTTTCTTATGTTAATTATCTTGATACTGATCTGCTAGATTTGAGGCATTACAATTAACGTCACGGCACTACCCACATATGCGCGCGTGAGCGCGCGCACACACACACACACACACACACACACACACACACACTCACCCATATTGGCAACCTTAACCTAATATATTTGGAAAAAGGCAAATAAATTGTAATACACTAAGCAATTGTGTAATAGAAGACCAAAGCTGAGGGACTTTTTCTACCTGATGTTTAGATCTACAACAAAACTATACTATTTAAGACAGATTGCTAGTAGAGGAAGAATAGACATATAAAGTGATGGAATGGTATAGTGAATCCAGAAATTGATTCACATATATTGTCAATTCAACTAATACACGACCTTAAATGGTACTGAACTAATGAATATATATGCAAATAAAAGAACTTCAAGCCTATCTCCCATTATATAAAAAGTAACTCAAAACGGATCTGTAAACTGACTGTGAAACTGAAATTTATAAATCTTCCAGAAGAACACAAAGGGGAAAATCTTTGTGAATTTAGGCTAAGCAAAATATTTGTTAGCTATGATGCCACAAGATTAATCAATAAAAACATGATAAACTAGACTATGTAAAAAAATCTAAAAATCTGATTTTCGAAAGAGACTTAAAATAACAGAGAAACAATAAACTGGGAGAAAAATATTGCAAATAACAAATCTGATTTTTAAAACATCTTCATAATATATAAAGAACATACAATATTTAATAATAACAAGCCAAATAATCCAATTTAAAAAGTGGGACAAAGATTTGTACATATGCCTTGCCACAAAAAAGACATGGATTGCAAATAAGGAAATAAAAAGATATTTGATACCCTTAGGCATTAGAGAAAGCAAAATAAAACCATGATAGTTATCACTACACAACTACTGTAATGGATAACATTTAAAAAATAAAAAAATATAAAACACCAAGTAGTAGTGAAGATATGGAAAAATGAGTCTACTTGCATTGATGAAGGGAATGCAAAATTCTATGGCCATTCTAAAAACTGTTTAGCAGGTTCTTACAGTCAGGAACTCACCCAAGTGAAATGAAAACCTATGTTGACATAAGTATCTGGACGCAAATCCTTATTGGCTTTATTTGTAATTGCCAAAATCTAAAAACAATATAAATGTATCTCAGAGAACAAATAACTAACAAACTTATAAAAGAGGAAGCGATAAGATTGAAAAATGCATTATTATAAGTAAAAACAAAGAGGCAGACAAAACGATACATATCGTGTAATTATTATGTGACTATCTTACACGTATGTGACTATCTTGCAAAAGAAAAACTTTATGTACAGAAAATAGAACAGATTGGCAGATCCTGAGCATAGGAGAGGTTTTGTGTACAAAGGCGACAGGGGAAGTTTGGGGGTGATAAAAGAGTTCTATCTTTGTACCAATCCTGTATCTAAGACTGGTATCGAATTCCTAAAGATAGAATTTGGTATATATGTGTTGGATCAGGCATCCACATCTGCTCCAGTCAAATGTAGCCGGGTGCAGAATAACATATTGATATTTTTGGATGTGAGAAGGAAATGTTCTATAAAATATACCTTCCATTTAACAAGATTCATGACTTCATTAAAACTCTTTCAAGGGAAGAGAGTAAACAATTTAGTTGAAATTGCCTATTTAAAAATAATTATAATAACTGTGGCAATGATATCATTTCCCATAAACAATTATAATGATAAAAAGTTTCAACATTTTTTCCCACAAATAGAATATCTATAGTATATATATATAGTGTAAATTTAGGAAAGTATTTGAATTTGGTATGTGTAAATCAATCCTTACCTATTTCTATTATTTTGCTAATTTTGAATATATTAATTATCTATTGCTGTGTAACAAGTTAATAAGGCCTTTAGCAGTTTAAAACAACAAATATTTATTATCCACAGAGCCTGTGGGTCTGGAATCTGGGTGTGCCTTAGCCAGGTCCTTTGGGCCAGAGTCTCTTATAAGACACAAGGCCACAATCAAGTTTCTGGCTGGGGCTGCAGCACCTCAAGACTCACCTAGGAACAAATCCTCTTCCATACTCACTCAGATGACTGTTAGCTGGCATCAGATCCTCACTGACTTTTTGCTGGAGTCATTAGTTGTCTTTTTTTTTCTTTTTTTCCCCAGGTAAGTCTTTCTCCATAAGGCTACTCACAGTATGGCAACTTTCTCACTCAGAGCCAAGGCTGATACAGAAAGAGAGATAGAGAGAGAGAGGGTAAGAGGGAGATTGTTTGATTATAACCTAATCTCAGAAAGGGCATCCTTTTATTGTTGCTGTATTCTATTCATTAGAAGCAAGACAGGAAGTCCAGCTCACAGGCAGGCAAGGAGTGAGTCTTACAAAACAGGCAATGGATCAGAGGTAGCCATTTTCGAAGCTGCTTACAATATGGTAATATTTGCTCAGAAATATATAATCTTCAAAAAAAAATCCGTAAAGTAATATATATGTCATCAGCCTAATGGTAACCCAAGAAGACAGATCAAAAATGTATAAAGACAGAAAAATTTCATCAGTGATAAAAAATGAAGACATGCTTTTCCTCTGTCTGAAAGGATACTTGCTTTAAAATCAAGACCAGGAAAGGGATGACTTTTCACCTTTTCTGGGTAATGTTGGACAAGACAGTTCCTGGGTGTTCTTTAGGGTTATTGCCAGGAGGCTGAGGCTGAAGACAGCATGTAAGATGGCAGAGTGAAAAAACAGAAAAAGGGAAAAGAAACCCTGATATTATATAATATGAGCATTAATTATTACTACTTCCTACTATGACTATGATCGACTACTACACTATTCATACTGCTGCTGCTACTACTAATATTGCTATTACTACTATAAACAATGAAAATAATAGCTAAAATACAGTGATTATGTTCCATGTGCGAAGTTCTGTTTCAAATGTTTTACAGAGATTGTATTTTATTTCATATACTTCCAATTCTATAAAGAAGTCACTATTAGAAAACTATCACATAGAGAGATTCAGCACATGCCTATGTAAGAAATCAAGCAAGCTGGTTCCAAGTCTGCCCTTTTAAACACTGCCATGCGGTGTTCCAATGTATCCTTGGACTCATACAATTTCTGAACCTCCTTTATGTGAGCTAATCGTGATTATTTATGCTCCTTTGAGGACAATTTCTGTTATTTTTAGTCTTTGATATCCTAACATATATATTCTAGATCAAGGGTCCCCAATCTCCAGGCCATGAACTAGTACCAGTCTGTGGCTTGTTAGGAACCAGGTCATGCAGCAGGAGATGAGTGGTGGGCCAGTGAGTGAAGCTTCATCTGCATTTGCAGCCACTCACCAGCGCTAGCATCACGGCCTCAGCTCCACTTCATATCATCAGGCATGATTCTCATAGGAGCACTGGTCCCTGGTGCCAAAAAGATTGGTGACCGCCGTTAGAGTTATTAATATTAAAAAATAAAAATAAAATAATAATAATAATAATATACCTTATGAATGATCATTAATTCACCTTAGAAATATTCATGTATACCATATTTCACCATCTCTTACGATTAAGTAACTTTTCAAGATTTATCTCCCCTTTAATTACGAGGCAATAATGGTTAATGAGCTTGCTTTGCTTACAAAGGGAAAATTTGTTCGGTCTGCCCTCATGTATACTGTCAATGTCTTTAGATTACATGACGAGAAGGTTTGTACAGCCTGCCTCCTGTGGCCTTTGTCATCCCCTCTCAGACAGATCTATAGTTCAATTCCCAATAAAAAAAAAAGAACAACATGCACTTTTCCAAGGTGATTTTTAAAATTTCTTCTCAAATTGAATTGAGACATTTTCTAGCACTCTTCCATCTGCTTCATTTACATGCTTTTGTTATTCCTTACATGTAATTCTTTCTTTTTAATTATCTTCCCAAGAAACTAAATCCAAAATTAGAATATACTAGAAGAGAAGTTGTTATATAATTGACAAAAATGCAATCAGAAATCTAGTACTTACATTAGAAAATTTTGTAAAATTATTTATTTATGATTTTGGATACAATGCTCTCATATTTTATTTAGTGTGGCACATCCATAAAAGTTAAACAAACATAAGACATTTAATATCTGAGATTGATTTAAAGTATTGAAGAGATGAGATTGTGTCTTTATTGTCTTAATTCACTTGGATAGATAATTCTAAATAGGTTAATTCTTTATGACTTTTATAATCTATAGAAAGTTAAATATCATGTGAAATATACTTCTAAAATATTCACTTTAGATCTTATTATTTTGTGTCATTTTATTAAAAACAAAATAATGGTAAAATTCTGTTAATTGAAATATATACTTTAAATTATTTAAAATAAAAATATAAAGACAAATTGAAGGTTGTCCAAATTCATCAAAATAATCCCATTGGCTTAAAAGTAAAAGCAATAGATGCATATTGAACACCCAAATAAAACAGAAAAATCTGTCCTTTCATTCCATAATACAATTCCCAAGTTGATTTTTAAAAATATTTTCCATGTAATGTTCTATTAACAAAATATGTACGTGCATATACAGCATTGAAGTACAAATTTTGTGACTCTAGGTATTATTATTTAAATGAATGTTGTTAGCCAAGTAAGATACACTAGACCCCAAAGTACATCTAGTTCAGATTTAAATCTCTATATATTTATTATTATTTATTATGATGACTTATGCCTACAGCACTTGGTTTTCCTAGGTGGTCTCTCATCCAAGTACTAACCAGATCCGACCCTGCTTAGCTTCCGAGATCAGACATCAAGCTCGTTCAGAGTGGCAAGGCCGTAGACCATAGACTGCAGCTCTACCAGGGTGAGAACCCAAGACCTTCTGTGTGTAAAGCAGACGTGCTAACCGCTACACAATGGAACCATGTCCTATATATATTTTTTATACCTATGCATTATTTTAGTGTTAAGAGGAACATACGTTCTGTACCTCATTTACATTTATTTTTAGTAAATATTATAGCATAGAGATTATTATTATTACTAACATATTCATGCTTTCATTATTTTAAGGCTGCATAGAATTTTATTTCATTTATGTATATTCAACTATTTAACTATTTCTCTGCTACAAATGTTTAGAATATGTATATTCCTGTTGTAGTTATGCTGCTGTAAATATTCAAGTTTACTTAAAGCAGTGTATATAAATGAATGTTAATTTCTACAATTGAATTTGTTTATTAAAAAGCCATGAGAAACCTAATTTTTATAACATTTTTAATTATAAAAAAGTGCAAATTAATTACCCATGTACATTTAGTGTATACATCATTGGGGCTTTCAATATTCTACTTTAATAGATTATGCATGCAGATGAAAAATAAGTCACTTTAGAGAAAATTTCAGGTTAATATATCTTACTCTATTCTTCAATAGAAGTAAAAAGGGAAAGGCACAATAAAAGCGTCAGTGACCTAAAGTGAAAATGCAGTATGTTTCGAACAGAGAAAATAAGCCTATCACAGAGTAATGTCATTGTAGTGCTGTGACTTGACTAGCAAAATAAAACCTCAGGGTAGCACTCAGAATAACTCCTGCTGTGTTCTCCAATATTGTATTATGCAAGGACTCATAAATTTTTTCATGATGGCTTGACCTAAAAACATTTTTAACAGCTTACAAATCATATTCTAATGTGCCAATTAATATTTAGATGGAATAAAGAGACAAAGCTGATAATATTTCAAGGACCATTTAAATCAATATTTTTCATTAAATATTTTGCTATACATATTCCACTGTTGAACATTTCATCTGTTTCTAGATTTGTCCACTTGAGGAAAAAAGCAAACAAACCAATTGTAATCAGCCTTGTTTTATAAGTCTTTCTCTTAAGAGGAAAAAACTCACAAAAACAACTAAGTTTCCTAAGACAGGCATGTATTTCATTTTAACTGAAAACTTATTTCTAAAGCATTTGCAATATTTTACATTCCAATCAGCAATGCATAGAAGTTCTGGGCACTCTACTTTCTCATTAATATTTGGTCTGTCAGTGTGTTTTGTTTTACTTCTATTTATTGTGTCCTTTGTTGTCTTATTTGTCTATTTCAATGTTTTATTTTTTTAGTTGTTTAAGCTATTCTGCTTTCATTTCATTTTCATATAAATTTAAGAAGCAACTTTTCTATTTCTATTTTTAAAAGACTTATTGGAACTTTTATTAGAATTGTGTTTAATCTATAAATAAATTTGGGGAAAATTGACATCTTAATAATACTAAATCTTCCAATCCATTAAAATGGTGTGTCTCTATTTGTCATTTTTAGTTTAAACTTTTTTTACATTTTATACTTACAATTGTGTAGCATTACATGTATTTTAAATATATATATTTATATTTATACATAAATATAAATATATATATATAAGTATTTAATATTTGCTTATGGCACTTAGAAATAAAACGCAATTGTGTCTATAAGTAATTATACACATATATATAGAAAGATATTTGTGTATACTGTACAGATAATTTACATGCATTTGTGTGTACATATACAGAAAGAAAGGGATTGTATTTTATTCATAATCGTATGGTATTTTAGAGCATTAAGAGAGGATAGTTCAAAGGTGAACTTAAATGCCATTTACTAAAGTCGTAAATTCATAGATCACAAAACTTTCATGCCAAGTCTTTCAATATTCTTTTTAATAAACTTTGTCATTTAATCTTGGAAAGAGAAATATTTAAACAGATCAGAAGCTGCTCCTGAGAAGCAACATTTCGTTTTTTTCTTAGTATGCATGCTTATAAAATGTATGCTTGTTCTTCTGTAATTATTCAGAAATAAAAGGGGATATGCTCTTTTGTGTATTTTTCAATCAATACACATGCAGCATTTATCTGAAAAATATTAATACTGTATATTTGATCTTTGATTCATTCCCACTTATAGTATCATCACATTTAAGATTATTGGTTTGTATTTTTAATTTTGTCCTCTCTGGTCATAACTTAATTCTTGCTATCATAAAATTTTATTTCTTTTTGTAAGAACTTGATGAATCTCAGTGATTACGGCTCATTGCTTATACAATGTCACATTTCTGAGGATGCCCCAGTTGCTATCATTCCTATTTTCTGACAAGGTGAATATGAGCTCTTGTGCTTTATTTAGTGATGTTTTCTACTAGTCATGTAAAACAACATACCTTTTCTACATGCACAGTTCTTGAAACTTCTCTCAAGAAGGCATTCTGAATCTCTCTGTGTGAACAGATAAGGAAAAAAATTACAAAACATTCTTTTATTTTATACCATTGTTATTTGGTTTGTTTCTCATCTTAAGGTATGGCATTATTCCAAGTTTCAAATTTTGTACTCGTTGTCATAGGCAATATGTATGAAAATTATAAGACAGCAGGGAGGAATAAGATGCAATGCGCGTGCTGGTTAAGAATATCGCTTTAAAAGTTAGACCACGGTTTGAATTTATTTGTATATCTTTCTAATTACAAAACTTGGACAATGTTTTAATCTCTCTTAATGTTTCAATATATAGAGAGTAGAGATAAGAAGAGTACTAAGTTTATTACTTTGAGGATTATTAGAGGCAATAAATGTAAAATATTTAGCACATTGCTTACTAATAAATATTATCCACTATTTTTATTATTAGCTATTATTCAAAGGAACTATATTAGACCTCCTAGACAGATTTAATTTTATTTCAGAAACTAAAAGTCTTGGAGATTTACCAATTACCCTTTCCTATATAACAAACTACCACAGAATTTGTGGCTTTAAACAACCAATTTATTTGCTCATAATCTTGTATATCAGCTATTTGGAATGGGCCTGGATGGACGGTCCTACTGTAAGTCACTCATAGTCTAAGATAAGCTTACGTGTCTGGTGTTTGTTGCTGGCTGTCAATTGGTAGTAGTTCTAGAGGAACTCAGCTAAGATACTTCTGCTTAATGATCCTCCAATAGGTTGGAGAGGGAATATTTACATGGAAGCTTCAGAACAGTTTGCCAAAAAGGAGAGAGTGGAATCTTTCTGTCCTCCTCAGGCTTAGTATCTGAATTCTCACTTATGAATGCATTTACTTCCACTGCATTTTGTCAGTCAGCACAAATCTCAAGACCAAACCTGATTCCACAAGGTAGAGTAATACACTTTACCTCTTGAAAAGAGCAACAGGAAAATAACATTGCAAAGGGGAAAAAGGAATGTGTAGCCATATCCTATTGTAATTAAATACATAAGTTCTATATCCTAGACTCCACTTCCTAGATTCTGTAATAAATCAATAATATTTAAAATTTCAATCCAATAAGTTATATTTTTAAGTGCTTACAGACATGCTTACTTATTTTAGAGAATAGGAATTTCATTTTTGTGGTTTTTTGTGGACTGTACTTTTGAAATATATGTATGTATATATATTTAATTTTATAATTTTAAATCCAACACCTTCTTATTAAAAGTTGAAAACATAATAAAAATATAAAACTTTTTAGTAATTTAGTCAGCAAGAGGTAGCCTCAGCTAGCAGACTATTTAAATATCCTTTAAATTATTCAGACTCTGGGTTTATCTATTTTATGCACTTGAGTTTGTACCATATATTAACATATATCTTGTATATCTTGCTGTTCTTACTAAGCTTTCATGCACTTTTAATGTTCCATGCTCTTCTCTATTATAATACTTTTTATCATAATTTTGCATTTAATTAATACTTCTTGCCTTTACTACATTGGAATTTTTCTCTGTCGAGACTGTATTTAGCATATGATCATCGCTGTCCTATGCAACATGGACATTGCTAGCATATTGTAGCATTAAACATTTTTTTCTAATAAATATTGAGTGAAAATGCAAATTGACTACTTTAACCCTCATTTTTCTATTGAGACTTGAAAACAACTTTTATTTTCCTAAAAAAGGAAAAGTTGCTCATTAGAAAACATCTACTGATCATGGAATAAAGGTCACAGTTCTCTATAACAAAGGAATAATGACTAACTAAATGATAAAGGGTTGCAATGTATTTCTCAATCCAGGGGACTAAAGCTGCTGTTTAGTTGTTGTTGTTTTATTTTGTTTTCTCTGCAATTTGGCAGTGAATGGGAGCTCACAAGGGCACCTGGCTATTTTATATTCCTTTGATAGTAGGACAGAGTCATTACTACTTTTGCATTGTCCTTCTCTTGTGAAGGGTAAACATCTTGACTATACATTTGTTACTCTTATTTAATAGTTGTTGTCAATCAGAGATCAGGCTAGGTATCTCTTGTGTACTTGAGCTTTCCACACCTTATTTACCAAAATATAGATTGATTTAGCCTTTGATATGCTCTCTTTGCTCACCCAGAGATGCAAAAGGATCAGCTACTCTAATGAGATCTACAGGTTTTACAATAAGAAAAGATTAAGGCCACAAGAGGCTGTACCCAATTTGAGCTTCCAACTTTGAAAATCCCTGTCCAAGAGAGAATATATTTTTGACTTCATCAATATTTTACAATTGTTATTATGTCAGACAATCGTGAAAAATTGTAGCATAGACTGCTCCTTATTTTCTGAGTGAAAAGGAATGGGATAAGTGGCATCCAGGATTGATTTTGAAAAATAAGTGAAAGGAATCATTTTAGAGTTTTACATGAGCCACATGTCAAGGACTTTGCAATCACTGGGGTTATTTTGCTTTTAATATTTAATTTAATTTAATTTAATTTAATTAATTTTATTTTTTATTTTATTTATTTTATTATTTTATTTTATTTTAATTTTATTATGAAAACATTGTTTTCAGTTCTTCTGGGAAGACAATAGTGGATAAAGAGCTTAGAACACCACATTTCATTCTATTCTTCATTTCTTCCTATACTGCAATATTTCATGATCTAAGCATAGCTAAAAATCTCATATATCATATAGGTAGAGAGTGAAATATTTGGAGAGAATTTTTCCCATCCACAAAATATGATCATTCATGGTTTAAACTTTGATATCACTTGGTGTAAATAGCCAGCTACTTTCATATACTTTAAATGACTACATCCCCAAAAACAAAAACAAAGGAACAAAAACAAACACTAATAAACTCTTCAGTTTATTTTTATATTATGTCATAGGAAAAATGTACCAGATAAGTTAAATAAGCAAGGATAACTTTACTCACAACTACTGCAATAGGTAAGAGAAATCTAATTCAACTCAAAAGGCAGAAGAGTTTTAAGTATGGGAGTTAGTTAGTGGGAAAGTACTGGCTTATTAGGGAGAATGTTGGTCAATGTGATTAGGTCATCAGTGTTTATTAATTGGTGCTTTTAGAAGTTAGGCTGCTCTCTTCCCACAGAGATAGGATAATAAGGGCTATCTTTCTTGATGATTACATTTCAAAGAAATGGATCCCAGAACCTTAAGAAAGATATTTCTAGGTTGTAAAACTGGCAAGAAACTGGAAGAAGATGTACATCTCAAAGGGGCAGAGAAAAAAATTGCTATTGCAAGTTTTTGAAACTAACTGCTCTTGAAAAAAAGCATTCAGGGCCTATCCATCAGAAAGAAACCCTTCTGAAGTATAGTTAAGCTGAAGGGAACATTAAAGCCATGTTGGTCAATTATAATTGCCACTTCCGTTCACTTGGACAGAAAATACACATCTCCCAAGTCAATTACATAGAACAAGTGAAAATAAAATTAAAAAGTAGTTTCAAAAAAATTGTTGTGTCATAGTCACATATTTTAATACTTTCATTGACAATCTGAACTATTTTGGACAATATTTGTATAAGAATTTTATTTTAAAAGTTGCATTGCTGTTCAAAACTAAAAAAAAAAAAAAGTTTTACATTGAATTCCCTATAAAATCTGCATCATAAATAATTGGATACAGAAAATTTTCTCAAAATTAAGTAAATTTTTTTAAGCTTATAGTTGTTATAGACAACAATTTGTATAGACTAAATTACTTCATGAAACTAACATATTAGCACTTTTCATAAATCTGTTAAGTAGAGGTCTGACCACAAGAAACTCACAGAAGAATAGGAACTATCATCTAATTTATAAATAAATTTGTCTGAGTTGAATATGTATATTCACATATACATATATATATACACAGAGAGAGAGAGAGAGAGAAATATACATAGTCATGGAAATTCTTAGATATAAACCCATACCCATAAAATAACTTACTTCTGGAAGAAATAATAGAGATAAAAATGATAAAGGTGATATTATAGTCTCAAAATAATGAGTGTGCATCTAGTTCTTACTATATTCCAGAAACTCTTTTTAGAAACTTATGTGTATTTGAAGTAAATTATCTTTTATTCTTATTATAGGTGAGGAAATTGAGGGACTGGGGAATTATGGAAATTTTCCAACATCTCATAGTAAGAAGCAGAGATAGTATTTAGTCTTGTGAATAAAATATAAATAATATTACCTACCCAAAAGTAATCTCTCTGTATTTTATAGTTTTGTGGATAATATTATTAATTGCCCTTTTGCTCATTCAGAAATCATGGAATCCATTCTTACTTTTTTCTCTACTTTTTTTTTTCTGTCATGCCCATATAGGTTTTAGGTACGTAAGCACAGAAACAGTTATTAAAGTCTTTTTTTTTTTTTTTTTTTTTTTGGTTATTAAAGTCTTATGCAGCCATTGACTAAGAAATAAATCCATCAAGAATAATCTAAGGGAGTTATTTCTTCTATTTTTAACAGTAGGTAGTTTTGTTTCCTATCACATGCACCATCCCCCTTTATAGGTATTAACAGACTGAGAGAATATGAATTCAATTTTCAACATAAATATACCAAATTTTACTTAATGAGAAAATCTTGGTTTTCAGAAAAAGATCTTTGTAGTGTTTCAGATTAAACCACTTACTAAAAGTTTACACACAATGAGACAATATTTAGAATATGTACTTAGGTACAAGTAATCGTTATACATGAGAACACATATCACTATTGTACTTGAGTATCTTTCCAGGGGTGGGGGCAAAAAATGTGAATAAAATTTTCTGTTGGATAAATCCTAGTAATGTCTAGTCTGTAGGAGATCAAAAATTATCAGCAGAAAAAACAAACTTCATCCCAAAATCTGCAACGAAGGTACATTTGAATGTCATAAATTGTCAAGTATTTTCTTTTAATTAAACCATTAATAAAGTTAAAGTTGGGAGAGAAAGAGAGAGTTATAGATTGAGATTCAGGAGAAGAGAGAGAGAGAGATGATGAGATTTTTAAATGTGAGGCACTTTGTCCTGAATATGTGTTCCCATCATTTAGATTCATTTGCCTTTTTGTATAAAAAAGTTGCCCTGGTATTCAAAATTAATAGGTAATTTGATATAGTTTTACCACAGTTAATATTTGATTTTATCTTATTTGGAAATTGATCATTTCTTTATGTGTTTATATTTTTTCTTTAATTAAAAATACAATCATAAATTTTCAAATTTAGATTTGAGTACTTCTAAATAAATGTAACTTACTAAACCCTACTTCTGACTAGAAAGTAAACAAAAGAGGGAAAGATTGAATTTTCATGCATAAAGATTTTTTCCAGTTTTTTTTTGCTTTTCTTGACATCATGTTTATTTATTTCTTAGGTCCTCAATATTTTTCATCTTTATTGGAAAAATAGATCTGAGTAGTTTTCTGTTTTGTTTTGTTTTGTTTTGTTTTAAATAAATTGGAGAAATTACTAAATTAAATTTTATTTTAAAAGGACAAAAGGTATGTTACAGAAGAATATTATAGAAGTCTATGATGGGTTGGTTATAGGGATTTAGGGAATAATATATGAAGCAGAGGGGATGTTAAGAGAAAGCAATGAGAAAGTGAACCTAAATTGGAAAACTTTAAAAAGATTTTGAATGAAAAAGTTGGAAAATATTTTTGAGGAGAAGATACCATAATATTTAAAATTTGGACAGACATATAATGACTATTAGAAAATCTAATTTCATCCCTTTCTTTGGAAATTTTTAGTAAAAATTTAAATTATGTGCATGTGTTTTGAATGACTGACAAGTATCTAGATGATATCCCAAACTAAGAGTTTCATGTTTACTTCATTATATTTATTACATGATGTTTGAAGTCTTTAATTTATCTTATTTTTTTTTAACAATTCATAGCTTCTAAATATTTTTTATAAGAAAAAAATCAAGTTGTTTTTTATCTTATACATACTTTCAGGTTTTAAACTATATAATCTTTGTTCATACAATTGTTTCAACAGCTACCAAAAAGCCAGCATCCCCCTTGCTTTATTATCAATTAATTGCTATTTTGCAAAAGAAATAAAAATAAAAACTTTAGAAAGATTTTCCTTTCCCAAGGCTAAAATGCTAAAGTATTTCAAAACAGAAATATAAATAATTATAATTATATAATTATATAAAATATACATATATAAATAAAACTACATATAAAACTATGTGCACATACACAAACATGCATATACACACACATATATATTTTTTTCAACTCCTGAACTTGATATATACATGTATTCCTTTTGGTTTACTATTTTCTGTTGTTTCTGCTCACAGCATCAAGCACGTTTCATCAAATAAATATGGTTATTTCTACTTGTTAGTATTTCTGACAATATATGTGACTGGCTCAAGTCAATATTATATATTTGCAAGAGGACATATTTGAAAAATATTTATTAAGAACATTGTAATTTTTTGAGCATATCAGGCTTATGTCTTTTAATATTAATAACTTTCAGATGTAAATGGCTAATTATCTAAACTTCATTTATATATAAGATATCTTCAGGTAGTCATTTAACATTTTTTTGCTTGAAATAAAAAATAAAATTAAAAGCATCTGCTGCAAATTTTGTCTCCTTAAAACAATATATTTTATTAAGCATAATTTCAGTATGTCAGGGAAATTTAGATGAGTTATCAAAATATATATAATTGGCAAAGAGGCAAGTGCATACGCTCAAATTAATTGTGAAAATTCAAAAATCAAAAGAAATATAGCTCATTCCAGTGAATGGCACATGAATATATGTTCATATACAACATCAACACTTTTAACCCTGTTAAATGATAAACATGGTATCTCTGGGGCTTTATTTTACCATTCCTAGTGGAAAAGAGCATTCGGATCAAACTGAAGAACTACTACACAAAACCCCTACTCCCTGGTTTAAGTCAATTATGGCATTGTAAATTCTCAAAAAATATATATTTTTCTTTAGAGCACTAATATCAGTTGTAAATTTTCATTTACTTACTATGTATCTCTCTAATTAAGCTCTGAGTTTAGGGGGCAAGACTAAATTTAACTTTATTTATATAAAGTATATATTTACTTTTTATTTTAAAGTTAAATTCAATATAAGGAAGGACTATTTGAAGAATATTTCATGACATCTACAACACTGTTATTTTTTACTGTACCTACTCTACTGCTTACTGTTTCTTATCAATGTAGAATGGAAAACTATCGTCCAGGAATTTAGTGCCATAAAAATATCTCTCCAGGTATAAATATGGGGTCTTTTTAACATAACTATATAATATTGCTTTTAACTTTAGCCTTGGCTACTAGAAAGCTGGGTGATAAAATAAATGTTTAATTGTAGTAATGATCTCGTCCTAGATATACATACATTTTTGCTCTCATAAATTGTTTTTTAAACTTTATTTTAATGCTGTGTATTTAAATCACAATTTACTTGTTATTTTGATGAGTAAAAAAATAAATGAAAAGTGTCTATATGAATCAATGTTTATGTTATTTTTTTTTGCAAAGGACATAAAAACTCAAGTAACTGGAGAAAAGGGATAAAACCAAGTATATTCAATTAAGTAATGTTTATCTTAATTTCCACTGAGTCCCATTATATAATTGAGAATTTGATATGTTGCCTAAAGTATTTAAAACATGCAGATTTCACTGAGCTATGTTCGATAAAGTATTATAAGTAAAGATAGTACAAGGAGAGATATTCATAAAAGAACCGCCAGTCTGCAAGAATTCGCGACAGGGAATAAAGGCACTATCTGATTTCAGTTAGTTGTAGGACTGGAAGAGGTGACAGACTCATCTTCAAATATCAGAAGATAAACTTGAAAATGCTTTGAATGAGAAAGACTGACTTATTCTCAGTATCTTTGCAAAGAAGAAAGCAATTTTGTGATTGACATATCCATTTTTAAATCTCTGAATGAATTAAATTGTCTTAGGGTAAAGTCTCCAGAAAATTATCCCAATTGGATTAAATAGTTTAGGGAAAAGTTTAATGGCATGGCTCTCCCACGTAGGCTTGATAGATTGTACTTTCCCAAATTAATGTGAGATAGAAAAAGAATTACAAGGGAGAAGGAAACCAAGGAAATACAGCAAAAATAGTTTAGCAAAGAATTATAGCTGTGGCTATTGCAAATAGAGGTGAGTTAAATTATGTAGAAAAAAAGCTATGTTTTGGAGAGTCGTATGATTTCAAAAGAACACCTGACTTTACAAGACTAAAATGACCCATGGTCAGCAAACATGTATAGGCAGGAAGCAGACTGAGAAAACTGCTCAAATCAAGGTGGAGAGGGGAAAGATAATCGGTCTGAAGGAAGGAAACAGTGCTTACTCAGATGTGTCGAGGGAGGTAGAAAGAAGGTCGGTCTCAGAGGTCAGAACAAGACCATGGAGCACATTGACTGGGGAGCGGATTCCTAACTCAATCAAGAAACATTCTCTACTCCCACAGAGGAATGTTCTCAGAGTCCCTACAGAGACATTTTAGGATTAATATGGATTAATCACTCCTGTATTTTCAATCTTTCTCACTGGAAAAAGGTGTGTTTATTGTGGAAAAAATCTATATATTGCAAGGGTGGGGTCAGAAAATTTTCCTAAATTTGGTGGACCTGATGAAGAGATCACTGTGTACTTTATGTGGACAAATAGCTAATCTGTGACAGTTATTCGCTCATCAAACTTGGCTTCAGTGTGTGTTAAGCCTCTACCTACCTCTCTACCTTGGTAAATACAATATTTAGAAAACAAAAGTTGTATTACCCAAGTTATATATATGATTGTGTGTGTATATGTTGTGTGTATGCATGTATGTATGTGTGTAGATAGCTAGCTAACTCAATAAGCGGTTTATCTGAGTTGACCAAATAATGTAGTTAAAATCTATTTGCCTCCTCATTTCTGCAATTGGATGATAACTCTGCATGTCAAAGTCTTGGATCAATATTAGATAATAGAATATACTTACAGCTAATTTAAGTTTCAAAACACGATCTCCAAGAAATGAGAATTTTCCTTCGGTGTGTTTATTATACTGCAGTCCTCAATCAAAAGCAGACTTCTCATTCACTTCATCCCCAGAAACTTGGGATTTCCAGTTGTACTCCATGTAGGGAACATGGGCTTTCTTCGCTTTTTCTTGCTCACCTCCTGCTCCACTCACTAAAACTCTTCAGTACCCTTCCAGAGTTTAAATATGGTGGTGGTGAGTGGGAGGAGAAAAGCACAGAGCTAAGCTCTCAGTTGACCTCTGCTCTGTCTAGTGTATAGTGCTCTGTCTAGTGTACAGACACTCACTCCGTAGTGTCTGTCACTCCTCTATCTGCCTCTCCTACTCCCCTCAGTGACTGGGTTTTGTTTTGTTTTATTTTATTTTGTTTTGTTTTGTTGTTTGTTTATTTTTACAGTCTAGTTTACATAGACCTGTTTATGGTCCTGCCACCTTAGCCTTGCAGATAGTCTGAGGGAAAATCCCTTTGAAATGATCTTGGCCATGCGAAGCCAGAATGGGTTCCATAATTAATTCCTGCACTTCGTGTTCAGTTACTATCTGCAGTTGTTAGAAGGAAGCGCAGTTGTATGAAGTCAGCCATAGCCCTCCCAAAACCCTCATTCTTTCTCTCCTCTTCTCTACCAAACATGCTGCCAAAGACAGGTAGCCACACACTGATATCTGACACACAGGCAAACGTGCAAAATCAGTCCTGGGTAAGCCCATAACTGCAGGGCATATAGTTTAGATTCTGGGTGATCTCTGGGTGATCTCTCCTGGAAGGCCCTCTCATTAAGTTTGGGGTTAGAAGTTACCATCATCCTTTATTTCTTGAGGGTGACAGTTAATTTTGGGTTTGGAGGGAATTTCAGAGCATGTCAGTAGTTTTCTTCAAGGACATATCTTTAAAAATACACAGTTTTAAAACCTTTTCATTCCTTTTATATCCTTTATCTAAGTTTTCAAAAGTGTTGGAAAATAAAATACTTAGCTGCTTCCTTGAAATTTGCATTTTGGCCTGTCTCCCTACTCACTTTAGAATCTGATACTTATGCTATCTCAGACATTCACAGAAAATTTCTCAAATTAACATCCCATCATAAATGTTTCAAAGTTATACACCAGAGAATGGGCAGGGGAGTGGGGAGAGTAGGAGCTGAATGTCATTTATTAAAAAGAAATAAAAGTGGAAATTTTTTTCCTGTGCTCATTACCATTATATTGAATAGAAGAAAATAGATTACTGAAAGAAAAAGAATTCCATGTTAATTGCTGCATTATAGAAATATGAAAAGAGTTTGTAATTTTTTTAAATATATATTTTTTTATTTTCCAAATAATTTATAGTAATCACATACTGTACTCAGATCAGGAAGCAAAATAGATTTTTTTACTAGAAAAGAAACTTGAAAGTAAAGAAGCATTCTGAATAGACAGTCTCAGGGCCTCTGCCTTTGTTTCTTCCATTTTCTGCTGGGTTATCACCTCAATTTTCACAAACCCTGCCAACCAGAGACTGAGGTGCATGCATGTGTCATACAAGAAATTGCTACAGTATTAGTCTCTTTTGAAGTATGTTGACCCAAATCTAAAGTTCGAAATGCATATTTTGGTGTCACACTCTGTACTCTTTGGTCCTGTCACTAAAGTTTTAATGCCCTCAAAAGATAATATAAAGTTTTGTTTGTTTTTTTTTTTCTTTTTAACCTTATTTTCCCTCTGAAAGTCTAAATATGCCTAACTAACTACATTGGCTAAGGTTGGCATTTTAAAATGCCATCAAATCTTCACAGTGTAAAGGATCTTTCACAGTTTAAGAAATCCCACACACAGGGTAGATTTATTTATGGACAATTAGTAAGCTTAGATATCTCACAAAACACAGGATCCCTTCAAGTCAGCACACTTCTAGTTAAGATTTATTCACAGTGACAGGGAAATGCCAGTCTTCTATTTTTTCATATACATATACATATATACACATATAAATGTATACACATATACATATGTATATGCACACACATACATATGTATTTGCACATATATATACTTATATACATATACATATATACTTATATGCATGTATATGTACTTAAAATTGGGTAGACAAACATCTTCAAAGACATTTCTTTTAAAAATGAAATATTAGCATTATTTTAGAAATTTCTGTGATTAAACACTACCTTGAAATATTTAATGATTAAATGTCTGCTAATTTCTCATCAGATAACTCTCATTGAGAAAGGGGTGAAAATTAGTATAATTTAGTTGATGCAACATGGAGCAATCACTGTGAGAATAGCTTGCAAACTTATGATGTTGCTCTAAATTCTACTGATTAAAAAATGAGGAAAAATGCTATAATTTTCCTATTTTATCATTTGCCCTTGCAAATAAAATTATATATTTTTATCGAGCCTCTAAGTAGACTCCTGAGTTCATTCTAAATGATGGATCCATTGTCAAAATATTTTAAAAAATCTGTCACTAATCGTACCACTTGTTAGATTTCCTTTACATATTTATACATTTTTAAATATATATACAAATTTTTACTTGCTATTTGTGCATTGATCTTGTCCTCTTTGCTGGATTATTTCTTTGGTTATACTGAAATCTGTAAAATCTTTAAACTCTGCAAAGGTGTGGACTAGCTTTAGCAAGTGGAGCAGGAGGTGGGCAAGAAAGAGTGAAGAGGCTGATATTCCCAGCACAGAGTGCAAGTGGAAACCTCAAGCTTTTGAGGTGAAGTGAGTAAGAAATTTCACCTTCATCAAAGACTGAAGTATAATGAACATATTGGAGAAACATTCATTCTCATTTCTTGGAGACTGTATTTTGAAACTTTAATGAACTATAAATATATTCTATCATCTGATATTGTTCAAAAAGCCTTTGACATGCAGTTATCACCCAGTGGCATTGAAAGGGTAAGGAGATAAATAGATTTTAATGCCATTCTTAGATCAATTCATATAACCTGTCTATCTCTCTATCTATCTATCTATCTATCTAATAATTTGGGTATATAAATTTTTAAAAATAAATATTACATTTAACAAAGTAGGGAGAAACTTAACACATACTTAAGAAACCAAATAGAGTGAGCAAGTAATTGTCCTCATAGGTTAGCTATGAGGTAAGCAGATTGTTGCCCTGGTAAAGCAACATATGCTCAAATGAAAAAACCACTTACCCCAAAATGGCTTGTAAGAATTTTCTGAAGCAAATGAGAAATGATTTACTCCTTTGCAGTTTTGAATTTCTAGACAATAACATCTTGGTATAAACAGCTATGTCATGCGGACTCTGGTGGTCTCTTTCCTCAGCTCCCTCCTTGAATACTTTCTCATCCGGAACTGGAGGATAAACACTGCCATCTGTGGTAGTGGCTTGAGGTGTAGAGACTGCATAGCAATGTCCCTTTGGTGATATTTCATTCTCTCTCTGTGAGTACCTGGTTTTCTCTCTCTCTCTCTCTCTCATTTTTATTTATTTATTTATTTTGTTGTTGTATGATCCTTTCAGACAGAGATTACAAAAAGCATTTATGATACTGGAAATCATGTTTGAACACTCTAGCTAATACTTAGAGAATGACTGTGACCAGGTTTTTAGTTCACAGTGTCCAAATTAAACCAGGAGAAAAGAACCCATTTCTAATCTGAAAAGAACACAAAACTCCATATGGAGATATTTACCAAATTACCTAATTTTTGTGATTTCCTTGTTTGTTGCCTGGCCGATTTTTGCAATATTTAAAAACACAGATGCCTATGATGATGTAAGTAAAATAATTTTTTTCGGTGATGAAACATATTCAGTCTAGTGAGGATGATTTTATATCCTCTGGGATTCTCTGTTTTAAACCCTGAACTCCCAGAAATATCTTCCCTTATTTTATTTTTAACACCTATAGCACTTGGTCTTCCTAGAGTCTCCCATCCAAGTACTAAGCAGACCTGACCTGCTTAGCTTCGGAGATCAAGCAGGATCAGGCTTGTTCAGGATAGCATGGCCATAGACTCCCAGAAACATCCTAATCGAGGACTTTAAAAGCTTATGGGGTATTTGATATCTACCCTATTGTTCTCTGAACCGTTGTTTGTGGGATTTTCCCATCTTTCTTAGCCTCTTGTACATTGTGAAATAAAGAAGCTTGAGGACAAAAAATAAAAAAAATAAAAGATATTTAGTCCAAAATTTCCCTTTGATCAATAAAACATTGTACCTTAAATCAAGGCCTAGCTGTTTTTACTTTTGTTCTTGTTTTGCTTTGATTTGAACTAACTGATGACTTTTTTCAAGAGGGAGAATTTATGGACCAAATAGAATCCTGTGTGATATGAAGAGTTATGCTAACTTAAACATTAGTTTACTAGGATAATAAATTCTCATTCATCTTTCTGTTAGGAGACAGTAATTTGTTTGAAATTTTTAACTTCATTGAGGAACAATTGTTACAAGAAATGGCATATATTTAAAGTGAACAATTTATCAGTTTTGATATATATAATATCAATTCCTAAAACCACCACCACAATCAAGATAACAAGTATTTCCTTTACCACCAACACTGTCTTCATGTTCCTTTTAATCCAAGTCTCCCTCCATGCTACTACCTGTCCTCGACTATAGTCACTGCACAGCTTTCTTCTAAAAGGTTTACATTTTTTATACATTACATAAATATAATTATATATATATATATATATATACACGTTTTTGCCCAGATTTTTTTGACTCAGTATAATGATTTTGACATTCATTCTTATTGATTCATTTATCAAAATTTCTATTTTATCTCTGCATACTTTTCCATTGTATGAATATGCCACAATTTATGCATTCGTATGTTGATGAATAGGTCAGTTGTTTACACTGGGAAACTACATACATAAAGCTGCTATGAACATATGAATAGAAGGCTTTGTGTTAATATATGATTTTATTTTGTGGAATAGTGGTAGGAATAAATTAGCAGGTCACAGGGGGTAAACAATGATCACTTAATTATTGTCAAACTTTCTTTTAAGGAGAAGGTTTACCACTTTCTATAATAATTCCTTTTTATTTTTCAATTACAGTTGTCATGCAATATTTATTAGTTTCATGTATACAACATAGTGATTAGACATTTACATAACTTACAAAGTGATCTCCCCAATAAATCCAGTACCCATCTGATACCATACAGAATAATACTATAGTATTATTATATTATTGGCTATATTCCTTATGCTACTTTACATTCTCGTTACCATGTTGTAACTACTAAATTCTTAATCCCTTCCAGTTTTTAACCCACCGTCTAACTCCCCTCCCATCCAGCAATCATCAAAATGTTCTCTTATCTATGAGTTTATTTTTGTTTTGTTTCTTTATTTTGTTTGTTAAATTCCATGTATGGTGTTTGTTTTTCTCAGTCTGACTTACTCCACTCAGCACAATACTCTCTAGGCTTAGCCGTATTGTTGCAGATGGTAAATTTTTTTTTTTTATGGCTAAGTAATATTCCATTGTGTGTATGTCTGTATATACCACCTCTTCTTTATCCATTTATCTATTGATGAACATCTAGGTTGCCTCCATATCTTGGCTATTGCAAATAATGCTGAAATGAACATGTGGATTCACGTGCCCCTTCAAAGTAATGTTTTGGATTTGTTTGAATAAATACTCAGAAGGTGGATTACTTGGTCCTCTTTTCACCATCGTTTTAGCCTTTGTTTTAAAGTATGTTTTGTCTGGTATAAATGTTCATAGATATGTAGTTATTGCCATTTTCAGATTCACATTTTTTCTCTTTTTCTTCTTTTTAAAGAAGTCTCTCTAAAATTTCTTGTAATACTGGTTTACTGTTGATGAACTCCTTTAACTTTTTCTTGTCTAGGAAGCTCTTTATTTCTCCTCAATTCTAAATGATGGCTTTGCTAGGTAAAGTAATTTTGGTTTTAGGTCCTTTTTTCAACACTTTGAATATTTCATGCCAGTCCCTTTTGGCTTGCAAAGTTTCTTTAGAGAAATCAGCAGGCAGTCTAATGGCAGCTCCCTTGCAGATAACTAAATTCTTTTTTCTTGCTGCTTTTAGGATTCTCTCTTTATCTTTAACCTTACCATTTTAATTGTGATGTGTCTTGATGTGGACCTGTTTGAGTTCCTCTTGTTTGGGACTCTCTGCTCTTCTTCGACTTTATGTCTATTTCCTTTGCCAGTTTAGAGAAATTATTAGTCACTGTTTCTTCACATGGATTCCTAATTCCTTGCTCTGTCTCTTCTCCTTCTGGTACTCCTATGATGCGAATGTTGGTACACTTAGCATTGTCCTAGAGGCCCTTTAAACTATCCTCATTGTTTTTTTTTTTTTTAATTCTTCTTTCTTGTTGCTGTTCTGATTGTGTGTTTTTTGCTAACTTAACTTCTAAATCACTGATATGATCTTCTGCCTCATGTAATCTAATGTTGATTCCCAATAATGTAGTCATTATTTCAGTTATTGTATTCTTCATTTCTGACTAGTTCTATTTTATGTTTTCTATCTCCATTTTTATGTTTTCTATCACTTTGTTAAAGTTCGCACTGAGTTAATCTACTCTTCCCTTAAGTTCATTGAGCATCCTTATCACTAGTGTTTTGAACTCTGCATCTGGTAGATTGCTTGTCTCCATTTTCTTTTGTTCTTTTTCTGGAGCCTTGTTCTGTTCTTTTATTTAGGACATGTTTCTTTGTTTCCCCATTTTGGCTGCCTCTCTGTGTTTGTCTTTATGTATTAGGTAGAGATGCTATGTTTCCCAGTCTTAGTAGAGTGGCCTTATGTAATAGTGACTTATGGAGCCCAATGGTGCAGTTTCTCTTGCCACCTGTGTGGGGTGTTTCAGGTGTATCCTTTGTGTGGGTTGTGATTGTCTTCCTGTTGTAGTTGACCCTTGGTTGCTATTTGCATGTCAATGAGAGGGCTTGACCCACGGACTGATTGGTTGTGAGGAGTGGCCAGTGACTACAGTGGAGGAGCCATTGTGCAGCGGCTCACCCTAGGGAGCAAGGTTCACATTGGAAGCAGCTTTTTTGGGCCCACAAGTTGGGTAGTGCAGGGTCTCGAAAACACCAGGGTGGGGCAAGTGGTAATAGCTAGGTTGATGGAGACTCATATATGGTAGCCACCTATGTTTGAATGCTGAAAGCAGGAAGGCTCAACAAAAGAACAATAGATTTTGTCTGCACTTCTATTTGGGAGAAAGCTCCCCTCCAGCCTTTGCCCTAAAGCCAGACAGCTCATTTTCTCCCCGTATGTCCCTGGCATCTTTAGAGCTGCTGCCCCAGTGCTGGAGCTCAGAGTGAGTGAGTCAGCAAATAAGTGCAAGAGAAATGCCTGGGACTTCAGCTGCCCTCTGTTTCACTCAGCCACAATCTCTACTGGCTTTCACAGCCAGAATTTGTAGGTACTTCTCTTCCCGACACTGGAACCTTGGGCTGGGGAGCCCAGTGTGGGTCTGGGAACCCTCTTTCCTCCCATAGGGGACTTCTGCAGTCGAGACATTCCCTCTGATTTTTAACTACCACAGGCAGGCGTAAGACCAGCCTATTTGTGTCTGTGCCCCTTCTACGCCCCTCTTGAGGTGGCTTCTTTTATATGTTCTTAGTTGTAAGACTTCTGTTCAGCTAGACTTCAGGTAATTCTCAATCATGATTATTCCGTAGTTTAGTTGTGAGTTTGGAATGATTGTGAGAGAAGATGAGCACAGCATTTACCTAATCTGCCATCTTGACTGAAAATCCAAGGTTTACCATTTTATATTCCTATCAGGAGTGCATGAAAATCTAAGTTGTTCCACAAACTAATCAACATTTTATATAATCAATTTGTTTTACTGGTAGCCATTCTAATAGATGTATAGTGCTATCACGCTGGGTTTTAATTTGCATTTTTCTAAAGATCAATGATGTTGAGCATATTTTCATATGGTTGTTTGCTATTTGTATATCTGGCGAGGTGGTGTACAAATATTATTCCTGTTTCAAAATTGTGTTTTGTGGTTCTTATTGCTTCCCTACCATATTAATATGGTAAATGACATTGCTTCTTTTTCAAATGTTAGACCAACTTTTCATTCCTGAAATAAAGTAAATATCTTCCTAATTGTTTATGATATTTTATGTTTATGTAAAAAAATTTTCAGAAAGTCTATAGAATGCCCACTAGAACTACCAGATGTATTATCCATTTTATGTATATTGTTAAGTTTAATTATTCAATTTTTTTGTTCAGCTTTTTTTCAGTTACTAAGTGAAAGATATTAAAATATCTTACTTATAGTGTGAGTATATCTGTTTTTATGTATTTTGAGGTTATCTTATTTGACACACACATTTATAACTTTTTTCCGACAAATTGTTCTTCGATTTAAAAATCTTTATCTTAAAATTTATTTTATCTCATATCAAATTTTACATTCTAAACTTCTTAAACCGTGTTTACATAACACATTATTTTTTATCTACTTACTTCCAACTTACCTATGTCTATAAAGTATACTTATTATAATGAGTATATATCTGAATCTTGATTTTATTATACCAAATCAGTCAAAATCTGCATTTTTAGCTTGAGTGTCTAGGCTATAAATATTTAATAGCCTAATTGGCTAATTTGGTTAGACTTAGTAAGCAATATTACTAATTAATTAGATGTAGGTAAATCATTTTTTGTTTTTTGTTTGTCACCTCTGTTGTTTTGTTGCTGTTTTTATTTTTTGTTCCTTTGTTTTCCTTTCCTTAATCTATGAGCTATTTGAATATGTTTATGTATGTGTGTGTATGTGTGTGTGTGTGTGTGTGTGTGTGTGTGTGAATGTGCATACATAGCAACCTTAATTGACTAACTTTTTGACTATGTCATTTATTTTGCTTTTGTGGTTTCATTAAAGATTTTAATATGCATGCCTAATTTTTAGCATTCTATTTAGAGTTAATATTTTACCATTTTACATGAAAGGTTGGTGACATGCAATAAGTCCAATTATTCAATACTGAACGGCTTTATATTATAATTATCATATGTATTGCACCTTACAGTATTGAAAACAAAAATTATGAGTTTTGCTTTTAAATCTTAAAATTTTTAAAGATCATCAGAGAGAGCAATTCCTTTTCTTGTAACTTAGAAACTTGCCATTTCTATTCCTGTTCTCTCATTCTTAATGATCTAGGTTCCCTTCTTATATCATCTGCTTGCAATCTGCAGATTCATTTTTACCACTTCTTGTAGAGTACTTTTACTTTTGATACATGTTTTATTTTATTTTCATTAGAGAGTATTTTTATTTTCCCTTTCTTCCTGAAGAATATATCACTGGATATAAAATTGTTGATGTATAGTTAACTTCTGCTGTACTTTAAAGATGCTGTTCCATTATTCTCTGCCTTCCGTGGTTTTGAAAATAAGTTTATGGTAATTAAAATTGCTATTTCCTTGTATGTAATGTGCCCTTCTTCACTAGCTGCTTTCGAGATATTTTCTTAAGCTTTGATTTCATTCCTTTTTCTGATGATGTCTCTAGGTATTGTATTGTTTGAGTTTATACATTTTGTGGTTCACTGAGCAACTTCAATTCTCTAAGTCCCTGTCTTTCGATAAATTTGAAAACATTAAAACTTTTGTTTGTAAATATTTTTTCTCTCTGATTTTTCTTTTCTTCTTCTCAAACTTCTACGTCATGTTTAGATGAACTTTTTGACATTTTCTTATATATCTTTGAAACTCTGTCCTCTTTCCTTTTCTTTTAAAAATCTATTCTTTCTATTGTATAATTTTTATTGATTTGTCTTTATATTCACTAATTCTGTCCTCTGTCACATCTATTCTACGGAGTTCATCTAATGAAATTTGCATCATATATATTACTATTTGTTTCAAAATCTTCATTTTTCTTTTTATAGTTTATATTTCTCAAATATAATTTATATTTATATTCTCTGAATCTAACTCTTGATATTTATTTCAGAAATATTTGTTTTTATCTCAGAGTTATCATAGTTAACAATTCTAATAACTGCATCATTTCAGGTTCCTTGAGACTTGATTATGTTTTTCCTGTTTTGTTTTGTGTTTTAATCATGGATTTTATCTTGGAAAACATCGATTTATGCTGTATATGACTAAATCTTGTTATAATTCTCTAAGGGTTATTGAGCCTTTTAGTTTAGCAGGAAATATTTCCACTTAAGTCAAATCGCGAGTTTTGCCTTGGCTTCTTTGGGAGATTGTTCAAATTTCAGCTTAATTCTTTATGCTTTTGCTCTGATACTTTGGTATATCCCTTGCAAGAGTAACTCAGGGGATCAGGAGCTATCTTTCCATAGCCAGATCTTGCCAAAGAGTATTTTGTATCTTAAATTAAATAACAATCTTTTGTGGTTGCCCAATGATTTTAGATAAAATACTCCTCTAAGATTGTTGTATACTATTGTATGGTTTTACTACCATACAAATGTGGGCAGGTGTGAGGCATTAAAATTTGTGAGTAGAGAAATCCACTAACAATAGTAGATCCAAATAAAAAAAAATCCACACTGAGTCTTCATTGTAAAATTTGTAAAAATGAGACTGTTTCAAAGTATGTGTCAGCTCTTCTTGTAGTCAATTTTCAAGCTCAAGTTAATAAAAGTCTAAGTAAAAATGTTAGCTTTGTAACTCCTGCTAAAGGTCCATAGAGGTCATTTTTATTATGATGGTAACTTCCATTTCTACACGTAATGTGATGGGAAATTTTTAACTTTTGATTGCCTTATCTCTTATGGTGTTTGTCATATAGAAAGTAGCTAAGTTACTGTACTGACTCATGAAACCCACTGTTTAATTACAAACAAATGGTAAAAATATGTGTGATACCCATAGGGAAAGGGTACAAAATTGACTTGATTGTACATTTTGGCCAAATAAAAAGAGAATATGACCAAATATTTGGTGTGACTAAATAGGTAAATATCAATCTTCATAATATGGGCATTCCGGGTATTACAGTAAAGAGGTAACAATGGTCTGGTGTCAGTACAGAATCTTAATCATACAAAAAAACAAAATTCTATGAAAACAAAAAACAAAGGCAGATTAAAGCATGATCACTTGCATTTTCAGTCCTAAGCAGCTTGTTTTTTGAGGGGAGTTTTGGCCAGAAATTATAAACTTCAAGAAGTTTGCTTGATGTTAAAAGACTAAAGAAAGTAATTTCTCCTCCTACACACATATGCATGTGCACGCGCGCACACGTGCACACACACACGCACACACACACACGATATTTTAGGATATTCCTAAGAATTTCTAGTTTGACTTCCTTAGCTGGGGTAACTTATTTTTCTTTAGTAAGAGCTATGGATCTAAGAATCAATGCCTCAGGAATTCACTACTTTGATAGATACTAATACTACCTTGTAGAGTTCCTTAAGTAAGGTTTGAAGGCAGTCTTTCTTCCATGTCTTTTCTAGAAGAGGTTTGTAGTTATATCTGAGACCGTGCATTTGTTTGTTTCAGTTATTTATTTATTTATTTTTTATATCAGGGAAGCTATAGATGAGGAAATTTTTGAGTAAATTCTCAGTCTCTGTGGAGCTCTTCAATGTGTAACACTGTCAACTCATGGTTAGGTTGAAATTTCCCACACAATATCAATAAATTTTTAAACTATGAATACTAGAGACTTATAGCAGGAGGAGATTTAACCCATAATAAGAAGAAATAAGTATTAACCAAACCAAATTTAAAAATATTGCAGGCTGCAATTGTATAAAATCTATTTGGAAGTCTTCAAAAAGATCACAAGGTTTACTTGGGTTCTTGTGCAAATTTAATATTGATACTTTTACCAGCCTTACACTGATGACATATGAAATGTGTTCCAAAGACATCCTCACCAACTTTGCAAGATTTTCTCACCAGCGTTGAGTACAGTGGTCAATTTGACCTTGCTGTGATGGATAAACTCATGTAAAATTTTAAGAATTTCTGTTTGAGATCCTCTGGTGCCATCATATGGCCACCTTGAGATTTTTAGGAAATTATTTTTGTATAATTTGTCCAATTTCTGTCCCATTACTTTTTCATATTCCAAAACTGGTTGATGGCTTTTCATCAAGGGCCAGGATTTTAGTGAGATTGCTTTTTTGACATAATGAACATCTAGGATATTTTCCATATTCCCTAACTTCTCTCTCTGTTCCCTTACCCTTACAAACAAGCTGGGTGTTTTTCTTTCTAATAGCCACCTTCTTTGTAAAAATTAGTATCCTTTAGAGTATTAGTAACATTAGTATTCTTTAATGTTTGAGTTTTTAAATGGAGGTTCCTACTAAAGTGAAGAAAGTCCCTTGTTTTCAAAGCATTACACAATCTATTTACCACCCAAATACATATTTATCTTCAAATTTTGGGCTATCTCTTATAAATAGAGTCAGTTATAAATGTGATATCAGATCTTATTGTAGGGATGAGTTGAGAAATGTTATGGTATAATCTACCTAATAAGTTGTTATTTTGGTCATAAGATGAGACCCATTAGATTTTTTTAAAGATGTCCAATAAATATGTTTGGTGTATGAATAGCTCTCGGACAGAAGCTAGGAAGTCACGAATGTCATGCCAGTATTCAGAATATCACAATAATGCATAGAAATGTGTTAAGGAGATTTACAATTGAATTTTATTGGAAATAAATTTATTTCCAATAAGAATGTTGAATCTTATCAGGAGCAATGAAGATTGCACAGTGTAAAGGACTATCGAGTTAAAGAGGTACCTTAACCCCAAGTTGGCAGAGAATTTCACTAACTTAGCTGCAACTTCTCTTCTCCTAAGACAAGGTCAGTAGCCTTTTGCCACAAGATCAAGAGAGAAAGTATAAAAGGCTATCAGTCTCTGATGATTTACGTGAAGTAAGCATCAAAAGATTGTCTAGGACATTTATTAACACTAACAACAATAACTACGATGTTAAGATTCACAATATTTTAAGAATGCCTAGTGTAAAAGATTATTTAAAGCTAATTTTAAATCACAAACATCTCTCTGATGTTCAGATAGCAAATGTTCATCTCATTTTGTTTTCTAAGTGTTGGATAGTTTATATCCTAATGCATAGATTCCAGATTTTCTTGAGTGTTAATAAAAACAGTAGCAGGTTTAATGATTGATTCCCTGATATGTTTCTACCTTGTGTAGCAGTAACAGAGTTGGAAGAATTGAATTTAGTTCAGTGGTTAGGACTGATTAGTCTACTCCTACCACAATTGACTCAGGATGTTAGGTTATTTCTGGCTTGCATTTTATTCATTAATTTTACATGCCATTAAGTACAATTCATTAATTCTTGCATTTTGTTAAATGCAAGAAAGGTTTGCTTGAGTATTTTATCTTTACTTGGAAATATTTTAATTGAAAGATTAGGTAAGGAAAACAAATATTGGTACCTAGAGAGCCAAATAATCAAGCATTGATTTCTATTTATACAAGTAAGACTATAAAACAGAATGCTTCTCACATCCAACAAAATAGTGTGTGTGTGTGTGTGTGTGTGTGTGTGTGTGTTTTCTAATCTCTGAGATAAAAATCAATAACATTTTAAGAGTACTGGAAAACTAACTGTCAATTGCAAGTTTACCAATGCTGGCTGCAATGCAAATGTATGTTCAGGATCAAAGCACTTGCTATTCCACTTGACACTTTGATTCTAATACATATTTGTGTATTCTTAGCTTTTATACTTCAGCAAAATAGAGACCCATTATTTCCTGATGAAGTTCAGCATTAGCAAAATTCACACCTTTACTCAATGAAGAGACAATGTTTAACATTCCTGTTAAGGCTTCAAACTCTTTTCTGTTTTTAAGATGTGAAGCCTTGAAATCACCTTTGATAATCTTTCCCTTTGTAAATGTTCCTTTTAGCTATGCAAATATAAAGCAAACGTTCTCTTCTGAAATGAAGTTATTTTATAAACCTAAAGCCTGTAGGAGTAAAAACTGCTTCCATAAGATTGAAGATAATTTTTCATGCTGAAATGAGAGTTACTTCTCCTAGAATCATGATTCATTTGGGAAATGCAGACAGACATATCTCTCTCACTCTCTCTCTATCTACACACACACACACACACACACACACACACACACACACACACACACACACACATTTTTATAATACCATGTTCCAAGGTATCTTTATGTGTATTTGCAATTCTTCATATGATATGGAAGAGTTATTGTCATGCAACTACGGGCAAAAGCTGTACAGGTTTAAGAACAAATTAAGAGGAAGAGATTTGGTATATTTTGAATAGATCTGAGAAATGCGCTGATACTTAAAGACTAAAACCACTGGGAGATGACTTCTCTAGTGTGGATATTGGCTGTTACTCATTTTTAATATGTGATTTATCAGACATTGAAACTTCAAGGCATTCTAAACGAAATGGAAATATATGGTGATGTAACATGAGGAATAGCATATATAAAAAACAAAAGAGCACCTTTGTAGCATTTTCTAGACGGAGAGGATTTTGTGAACAAAGAGCCTTCTAAATAGCTATGTAGAACAGAGAATATTGAGAGTGTCAGTGTAAATATTGCATAATTTATATCCAAAGAGTCAGAAGGTCTTGGAATATTTCAGATAAAGAGATACATAGACTAACTTGCATAAGAAAGATTTTGCAATTCTGTTTTTTATAATTATCACAACATGTCTTTATTGATGTTGTCATAAATTTCACATCAAAGTAAGAATGATGACAATTATATGCCCCCCTATGTTATATAATCCTGAATCCCATGATTTCTAGGTCCACTTACTAAGATGTATTCATAGTGAAATTAGCCAAGTTTTGTTAGTCTTGGTGTCTGAACCTATAATATGGACTGATGTACCTACCTCATAAATTTGTCATAAAAAATAAATGTAGCAGCATCTGTAAAGAACTTAGTAGAGTGCCTTTTTTTGTTGATTTTGTTATTTTTTCTGTGTGCTATTATTTTTAAATAATTTATCTCTGCCAGTGAGGATAGTTTAAAGGTAAAAACAACCAATTATATAGGGGTTCTAAGGCTGATACGAAGATAAAAAAATAGTATGTTTCTCCTTGTGTGAATTATTATGAAATACAACCATAACAAGGCAGAATTGGGCAGGAATAAGGCACAGTGAGAATTTTGGAATAGTGTTTTTTACCACAACAAAGACCTTACTCATTGAAAGCCTCATTTTAAGTCTATTCTGGGAACTTTGCCCAGCACACATACACTCACACACACAAGCTTTCTTAGAACTCTCTTTACATTGAATAAAGGCTGCAATGGGATTTTCCACTGCACGTTATATTTAGTTTTTACCTATAACAACACATTATGTCAGTCTCTTCGCAGATCAATTGAAGAGTCATGGGAAGCTCTTTCTATTCCATGTGTGGTCTAATTCTGTAAAATCTGCTGAGTGACACACAGGTCTAAAAATTGAAGATCGATAGTGTGAATAAACAGCTCTCATATGGCTGTCAGTGATATCTACACTTTAAAGAGTTTTGGCATTTTTTGTCCATGGTTTTAAGATAGGCCAGCTTATATGTTAGACGATAGGGTTCAGAAAAGACTAAACTGTGGACTAAGAACTCATGTATTCATTAAAGGCCTTTTTGATAACAGCTACTATCGCATGTCTGTCTATGTAACACCATTTATAGCAAGATTAAAAGAAAAATGATTTGTAAAAAAATGAAGCAGTCTAAAAATGACAAGCTGTTATATTCACAGCATGTTGTGACACCTAAGTAAAGGCGTGTTTGCCTATATCATTTTAAAACAATTGGTTTAATCTCATTAAGTCTTATAATGCTGTGGGCCCTATTAACACTTATTCAAAATGGGAATTTTATAATGTTAATCGACCTTTACTTGTATAAGAACATTGGTATCCAAAGAATTAATATATTGACTGTGTATTTAAAGAGTTTCCAAAAATATAAGATAAATAGTTTACTGTTTTATAATTATTTTATTCACATTTCTGTTTAAACATGACAAAGGAGCTTGCTGCTTAGGGAACATGTCGTTGATAAATAGAATGTCATGGTCAAGATCTGTGGAGAAGACACACTATGTATATGAAGGACAAATCTTATATATTTCCATATATTTAAATGAAAATTGATACTACCAGTGAAATAGTTCTGGAAAATGACTATGCATATGATAACAAAGATTTTAAGAGCATTATTTAAAATATGTCAATGAGGCTCTTAGAGAGGAGTCAGGACCACCAGGCAAAGACTTCATTCAAGCCTTATCTTGAGAAATGTAAATTAATCAGAATCTGGTAGTTTCTAATGTGGGACTCAAGGCAAGTACCTAAATCACTTTGAGAAATATGTTCCTAATAATTAAGTAGATGAAATGATACTAATATATTTTTTATTGAGGACACTTTGAGATTCAAATGTTATAAAGTTCATATAAGTCCCTAGTAGAATGCCTTATACATTGTAGATGCTCAATATATGTTTTCTATGTTTGCAACTACCAAGCTGTTTTATCTTTGGTTCTCTGGTTCTTCATTTTTTTCAGACTTAAAATAAGTTGGTCTATATAATCTCTGAGGACTCTCTCATTTCAACTATAAAGTTCCAATTCATATTACTTATCTATAATAAAATATTCCCTTAATAGTCTTCACTTAATCTACTGGTAAAATGTATGTGTTTCAGTGTGTGTGTGTGTGTGTTTATACCAATGTATTTTCAAATAGTAATTCCAGGTAAAAATTCCTGATATGAAGAATTTTTTTCTTTTATGTTATTAACTGTCAGAGAGGGTTGTAAGGGAAAATAAACCAAATTCTAAGATAACATATGAATAGAATTTTCAAGAAAATATTTTCTTATCATTAGAGTTGCATCAAATTTTCACATCTTCTTCAGAAACAAAAATCATAACCTTGGCCTATTAGTATAGATCCTCAGAAAAGTAGATGTCAGGAAGGGATTAAATGTTCAAGGGATTTGTTAGAGGACTAGAGAGGGGACTTTCAGATTGCAAAATATAATTCTAACCCCAAGTAAGGAAGCGGAAAAAAGTATTCTATACTACTTTTCATGCTAAGAAAGGTTTTTCAAAGTTAGGAAATTTTTAGCCAAATCCGGCTTACAAAGTAGTCTTCAGTCTCTTAGTATGTGTCTGCTTAGAATCTCTACTGCACTCCATTCTGGTTGTCTGGCCTTAGCAAAAATATGGCAATGGATTCCCAAGAAATAAACCAGGGACCTTAATCAACTGTGCTCCTTATAGAAAGAAGTCTGCTACTTGCTCACATGGCCATCAGGCCTGTTGTTACTGCTTTCTGGGACTCTTATTAGTGGCAAAAGTCTCCTAGGGTCTTAGAGTAGTGATGAAGTCAGAGACTACTCTGTGTCACTCTGAATCATCTACACTTGTTAAGCTTTTGTGAAAATGCCTATTATCCACTGGCATCATGGGGATAAGATACATGCCACCTCTAACCTAATTCAAAGGAAAGGAACTTTCTCTGAAAGTTACTATAGATATTAAGATTAGATATTTTTTCAAGAAACGTCCCAGTAATTTAGCCTCTCCTCTTACTATAGCAGCCCAAATTTAAAAAAAAAAAAGAAAAATCAAAACTACCTTCCCTATCTTTTGAATAGCTCCCTCCTTATTCCACTGCTACTAAAGCTAAAAATATTTTAATATGTATTAAACTGGATATTCAGTATATAATATTTTAATATTATGTCACTTCACTTATATAAGTGATCTTCAATCAATATCCAACAACCAACAATCCTACACTGACTAACTCTAGCAGCTGTCATTTTTCACACACTCTAGTAGAAATCATTACTGAAAAAGATACTTAAGAGACAGTGTCGGTCCCCCAGATGTTTTCCTCTGGAGTATTGACCACACATATCTACCAAACAACTTCAAATCTTTTTTTTTTTTATTTTCTTCGCAAATCTTAATATTTTAGACATAACACATTTTGCCATTGATGTCCCCTTTCTTTTTTAACTGATTGTATTCAAAGGTGGGAAACATTTGATATAATTCAACTGGAGACATTTAGAATATTTAGAGAGATGATTAGACTTAGATGTGGCTATGATTTATAAATTTAATAGTGTGTTATGGGATACATGTATGAAGAAGAACATCATTTTTTCAAATGCAATTTTCTCCATTATTAGTTTACTTTAATTGTAAAGTTTATTCTAGACAATATTTGCTAGTATAATTTATTCATAGTACTGAAGAGAAGGCATAACTAGTAAAATACAGTTGAATAAGCCAACACATCTTTTTTATGCTAATATTTTATTTACCCTGAATCTTAATTTTTCTTGCTCTGGTCCTCAGGCTTTAAGATTTTTACCACTATTGACTAAATAGATCTGAAAGCCATGCAAATGTCATATAAGCTTTGTTTTTAATTATTTGTAAAACAATGTATATACACAATGAATTGGCAAGATTACTTTAGCATAGCTATAACTATTCAGAGTACATTGTTAGCTAATTTATTATAGCAGCCTCAAAAGGTCACAATCTTTTAAGTCTTAATTTCTTAGTAACCTGACAGAGAAAGATTTCACATTGTAATGAAAATAATTATTTATCACACATTTAAAAACCAATAGCTTTTAGCTAGTGTGAAATATATAATATAAATTCTAGAAAACACAATATAAGATTAATTACAACATTTAGAATAATGGCACAAACCATTCATGCTCTTCTAAACACTAAGTCAAAAATAGAACACACAAATAACAATAAACTCCTTAAATATAGACTTCTATGAAAAATTAAATATAAACTAGATGGAAAATGAAAGCACAGTTGGTTCAATTTATTTTAGCCTTGCACATTGATTTGTATTAACTTCTCTTTTCCTCCCGCCTCCTCACTGGTGCTTGTTTTCATGGGTGGTTTAGAATTCATCATTACATTCAGTGAAGCATATGGTTTCTTCTACATGCACAAAATGAAATGCATGTTTGGGGACTATGTAACTAAATATGGGTCTTTCCTTGCTATCAGCCTATTATTTCAGAAATCTTTGAGGCTGCAGCTGCATCCACCTCTCTCCCAGATTATCAACACTGTCAAATTCATTTAAGAAGACAGTCAAATGGGTATAGGTAATTACAGCAACATAAAAAGAGTGTTGTCTGTATTTTTAACTGTTAGAAAAAACTGCAGGATATTTTAGTGGTAAAGAAAGCCCTAAAGTAGTATATATTCATCATTTTCCAACTTCTCTTGGTTCTTTATTCCACAAAGAAGAAATATGATTCTACAGTTTTCATCTTAGAGAAATCAGTGTGGAAAGAATATTAAACTTACCTATGAAAAGAATAAGGATTACATATTGGTTATGTAAATATTCCTAACTCAATGCTGAATACAAGAGTCATACATAAAAGAAAATAATTCTGTAACATTGTGTATAAAGTCATGGACAAAGTGATATGAGGAAAGCCTAAGCAAACTGAAACAGAAATTATAATTTTGTTATCAGGAAAGGTGAAATCATAAAATTAGACAGATCATTAAATATAAAAATAAAATTCAGTTTCTAAGTTAACAAATACAACTTGAAATAAAATAGAATAATTTAAATTATCTGAGTCAAAGAATGTAGCAGCAACATTAATTTCAGTAGTTATAAGAGGAAATGGAAATATTGTAGTAGTTTAATTTATTCTTTAAATTGAGGTAGATTGTGCATGCTGTGAAATTGACTTTTGTGTTATAGGTCTATGAATTTTCATGAATGCATACAGCCATGTAACCACCGGCTCAATTATGATATAGAAGAGTTCAAATTACCCTCCCTCCACCCACTCATTCCCTCACGGACCTCTGTAGTTAATGCCTTCCCGCAACTCCAGTCCCTGGCAAACACTGATCTGTTTTCTGTCACTCTACTTTTTATCTTTTGCTGAATGCCATATAAATGGAATCATACAGTATGTAGCCTTTTGAGTTTGGCTTCTTTCACTTAAGATTGATAATGCCTTGAAGTTCACTCAAGCTATTGTCTGCATGAGTTAGCAACAATCTCATATAAATTAATTTCATAAATTTGCTCAGAAATTCTTATTCTACAGGTTGGAGATTGGGCAAGAGAGACTGTATTTTTAATAAATGATCTCAGATTAGTTGATGCAAGAGGACTTTGGAATGCATTAGAAGCCCTAAACTGAGAAAGGGGAAACTAATTCAGAAGTTTGTTTGCCAGTAGAGTTAAAAGGATAGAGGCTTAAGTCTTCTGGCACTCTACCAACTGTTGAAGCTAACAGAACCTTGAGGGTGCATGGATCCAAGTTTTATTGATAAATATCTCATGCATTAATAGGAAACCTCACTCTAGAACCAAGGATGGATCATTAAACCATGGCTTGCGTTTGGAAAAACATGATCGTTTCTGCAAAAAGGTGGAGTTCATTGATTTTAAGAAATAGGAATGTCTGTAATTAGAGAAGTAAAGGTGTATGAGAATTATTTTATTTGTAATAAACTAGCTAAATAAAAATATAATTTATCAGCTCTTATATCTGGAATATTCAGGATTAGATTGGCAACAACCAGAACTGGGCCTAGACTAAAATATTTTTTGTTTTATCTCTAACTCTTCCTCTCCTTGCCCCATGTTATGGGTTGAATTGTGCCCTCATTCTCTTAAGTAAATAGATATGTTGACATCGTAATTCACATTAGCTCAGAATGTAACCTTATTTGAAAATAAGGGCATTTCAGATGTAATAATTTAAGACAAGGTCATATGGAAGTGAAATGAGTGTCATTCCGATATGGCTGGTATCCTTATAAGAAGATAGCTATGTGAAGACAGATGCATGTGGAGAGTACCATGTGATAATGAAAGCAGAGATAGGAGTTATGCAGCTGCAAGTGAAGGAATGCCAGAGGTTGCTAGAAAACTAGAAGCTAGGAAGAGGAAAAGATTCCCCTACAGGTTTCAAAGAAAGCATAGCCTTGAAAACACCTTGATTTCAGAATTCTAACCTCCAGAACTGTGAGAAAATACATTTCTCTTATTTGAAGTCAGTTTTGAGTACTTTGCTATAGCAGTTAGAGGAAACTAATACATATATCCCAGCACAAATAACTTGAGTATTTTTTCAATCTGTTAACTTTATTCTCATATACTGAAAGTCGGTTTTGTTCTGAACCAGAGGGAGAGAGAGGCAGGAAGCACAAACACAGAATATTAAAGAGGTTTTTTTTTTGTTTTGTTTTATTTTTGTTTTGTTGTGTTGTGGTCCCCAGAGAAGTGAGAATTTTCTGCATTTTGTCTCTGTATATAAAATTTAAGGGAAGTACTAAGATGGCTAGTCAATGTGATTGTGGTGAAGGGTATTGTTATAAGCATGACTGGCATGTTTGTTCTCCCCGTGTCAAGAAAAGGAGAAAGGCAGAGTGATTTACAACTTCTCTAAAACCACATAGAATACAGATGTGAAACGATGAGGATAAACTTTGAGTGGGACTTATGAAATATTGTATTCTTGGTTCAGAGGGCTTATTGGACATTCAAAGTAGAGATATACAACCAGATACTGATAGACGAAAGAGAGAGAGAGGGAAAAAGAGATGTATATGTATGTGTATGTATATGTATATGTGTATGTATATGTATATGTATATGTATATGTATATGATGTATATGTATATGTATATCTAAATCTGTATCTATATCTGTATCTATCAATCTGTATCTGTATCTATATCCATATTGATATAGATATATGTAAATATATTTCAGTGAAGAAATGCATTTTTACACACATTCTAGGTCACTATAAATATTGCTACTGTTATCACATATCAAGATAATGGATGATCAAATATATCATTATTTACATTTTCAAAATAAACCCAGTTGAGGCATAAAGTGAGGACCCTGAGAGCAAGGCTTGATGATTAGAAACTTGGTTTCTAATTCTAGCTCTGCTACTTGTTACCTGTTAATCTATGATGGTTAATTTGTCCTTTTAGGACTTTATTCTTCAGGGCAATGCTTATTGGGGAGATTAAATAAGATATATAAAGTGTTTAGCAGAGTATCTGGGATTTTTAGTAAGTGCCTAGCAAGTGCGAGCTAAATATTTTACCATTTTAATTTTCTATTTTTAGATGAGGCAATTGCTGTTAACAGGACTGTATTCTTATTTTCCTGATCATGTATATGTGAAGTCAGAGTACAGAAGTGAGGAGACAAACCTGAGGGCAGGGATTTGTCTCAGGTTTGGAATAATGGGAAAATAGTACCATGAACACTGGTATGTGGTATAGATACCATATATGGTATAGAGGTTGATGATATAGATAGAGCTGCTCTCATAACTTTGTAGAAGTTTGGTTAATTATAATTCTGATCATTCTTGGTAGACCCAGAGTGCTGAATTTTGTAAAGAATTTTATGTCGAATAAGTCCTATTATTCAAGCTTAGTATCTGTAACCATTGTAGGAATGAGAATTTAAGTAGCTTGTATGCTCTGCTGTTTCCAAAGAGCTCCCAGTGTCTAAGAGGTGATAACGTTCACTTAAACTACCTATTACTGCTGACCCTGGTTGATGCCACAATGCCAGAGGAACCCAGAAGCAAAAGGCTAAATAAAGCAAAATCTCTTTAAATTTCCAGAGCAGAATTTGGGCTTATATCCCCCAAATCTTTAAGTCTGTATCCATGGATATCTGAAGCTTTTCCCCTATCCTTGTCTTTTTATTGAAAGTGTCAATACATTTTCTATTTTGCTTAAACTCTAGATGACCTTACTGACTATAAAACCATAACAAGGCATGCACATGTTTATAATTATGAAAAAAAATTATAAATGTTAATAGGATATGTAGTCATCACTCCTCATGTTTCATATGAAAAAAAATTTCTTATATAGCTTTCTCTTTTCTCTCCTTTACACATTGCTCTGAAATGTCAAAATGCTCATCAGATCTATGTTTTTTTTTTAATTCCCCAGCTAAAAATTCTGTAAATAAGCAAATATGTTGACTGTTTAGAGACACCTATGATGTGTGTTCTTAGCTCTGGTTTTTGTTTAAATATTAATTTTCTTGATTTGAGAGTACACTTGGAAAAGACATGAATTTGTTCTTATCTATAGTCATTTGCCTAATTTTTTACATTACAAATTTGTTAATTGTATGTTTCTGATAATTTTTTTTAAAAAGCCAATTATATTTCCCCAATAAGAAACTCTACTGTAATTTAAAGTAAGCATGAATTATTGTAAGATTTATTTCTGAAGATATTATAAATGTATATGTTGTATATATTTATAGGAATTCAGCTTCTCACTTTAATCTTAATTTTCCTTATTTTCATGTATTCTTCTTTACCTCCCTCTTCTACTCTTAACTCTTCTTGTTATCACTTATGCAACTTAAAGTTTGGCACACACATGAAAAGGACTTAAAAAAACTAAGAATAAAAATAGCATATATGTAAAAGAATGTGTTTTTAAATCAGACTGACAGAGTGAGAATTTCAGTTTTAACACTTCTGGCTGAAAATTTTAGCTAACTTTCTTAACTTCTCTATGACTCAGTTCGTTCTGATAATTTAGTTAATATGCGTTCACTTAGGAGGCTGTCTGAGATACATAGTAGGTGCCAAGTAAATAGTAACTGTTATTTAGCAGGAATAAAAATTGTTTAATATCAAGAAATATGAGATGGGCTTAATTTCAAAAATTACTATGATTAAAATGAAACGACTCGCACATAGTAATATGTTTGCATAAATAATCAAAATATCATCAATTCATTGATAGCAAAAAATAATTTTGAAAATGTTTTGCAGAAATATAGTTTTCTAAATGTTATAAAAGTATAGTAGGGGTCAATGTACCATTATTCATCTATTTAAAATGGCTGTAATTTTAACCATTAGCAACATCAAGTGTCAATAAGTTTCTGAAGCCTCAAGAACTCTCACAAAGTGCTGGTGAGATTATAAAATTGTGCATCTACTTTGGCAAACTACTTGCCAGATTCTATAAAGGTAAATCTAAGTCCTATTACATACTATAATATCACTCTCAGGTTCTTACCAAAGAAAAATGAAAATATATGTCCACAAAATGATTTGTATGTGAAAGTTCATAAAACTTTATTCATAATAATCAAAAACTGGAAATAACACAAATGTCCTTCAGTATGAGGATAGATAAATTATAATCAATTTCTATAAAAGAAATACTTCTCAGCAATAATGGCAAACTACTGATATACTAAATACCAATGTCAAAAAAATTTTGACATTCATACAAAATGACAAAAAATTCATAATTTTGTATGAATGACATTCATACAAAATGACAAAAAATGACATAATTTTATTTCATTTATATAAAATTATAAAACAGGCAAAACCAATTTATAGTGACAGAAAAAAACTCACTGGTTGCCTGGCCCCAGAACGGGGAAGTATTGACTGCAAATAGGAATGATGGTATATTTGGGATAGTGATAAAGTTCTATATTCTGATTGTGGCAGTGGTTACATGGGTGTATGCATTTTTGACAAAATTCATTGACCTTTACGGTTAAAATGGGTGCATTGTGTTGTGTATAATTTAAACATCAACATGACAAAAATGTACAACTATACCCAATATTAAAGATTAACTAAGACAAATAAGTATGACTTTTTAAATTATTTGTCCAATGATGGGCAAGAAAAGAAGTGGGTTTGATGATAGTGATTCCAGCCCAAAAGAGAAATCACTATGTGAGGTAAATTAGGAATGCATAAACCTTCATGCACTTTATTAGTAAAAATCACCTTGCTCCATAGCACTTTCCAGATATTTCTGAACATGGTTTTAAATTTGAAAAAAAATATTTAGAAACCTGACTGTATTATTTTCTGCTCCTTGCTTTTCTCAGGTTATCACACTTTTCTTTCTACCGATATTTGCAAGACAACCACTTTGTGTAGAACACAGTGAGCATCTCGGGATTGACACTGCAGCATCCTTTCTACCTATCAGGGAAGAATGCTGATTGCATATCCCTATCATACTTTATTTCAAGTGTATGGCAAAACATTTTTTGTTTTTTTCTAGTAAAGTAGAAAAAACAGGTTATATCTTCTATTGAGAAACTAAGCAATGATGGCAGTGAAGTAATTCTGTGTTCTGAGTAACTTCTGTGTGCTGAGCATTCCTGGAGACCTCTGATACGGAGTATTTCTGTTTTTCCCCCAGATCCTAAATGAGCTGAGATACAAAATGAGAAATAAAAATATTAAGACAAGATATTATATTTATTATGGCTAGACCCAGGTAGGAGGACATAGAAAAACAAAATGGACCCTCTAATGCAGAACTAGGCAGACTTAGCCAGGCTATGTACTGACATGTAGATCAGTGAGGCTTAGAGATCAGCACAGCAAACAGAGAACACATCTTCTCCTTGGGGAGGCTGAATCCCAAAGGAAAAAGAGCATTATTCATTCCAAATTTCCAAACGTATACTTCTTTCTGCCACATAAGGAGGAACAGAGTATAGAAAAAAAAAGTGAAGGAAAGATTGAGAGTGGTAAGATAGTATTCCTCCCTTGGAGAATATTTTTGTTTCCTTGACAAAATTCAGTCTTTATTCTTCTTCATCCTGATGAACATTTAGCATGCTGAATTTATGACATAAATCAACAGGACTCCTTGATCTCTGGACCCACAGGATTTGGCTAATGGAAGACACTGGCAAGCGATGGGAGGGCAAATATAGTGTCAGGCTGGCCAGTGCCTTCATTTCTCTATAGAAGTCTAAAGCTCTTACATGTTGCCCTTTCCAAAGCTCCAGCTCCATTCCCACCCCCACCGCCCCCACCCTGGATTAAACCATGTTTTACCATTAATCCTTATTTCCTACAGATAGTAACAACTCTAGTGGTTTGCCCTGACCCTAGCCATGCAGGGAAATACCCATTTTTTAAATTCTTTATGATTGCCTGTTAAAATGCCATCTGTTATTTTGTTTGTTTGTTTTTAGAAGCTCCTATATTAAAATAGCAGTTTGTTCCCCTGATTCTCCTCATTACAATACAATCAAATCCTATAATCCAAACCTTCTCAGGATCTTCTTATTATTCATATGACAGAGAATTTACACATCACCACAACTAACAAACATGATAGATATTTAAATATTTGATAATGCTAATAGATACCAGGCTATATATATATATATATAGATACCAGGCTATATATATATATATATGCTTAGTTTATTAAGCATTTTGCATATAATAAAAAAAAAAGGTAAAGTTATTTTTAAAAGTCAGTTTGGTGTCCTTACAGTTAGTCTGTAGGCATGATATGTTGATAATTGATAATAGCTATAGATTACACCAGTGTTTTCTGTTGCTTTAGTTTAGCCAATGCTGTAAAAAGAAAGCAATGCAACTTTGGAGAGCATTCTATATTCATTATTTTCTGGTCCAAGGAATGTGAACATCATTCACTTAAAACCACAAAGTCATCAAGATAGGTTTTTCTTTGAACAAGTTTATAAAGAATTGCATAGAAAAAGTTACTTCATATGATACTTTGTAGTTCCTGTTATGAAGTTTTATCATTTTAAAATATGCATTCTTCTTATCAGACATTGCTACTAAGAAAAAAAAATTATATACACAGACAGAAAGCCAATGAAACAATCTATCTTTGTCATATCCATTACAATAATGTCGGAATGATTAAACTTCATATCAAATACAGATAAAAATAAAGACAATTTTTATTTACAAAAAGACATTTTAAGTACTTTGTAAATTTTAAGCAACTTTAGATGGTGTCAATTTCCATGCCCTTAAGGCAGTTTCAGTTTGATATTATAAAGTCACGCAGGTTGTATCTCTCTTTCAGACTAAAGTTACATAAAATTGTTTCATTATCATATCTACAGCTAAATTGCATGAAACATTAGCATCTGTTCATAAGTGAAGCTCTCCCTGGGGCCATGTGTTGGAGAACTCTGTGTGTCCCAGTGAATCTGAGAGAAGATTCAGATCCTTATAATATCCCTAGTAATTTACTTTTGAGTTGTGTGAAGCCTTGGTCTGAGGAAGAGAATTCTTTGAAACAAATTTCAGTTAAATTACAAAGATTACCTATTTTCATCCAAGTCGCCATTTACGGCAGTATTTTTTCTGTTCTATAACTGCACCCCAAACTGATTATCACTTAATAGGTGAGAAAGACTGAATGTATATGTTTATTGAACAAGTTTTCAGAAGAGATCAAAGAAGTAGTGTTGTAGAGAATAAGTATAAAACGTTTTGCTTAATTTTTAACAATTAAAAAAAGAAAATAAACTGGAGAAAATGGTAAGAGAAGTAAATATGTGCTAATAGGAATAAATAAAAATGTGTAGCAAGATAGACAGCTGGCAGAGATAAAACACCAAAATTGAAATTAGAAAAGCAAAGTTTCTTACATGTCTGATATTAACTAATAATATAATCTTTGATAAGTTAATTTTGTATTCTCTGAGTCTGATTTCTCATCTACATGAAGAGGAATAGGTTATTTCTTAGGTTTTGCTTACCATTTACATTCTGTAATTCTACTGGTCATTGGGTATTTAAAAGGTAGCATGCTTAAATATGACAGTAACATATTATCTACCCTACTGTTCTTTTTCTCTTTTTGCTTTGATTTTCATGGAAATTGATAGTGATGAAAGTATATAAAGGAAGCAATGGTAGCAGGTAAAGAAACTTTTAGAATTTGAGGCATACAATTAAGTATTTAGTTCATTATTTATTGAAAATAATCAATTGGTCCAGCCACACTGGTTGCTTTTTATTTCTAGGAAAGTATAATATTCACCCACTTACCTAGGACACTCAAACTATTCCTTAGTGCATCCTCTACAATACTTATTCATTTGTTTAACAGGTAATCTGTGTTGAAATGATGAGTCTAAATATTGCTTATTTAGAAAGAATGTGGTGACACCACCATCCTTTTCCAACAGTTTAAACTAGTTTATCCATTCATTTATTTACCATATATCTGTAAGAAAAATTTAATGAAGTATATATGGGTTTCCTATTGATGCTTTAGCAAATTACCACAAACTTAGTGTCTTCAAAAAGCACAATTGTATTATATCACAGTTAGGTAGATCAAAATTCTGATGCAGGTCTCACAAGGCTAAAATTAAGGCATCTGCAGGGCTACATTTCTTTCTGGAGGCTCAAGGGTAGAAATTGTCTCCTTGGTCATTCAGGTCACTGACAGGATGCATTCAGTTCCTTGGCTTTATAGGACTTAAATCCCTGTTTCCTTGCTTCTGTCCACAGAGTGCTGTCTCCAGGTTCTAGAGGCCACCTTGGCTTCTGTCACTCTTCTTGCATTCTCCATTTTGAAAGCCAGCAACTGTCGGACCAATTTCTATCACACTGATAATTTCTCATTCTTCTTCCATCTTATCTTTCTAACTCACCCAGGAAAGATTCTCAGTTTTAAGGACTCAAGTGATTAGATTGGACCAATCTATACAATACAGAAAAATCTCCCCTTTTTAAGATCCCTAATCTTAATTAGATCCGTAAAGTTCCCTTTGCTTTATTGGCAACATTCTCACAGGATTTAGGACCTGTAATGTCTCATAGGTCATCTGAGAGCATACCTTATTCTGCAGCAACTTTTGCTCAAATAAATGTTTTTAATTCTTTATTACAGCCTAAAATTAATATTGTTTTACACCTTTCTGTAGAATACTGTACTAATTGGAGATTTTCTAAGCTTACAGGAATGTTATTTTCACTAACATAACACTCTAGTTCAGATTAATTGCAATGGAATTTCAATAAAATTTTAAAATTTGTTGCTATAGAACTCTGTTTCACCACTCCTTTATGCTATTTTTATCAAAAAATGATATTTTTATACAGTGTGACCATTTATATGATTTGTATTTATTACTTTTGCAGTTTTCTTTTTTAAAATAAGAACACTTAAAAAAAAAAAGATAAAATCAGTGAAGCCTGGGGAGATGTAGTTTAGTAGAAAGAGCAATAGAATTTACGTTTTTATACCTTAAAGGTATTTCATGTCTAGACTGAAAAAAAAAATCACTAAATGCTAAAGAAAATGGGTAAAAATAGGTCTATATGTAGAAAATTATCATAGTATTTCATAGCATAGGAGGCTATGGCCTTATATGGGGGTCAGAGGATGAAAGAGAAAGAAGGTGAGAAGCAAGAGTAAGAAAGAGAAAGATACAGAAAAAAGAGAAGACACATGCAAGTGTAATAAAACAGAATGATTTCAGACTCTACATGAGAATCTCTGGAACTCTGTTGCAAGTCTGGGAGCCAGAAAACAATGGAACAATTCCTTCGAAACTTCAGAAAAGAAGGAACATTTGGGTTAAAATTCAGGTTGCTTTTTCCATTCACTTGTTTGGTCTCTAACTTTTATGTTTGTATCTTTCCAAAGATGTCTGCTGATGCTTGTTTTCTGCTTGTATTTAAGGGTGAGTTTCTAAAAAACTAATCGAAGGCTCTGGACCCATGCATTTGGTATATCGGCTATATTATTTATTGTAATATATCCTCCAGTGACATTTCAATGAGGGAATGCCTGATGTTACTATCTTTAGTTATTTCCTGTTGAACTTGATAGAGTCCTAAGAGTATTTTCTTCTATTCCTTTGCCTATAGAATACATAGAACTGGTTGTTAACAGCTATGGAATCTAAGTATGGGGAGAAAGCCGGATGTCTCACCATTAAGTATGTCTGTACTCACTAAATCCAACCTTTTCATGATATATGTATATGTATATGTATATGTATACTTTTATTTATTTAAAATATGCATAAATCCCACAGTTCAGAAAATTCTATTTTTTTGACATGTTGCCCGAGGTTTATCCAATTTATAAGTTTTTATAAGGCTTCAGTTTTAGCTTTGCTTCATTAACTCTCATTATTTATATTTATTTCATATTTTATTTTTTAAGGAAAAAAGTATATAATGATCCCTGCCTTGTGATGCAGCTATATTGTCTCTATATATCTACTTGCCCATTTATAGAATGGAGCAGAAAATCGAAGGATTATTTTTTCACTTTTTAGCAATTATCATTAGAGACAGGGTAGGTTCTATACCAGGATGGAAATGCAGATTTGCGTGTAACCTATGATTGTGCTACTGACTTAGCCTGAGGCTCCATATTGTTTCTTTCAATGAGACAAAGATAAATAAGGGCATGTAAATTGAGTGACTATTACATGAAAATTAGTGAATGAATATTCAGTGCGTTCTTTTAAAAGTTATGTTATACAGGTTGCAATTAATAATTAAATAATTTGTTGTATTAGTACTAACAATTTTATGATTAAATCTCTTTCTATGAATCACTGCTTCTAAAAATAAATGATTCTCTCTTAAGCTTGTAAATCCAAATTTTTAGATATATCTTAGAAATAATCGTTTTGCATTAGACACTCCTTAAAGGGTAAAAAGTAAAATTTTTATATCCATCGGCAATTTAAAATTTTATTTAACACATGTATACAATCTTGTTGGATATTAACACCAATTCATAGGTAAAAAGTTGAACTCATAGGAATACTATCCGAAAGGATACTGTTATTACCAAGAAAATAAATTATTTATATATCAGATATTAATTGGCATTACATTTTAGATTTAATATATCTCAGTCAATAAAATGTGTCTTAATTCACTAGTTGAAATATTAACAATACAATTTTCAGATTTTTGCAATCTATTAAAACTATTAAGATATATTGAAGAATACAATCATGTATTAAGTCGATGTTTTGAGCTTTAAAATCAAAGCATATTAAAAAAACAGAACATTTATAAAGGAAAGAACAATAGCTACTTTTACAATCGCAGGTTTTGTCAAGATGTGGCTCCCTAGTGTTAAATGTAATTTTGTTGATTTAAATATTTTCTCTTTCCTCCAATCCAGAAGTCACTCAGTTTGTTCAGAATTAGTACAGGCTTTGTCTGAGAATATTAATTAGTTTCTGAGAGCATTTTATCGCAACTTGCTAAATATAATCAAAGTGTCTAGAGAGAGAATAAAATAGAATTGAATCAAATTTGTTAATTTAATAAACTGCATTATCTCATGTGTTTATGAGGCAATGGTTTTCATACAGCAAGATTTTAGCTTTGCTATTTGGGTAAGCTCTTTAAAAATCTGTTGGCTCTTAAATTTAAATTATCAAAATGTACATATAATTTATTTGTAAGACTTAAAATCATGTTATACAAATAATCCCATGTCCAGATTTTATTACATTTAATTAAACCTAAAAAAAGTATTAATTTCGAAAATGTTAATATTTTTTCTAGTTTCATAGTTTTTTTTGTTTGGGTTTTTTTTTTTTAAGCTAGAACAGCTTGTATTTATATATAAATTATGTAAGCATAGCAAATTATAAAATATGCTTACTAGAATTTGATAATATGTGGAAAAGAAATCATTCTGGTAAAATTCTTGTACTTTCACTGCTTTTATTTCCACATATCTTTAAGAACGAGGATGGAGAGATCTTGTATGTTTTACTAATTTCTGCATAAGCTGGGGTTTACATACACCAGAAAACAGTAAATATTGAATTAAATATTTGTTAAATAAACAAATAATCCCAAATACACACATATTTTCTTTGTCTCAAGCGTGAAGTCAAATATTCTAGTGTTTAAAGTTAAAACTTTTTTCAAAGAGACACCTAAGCAATAAGATCTTTAATCACACATAACCTTTATGGTGCTTCTTTTTTGCATTCTTGGGTCTATATCACAGCATAATGTTTCTGTATTTTTTCATTAAATTAAAATTTAAATTCAACCTTTTCTTTGACTTCCATAAAGAATCTACTTCTATAAAGTGTAGTGTGATGTTTATAAAATTTCTCTCACAAGTACAGACAACTTCTGCTTCCACTCCTTTTACAGAATCTGATGAATCCCATATTACTTTTCTGATAAAAGTTAAATGTACCAAATTTATCACAGCATAAAAGTTTTTTATATTTTATAACTTTTATAAAAGTTATATTAAATAATGATTATTTAAAGGTATTACAATAAATATATTAAATTAAATCATTAAATAGTATACATTAATTATTTAAATAGTGATTTTGAATTTAGAAGACTGCCACAATAAGCAGGTAAAATGTCAGCTACTGATACATAGCGGTGAAACAATTGGATAATCATTTGCCTCTGACACTGGAAAGATAAAAAAAAATGGGCCATCTGAACTTTTGAATTTAGGTAGCCACATCTCCAATCTGTATTTGACCAATTTTATTTCAAAATTGCTATGGATCAGGGACTGCATATGGTTCCCTTTTTTATCCTCCTGAGATGAGAGCATTTCCTGTTGTTGTTAGTCTATATTTGTATCACAATCAGTAGTTAGATTTGCAGAGAGCAGATAAATGTCATTTCACTGTGGTGTCTTATTCACATTCAGTATAACAGTTTATTATAAGATTAAGGACTTTAAACCCAATGCTTTATTTAAATGAGGCATTTGGTGTTTTAGTGAATCAGTGAGTGTACTTTACACATGGAAGATAGGTGAATCCTTGGTGCTAGAGGCAGACTATACTAGGTTGTCACAGTAATGACCCCCAGTTTACTCATTTTTTTTTTTTTTTTTGTCTCTCCTATGTAGATTGTGCCCTTACATGTTGAATATGGGCTTTTTAATCTCATGAGATTTGAACAGTGAGACAATCAAACCTGGCATAAGCAAACACTTGAGAATTGTTTATGTTTTGCAGCTTGTCCTGTCTCCTGATGCTCTTAAAACCTGTCACATTACCACCATGTGATAATAACCAGAATAATTTGCTAGATGAGTAGAGACAATTGGCCCAGTAACTTGTCAAAAGCTAAAAGTTGAGTCCTTTCATCAGCCAGCAACTTATCCCTTGAATGGCTGAGCCCAATTGAGACTAGTAGCCCAAATTGCCAAACAACAAAATTTTGAATTAAATTAATATTATTTCAAAGCACTACATTTTTGTGGAATATAACATGAGTTGGGGAGAGGTGCTGATCAAATTTAGAGAGGAGATATAAAGCACTTTTCTTATTTATTAAATAAATTAAATGATCATTTTTATTAATTTAAATAATGTACTATTTTTAATTGCAGAAAGAAAGAATATAAATGGAAAAATAAGTTTTATTTAAAAAAATTAACAAAAGGAAACATTCGTCTTCATAATATACCTTGAGTATCACTAACGATTAAATTTAAGTAAACATTGTAATAAAATCTTTAAAATATATTGTTGTAAAATATAGTTAACTTAAAAGCATTTCTTTGTATAATATCAACTGAGAAATAATGAAATACATTTTCTTAAGAAGGTTTAAAAGATTATATATTATTGTAAAAAAATTTTATTAGGTCAAAATATGTTGGAATCAGGCACAGAAAACATGTATTTTATCTCCAGTTCTGCCTTTAAACTCTCTGTATTTGTTTGTTTGTTTGTTTGTTTGTAAAATGAGGTGGTTGAAGTAGCTCCTCAATGTCCATTATAGTATCTAATATTTTATTATTTTAAAACTGTAAAGTATTTCTATAATAAAATTTACCATCAAAAACTAGACTTATAAGGGATTTTACATTAAAATCCACTAAAATAGCATAATTGTTCTTTAATGTTCTTATTTTTCCCTCCAGATATGTAATGATTTATGATTGATAATTTATTAAATCTTTTATATCTAATTCATCTTAATATAACAAAAATATCTATTCTTAAAAGCATCAAAATTAATCTTATTTTCTTAGCATTATATTTCTCACATTTTTTTTCTCTCAAGCATATTAGAATGTTAAAAAAATAAAAACATTGTAAGTAAATGTACTATATTAGTTTACAGGAGACAAGTACATTCAAACAACCACAAAGTATTCATTCATGGTTGGTTAATAAATTTGCCAAAAAATAGGATGGAGGGAGAGAGAATCATTTCTACTTGTTTCAGTTTTTAATTAACCATGATAATGGCAATAGAGCTATTCATCCTTGCTATTGTAGTACCGACCCACTCACAAACTTACGCTCATGCTGACATGCACACAAATACACAAAGCCAAGTTGAGTGATAAGAATAATTAACAAAGTCTAAGACAGTTTAATTAATGTGTTAATGTCTTAGCACCGTCTCTGAAAGTTAATCAATAGATGGATCTACAGTGTGACTTGTTACTTGACATCTTCTTTAAAAGGACAAAATCATGAAAGTCCAATTTCCTTCTGTTTTACTCTATATCTCATTAAATTGGTTGCATAACAGGTTCATTTCTAAACTCTCTATAGAAATATGTTTTTATGCTATCTATGTTTACTTAAATAAATATTTAATGTTCCTTCCACTTAAAATGAGAAAGGCCAAGTAGCTATGAATCCCAAACAATTCTGTACTGTTCTTAGAAAAAAAAAGTATCTGAATGTAAAGTTAAACAATAGAAATTGTTCAGTGTGCATAACCATCTATAATGGATATCATATCTATTCTCTCTCAATTTATTTCCACTTTAAAGAAAAGATCTTAAGATCTTAGAGTAGGTTACTCTTCTCTAGGTAAGATTTAAGGTTATTCAGCTCATAACTGGCGGGATTGGATCTGCTCATGGCTTTCTGAATCAGGTTATATTGTTCCTTTTCTCTATGTAATAGAAAAATACATATGACATTTGTCTACCAAATTAAACAAGGAGAATATTTAAGGTAGAAACATATATGCTAATAGTGCATTAATTTACAGTGCTTCTTGATTTTCTTGTTTGTGACAAGTCCATTTAGGAACTCACTTGTTTTTCACAGTGTTTCATTTGTAGAAATTTTAATTTGTAAAACAAATTTTATAATGCATTTCTTCATTCTCTAGTGTTTATAAGGCATCTAACACATGATACTAATGCAAAGGTGTGATTAACTGACTGTGCTAATTACAAAGAAATAAGTGATAACTATTTTCTAGCTATAGATCTCAAATTTTTTTAAGAGGATCCTATTTATTTAGCCTATATGTAAAGATTTATTTTTACTGATTCTCAGTTAACATTGCTATAAATAATTACAAGAATAAATTTAAAATTTCCAATGTCTTTTGTGAAAATTGTGTAACTATTGGCTTTAGATCTTAAATATGTTCCACTGTAAAAGTAAATCACCAGAGCTCTGTCCAGTTAACAGCGATCATTCAGTTAGAGCTCACTGTGTTTCTAGTACTAAATACAAGACATTATTCACCGCCTTCCAAATATCAATTCTTGCCTTCCTGCTTTCCTAATTTGGTTTTGGAAGGACCATAAACTCATCTACAACTATTCACACACCAGGCTCTATTGCAGATGTTTGCTATGTGCACAGTTCTGGTAAGAATGCTAAATGGCTTCTGAGAGAGTATTTGCCTTCAAGATATAGGCATTTTTCTCTTTTTCTCCTTTCTTTCTGAAACATATATATGCTCTAGCCATATTGAAATCATGAGTTAACAAGCATGAGTATGAAAGTTAACAAAAAAAATTAAAAAATAAGTAAATGGAGTCTGAGTTTGATTTGTAGTGTTTGTAGGGTTTCACAATGTCTGTAGATTTTGTTGTAATTTGTGGCTTATAGAGGTGGGGATATTTCATAAATCTCATTTATCTTCACAATATAATATGAGTTAGATATTTTATTACCAGTAATTTGCATATTAAAAAAGGAATATTCCAAAGAAAAGTTAATTAATGGTTAAAGTTGACCCCAAATGTAATGGGAATGGAAATTTTATATAAGTATTTATAAATATACAAAAATTATAATTATATTTATATATGAAATTTTATATGTACTCACACATACACACATGCACACACACACACAAACACGTACATTTACACACACATATAACATTATGATTCCAAACAAAAGTCAACTGACTTCCTTCCTTTTTCTTAATTTATGTTCCAAGAGGGGGAAAAACAGAGTTTTGTGGTCTTTATTTCAAAGACTATCTGATAGCAAGAGGTTAGGAGACTCATAGAATTGTTTAACCATATAGCAGGGAAATACAAACTCTAGACAGGGCAAAATAATATTTAAAAAAATCAAACAAGCATCTAAGAGATCTAGCATGCGAAGGTGTATGCTCACATATCAGTGTGTTACTTACTCTTAAACAACTCACAAGTTAGACGTGTATAGGGTGGTTTACACCATGGGCTCGGAAGCTAGATAGGCTTTATTTTAAATTCGTTTCTGTAATGCTTCCTTCTCGAATTAACCTCTCTAAGCTACAACCACTTAATCACTTTTGCTTTCAGATTCCTCATATGCAAAAGGGATGTAATTATAATATCTTTCACATGGCTTTTGGGAAAAGTAAAATGTGCCCATACATGTTAAAAGGATTTCTTAAAACCTGTAAAATTATTACAGATTGAAAATGTTCATTTATCTATATTTCACAACGTATTCTATAAAACTCTAGTATTTGGAATATTAAATGCTTTAACAGAAACTAAAATTGTTCTGGGGCAAAATGACCATTGGAAAATAAATAACAAAATTAAATACATGTAGTTTATGGCATTGCCCCAGAGGATATGATTGTACATTTGTTTTTATTTTAAAGAGACATCTGAAGCACTGATATTTCTTCAGAAAAGTAAAGTTCATTAAGTGGGAGAATATGGTAAAACACAGTAAGGAATGTTTCCAAGTATGCAACAGAATATAATGCTAGTCAAATTATTCTTCCTGAGATTCCTTTTCAAATGAAGATGTACTACTTCTCCATAATGCTACTAAAACTATTTTAAAATAAATTTTTCCTGTCTATGTGAGCTGAAATTTGTGATAATAGCAAATTTATGAAAAAAAAATAATTTACCTTTCTGTAAAGTATATTAGCTTCTTTTAAACATTAGTTGTCAAAGTGTATATTAATTGGTTGGACATCAAATTCGAAATGATGCTGAACTCAAATCAAAAATTCAAACATGTTGTTTTAATAAAAAGAGCTTTAAAAACAACCAAATTCTGGACAAGAGGATTGTTTTCATCATTTCATCAAGTCATGCATAGTCTCAGAGAAAGAGCTAATTAAGTGAGACTTTATAATGATTTATTTGAAACACAGAAAATTAAGTTTGTAAATGCATTTTGCAATATTTATTTTTATTATGCGAAAGCATGAAGTTTTGTAAAAAAATAAACTGAAAGATCACACAACTTTTAGTATCAAAATCCATATTAAGTAGTTTGAAAGAATTTTTTTTTAAATGTAAAAGAATTATAGAATTTTAAAAATTTAAAGTTTACTTAAATTTCTATGTGGCATGTTTTTTTCTAGTCTACCTATTTAAATAACGTAAAACAAAAAATATAAATGTAAAGTAAGTTATTTCCCTCTAAACGATGTACTACAAGGTATTATTAAGCTGTATTATGTAGCTTCGGTGTTCATAACGGATCATTAGTTAAATTTGCACTGAATTCAGCTTATAATCACACACATTCTCATTTGTTTTTTAACATCACTTTTACAGTCTTCAAATGAGAGCAGATTTATGTTAAACCATTTACTAGGTGTGTAGAAATTGTAATGATAATTGTTATGATCAACAAATGAAGATTATATGACTGAATTTACATATATAAGTTTTACGTTACTTACTATAATGTAGTGTCCAGAATCAGAGATCTATCCATGAATATAACAACTCTCCAAGCTGCTTTCAAAATCTCTGTATTAAAACAACCCAATAAAGGTATTTACCAAATAGCACTTCTGATCAGCTTATGATAACTGATGCAATTATACTGAAATTTAAAATTCTAACCAAAAGGAAATTAAAAACAAGCTTACAGTTTCAATATATATGTGTGTATGTGTGTGTGTGTGTATACACACACACATATATATATATATATATAGCCTAATTTATTGAAAAAATAAATTGATCTTAAATTCGAAATAAAATATATAATAATTTGGTACTTTAAAAATAGATTTAGAAATTAGTGTTCACTATTGTAAAGTTTTATGAACTCAGGAAATAGTCATATTAAAAACTGCTAATTTTGGGGGAGGAAAGGTAATTTTATTTCCCTTCCAAATGTACAGGTTATGTATCAGCAATTTGTGAAAACCTAAACTGCAACAGTTAGTATTAAAACTACCAGTGACATTTTCTCTGAGTTAGGGTTTTTATCAAGAAAACAATTATCTATTAGTGCTATGACAATGAAAATGGTTTACCTTAGGGGAAATAGCAAATGAATTGTTTTCTTTTTGACAGCTTTAGGACTAATGTGAAAGATGTCTTTGTTACTTCAGAACACATCATTGTGTAAAATCTAAATAAAAAGTGAAAGTCACATTTTAGAGTGTGGCTTACTTTCAATAAAAATGTAATTACAAAATATTGTTTCCTATTATCAATACTATCCTAGTTGATTGGGAGTTAAGCTTTCAGATTTAGTGAATTATCATATTAAAGCAAAAGACCAACAGAAAGAAAGATACCTGTATTGAAAAGTAATTGGATTACTGAACTTGGAGAAACAAGAGAGAATACTCTGTGGAGGAGCTCTGAGCAACACTGGAGGGTTTAGTGGAAGAGCTTTGTAATGTTTGAACTAAGCAAGTTGCTGTAAGGACAATTGTCAGTGGTTTTATGTTGAACACAGGGTGCGAAAGAGCTGATTTTAAGAGTTTAAGCTAAGATAGTCTATGATACACATCCTACATTAATTTTTTTTTGGATATCTGTTTTGAGAGTCAGGGTGTATTTTGATTTGCAAATTGTGGTTTTTGATTGGATCTTTAGTTACTTTTCAGAGTCTTTTTGGCACCAGATCTACTTTTTACTTTTTTCTGCCACCTTCTTTCATAATTCTTTAATCTAAGCTGAAGGACAAATCATTATCTTTTGAAAACCTGAAAACTCCAGATCTTCACTGCAATGCAATGTTCATAATCATGTTTTATGTTTTTAATGGATTTTGGTTTGACCTTTATCAGCACCTGACCTTAATTTCCCTTTCATTGGAGGGTCACATTTAGAAACATCTGGCTAGATAGAGGGTTCTCCTCTCTAAAACAAGGATTATTATTTAAATCTGAAATCTAGTTCATATGCCCTGTAATCTGCTAAGATCTTTATATCCAAGTGAGGCCCTCTGAGGAATCTTTTCCCATTGACTTTGGGTAAAGCAATTTAAGGCTTGAATTATTATTATTATTATTTTTTCCTAAAGAACCAAGACTAGTTGTCTATGTTTCTGAAACATTAGCTTCTAGAGATTTTTTTTTTTAATTCAAGCTTATAGGTTTCTATTTATAATTTTCCAATTTTTATTGGAGAATTGATGTTATTTTAGAATAAAAACATGTATTTAAGGATCAATTCCTTGGAGTTTTATTGTTCAAATGTGAACCTAATGAGGTTCTCTCCACTGAACTTCAAGTTCCTTTTTTTCCTAGAGTTCTAAAGTACTCAATGGCCAAGTTCAAACTCATGTAAGAGCTGATTAAACTTGTGAGGGAAGATGTTCCATACCTCTTGGTAAGTAGTAGGTCTGAACAGCTTTAGGTGTTTTATCCAAACCACTGTCCGAACAAGGGAGAATTTAATCCTCCACTAAAGTATCATACGATTGATTAGATTAAATTTCTAAACATTTAATCTATAGCGTACACCATACTATGAATGTATCAAATTTATCAGCACATTTAATAAAGGGTATCTTTAGATAGTATTGAACCTATATTTGCATATAAAATTGAAAGTTTCATTTATTCAAAGATATATTTTAACTAAACTTTAGTTAAGGTTTTCTTATAAAAAAGGACACAATTATACAACGTATATTAATGTATTTTACATATATATAATTAATATTTTTGATTTTAGATTTTTTCTCTTTTATCATAAGTTGGTAAACAAAGGCACCCTCAAAATACCTTTGAGATTTTGAAATAATCAAGATTTGAAAAATGCCAAACAAATTTAATTATTCTTGATACCATTCATTTTATTAATTGAAATAATGAAACTTTGTTTTTTGTCTAATCTCTATTCAGGAAACCCAAGAATTTTTAGGCATAAAAGATATGCTAACATTTTTATTATTCTGCATTTAGGGCTTTGAGAAAGATGAAATGACAAAAAAATATAGACAGTAGTCAAAGAAGACAGATATTCTTAAGGCAAAAGTTACTATGTGATATTTTTTAAACACAGCTGTAAATGACATTGATTATTAAAAAATATAATTTTAAAAAATAAGGAACTATTACAAAAATTTATATTAAAGTAAGTAAAAAAGCAGAAAGTGTTAACAGCATATTATGGTGATTAAATAACTGCTTCGCCCTGGGTACAGAACGACGTGTATGTTTTTAACAGAAACATAAAAAACACATAGTTTTACAATTTTTTATTACCATGTTAACAATTTGTAGTATTTAAAAGCCTCTCTTCTTTGTGAAAAATCCATCACAATTAACGACTTTTTATTTAACACATATAATTGTACCTCACAATAGGTATTATACAACTAAGCAAATTAGTACACTTCCATTCAGATATTATATCTTAATAGTATACTTTCCAGTATATCTTTTCATGTCTTTTAATTTGTTTTTTGTAGTCTAAAACAATGAAGACATTTCTTACTTTAACTCTTTTCCTGTTTAGAAAAAAAAGTGCAGCTTGTTGCCAGCGTTCATTTAACATCATGTGTAGGAATGCTACGTTTTCTAGGGTTTGATATTTTTAGTGATAGAGAAGTACTAAATTTTGTAAATGAAAATACCACTATTTAAAACAGAATGCTCTAAATAGAATGATGTCATTTGTTTTCAAAGACTATAGATATACTAGAGTGATGTGAAAATAATAATAAAAGGAAGACATTTTGAGGCAAATTTTGGTGATAAGGTTAGGACTGTAATCTACATGTTATCTAGGGGTAAATGCTGCAGCCACAGTGCTGCTGGCGAGTATTCTGGGGCAAATGGGAAATGGATTAAGAAAATAAACTTTCATTTTTTAAATAAACAAAAAATAAAAAACAATCATTTTATTGCCATAAATTCATTTTTACATTGCTTTAAAGACATTAATATAACAAAGTTATTTATACATTTGTCTAATATAATGTATTAAACTGGAATACACATATAAAAATGATGTTGTCATTTTTATTAATGTCATTAATGTCATTAATGTTGTGGTGTCTTTAAATGATAATGTAAAAATAAATTATCATTTAATATACTATTACATTAAGGTCTGAAAGTTAACTAAGTATCTCAAAATTACTGTTTAAGGTCACATTCACTCCTACTTGTTTGTAATTTATAAGAATTTATTTTTAAAAATGTTGCTATGCTAAGTTGTTTTCAAATGCAATTGAATTATTAATTTTATTTTTAAATACTTATTGCTATTTTATGGAAATACAATCAATTTGTATATAGGAATGTGTATCCAATCACTTGCTTATTTCACTCATTAGTTTTTATAGCTTATCAAGTTAAATTTCTTAGAATTCTATATAAATGATGATATTCTTTAGAGATAATACAGTTTTGCTTAAACTTTCTCAATAGCTTTGCTTTTATTTTTACTGGATGAAAACTAGAATAGCGATAGAGTGATGAGAGTGGTATTAATTTTGTTTCTAATCTTAGGATGTCAACATTAGCCTCAGTCAACAGTGATCTTTCAACATTAAATTTGATATTAGCTGTAGGCTTTTCATAGATATCCTTTATATTGGTGAGGCAAGTCCCTTCTATTATTAGTGTTCTTAGATTTTTACCAAAAAAGAGTGCTAAATTTTTCAAATTCATGTTTTCTCATCTTTTTTCATGATTAGTTGAGACAGAGTTTTGTAACTTTATATTGATCCTTTCATAAAACCTGTGGTATAAGTATTTGAAACTATAAATTTACATTTAAATACGTCTTAGCTCTCTCATTAATTTTTAATATATCAAGTTTTCATTCTCATTCAGTTTATTTTTTTCTACTTTCTCTGTGGTTCCCTTCATTTACATTTGAGTTGTTTAGAAGTGAATTGTTTAATTTTTAAATATTCAGAACTTTTCTAGATGTTTTTAGCTTTTTTAATTTCATTGTGATTGAGGAACATATTTTGAAATATTTTAATGTTGTCAAACCTATTGAGAAGTCTTATGGTCCACAACATGGACTTTTATAGTGAACATTTTAAGTGTATTTTTTTTAAATGTAGTCACCTGTAATAGGGTATTGTATTAGATAGATAAGGTTATTTAAATTTTCTATAACATTTCTAATTATTGTCCAATTATTCTGTCAATAATTGGGGGAGATATTAAAACCTCCATCTAAGTTTGCAGATGTCTATTTCTCCCTTTAATTCTGTTATTTTTTCATACATTTTGAAGTACTTTTATTAGGTGTATACATATTGTAATTGTCATGAATTCTTAAAGTACTGACACTTTTGTTGTAATTAAATATCTCCTTCTATCTCAATTCTTTTACTTTAATGACATTTTCCCCTGACATTAGTAACACCATTCCACTATTAATATGATTAGTAATTAATATTATTTTTTTCTTTATTTTCACTCTATTTGTGACATTTATTTAGTGCGTGTGTACATCTTATAGACAACGTTAGCTGAGTTTTGTTTCTTTGGAGTCTGATAATCTCTGCCTTCCTTACGTTTATTCTGTTTATACTTAATGAAATTACAGACATGATAGTAATTAAGATTGTAATTTAGCTCTTTACATTAAATTTATCTGTTTTTGTTTGTTCATCTGTTTGTGTCAACTGTCCTTTTTCATAATTTTGTTACTTGAATATTTTATTTGTATTCCAATTCGATTTATTCTGTGGCTTTGTTTTAACTTACTATTTAGTCATTATGCTATAAATTACAGATTTAATTTTAATATAAGGCGATAGTCTTATGTTTAACATATTACTTCATGTTTAAAATGGGAAACGATAATTTATAATTCCATTTATAAACCACACGTATTCTGTGTTTTTGTATCATGCATATCAATTCTACAAATGTTGTAATCTCTAAAACGAGTTGTTATAATTTTTACTTTAAACAATTATATGGCTTTTAAAGAACTTAAGAAGCAAAGACAAATCTGTGTGTCTGCATAATTTTTACTTTTCCCACATTTTTACTACTTATTTTTCTCTTCATTTTTTCATTCTCGTAGATTTGTAGTGCCTACAAGTGCTATTTCCCTTCACTGTAAAGAACTTTTCTTCTGAGAGCTTTTTGATTTTATTTCACTTTCCAAAGGCAAATATACTCTTTTAGCCTATTTCCCTCTATGTTTGTGTAACGTGGCTGTCAGTCAACGTTTTGCACACAGTATCCTCTCAGTAATTCCCTTGCTAATAGAGAGTCCACCCTAAGTTTTCAGCTGCTCTCCTAGTATCAGATTCTGTCTTCCAGCACATCTATTGAGCAAGTTTTCAGCTTCAGCCCTGTGAGCTGAACACTGACTAGGGAATCTATTCAGTTTTAAATAACAAAGACTCACAATTATTTTCTAATACCATTCTGGTGGTCAGTGGTGTTTTCTTGTTGGGTTCATACCTGTTTTTTTGGTCTGAGACCCTGGCAACTACTATATGTGTGTGTGCTTTAGTGGTCACTTACGGATCTAGGCAGTTTATACTCAAATTTTGGGTATCATATCTTCTGAAGGTCTCTTATTTCTAGAACTTTAACATTTTCATCTGCTTTTCTATCCTTGAACTATATTCTCTGCCAACTCTTTCTGGTAAGGATGTGAGTTTTTGTCATTCTGGTCATTGTGGTCTGGAAGTACTCTGAATCAAGAAAACCACAGATGCCATTTCTGTTGCAGCTTCTTAGAGTAACTTTTCTCTGTCTTTTGTCTGCTTTGGGGACATTTACTAATACTTTTAAATATGTTGTATATTTGTACTCGATTTCATAATTATTATCTACAGAAGAGTTCATGTAACCATTTCACTCTATTTTATTGTATTTCATTATAATTGTCATTGATTCTACCTAACATTTTTTAAAAAATCAATGTGAAATTAGCTCAATGCTTTTTTCTAGCACAAACTCTCTGTACTCTAATGAGTCAAACAACAAGCTAATATTCGATTTATGTTATATGTAGAAAAAATATAGATTCTTTGTAAATCTGAGTTATTTAATTTTCTTATCTTATCTTAGTATATTTAATTTTACAAGAATGCTCTGTAATTAGTTTTGAGTATCATATATAGTTCTCTATTTTTCAATTTCCTATTTTAAATACCACTTGACCAAATTCGACTTAATGCTTTGGCTCTTGATTGTCGTTAATTCTACTCATTTTTACATGTTATAAATTTTTGTTAATCTATTCACACATATTGTTTATTACTTCCTAAGAAATGAGTAATTTTACTCACTTATTAACCTTACACTATACAACTGGAGGCACTAATAATTTAGGGTCTCTGTCCTGGAACATTAGCCAAATTAAGAAATCATCTACAGGAAGTAGATGAAATTCCATCTCTAATACCTATGAATATTGGAAAGAAGAAATCATTTGTCCTGGTCCTGCTTTCATCATACAGATTTGTTCTTTGGTTTCTAAGATACCAGATATCTTCCAAATGCTCTGATTTCTTGACATGAAAAAATCCTTAATCTTAGAATTAAGGACTTTTCAAGCACTTTTCTGTGGACACCACTTTTTTTTTTTTTTAATTTCTTACTTTGGTACATTTTCTAGAAAAGCATTATTCAGATTCTCTTTCTAAATACACATGATAAATATAGACTTCAGATTCAATAGTCATCTGAATGTCAATGATTTCTTAGGGTATTTGTTAAATAACAAAGCAACACAAACCATTCTTGATCCATACAAGGGCATCTTTATTTAGTGCTCAAGAATTTGTAGAGAAGAACCTAAGAAATCAGAGTTCAGGGAGTTAAAATTCCCTGTGATACATAACAAGATTATAGAATTTAAGTAAAAGAATTGAAAATTTCCAGATATCTGCATGTTGGACTATTTTTTAGACTGTATTTTCTCAGTGCTACTTTATATCTCTTTATAGACCATTGCTCACAATTTTACACATTACATCTTTAACAAAAATAGCAACAACTAAATGTATAGGCATTCATAACCAGCAAAACATTCTAGCCTTTTTCCCATTTGCCAGAGAACACTCTCCGGTGATGCTTGTGGCTGCAGCATTTACCCTGAGATAACTCGCAGATTTCAGTCCTAACCTTACCCCCAAAGTTTACCATAAAATATCTTGCTTTTATTATTATTTTCATGTAGTTCTAATATATCAATAATCTTTGGGAAGAAATGACATTCTATTTAGAGCATTCTGTTTTTAGTAGTGGTATTTACATTTACAAAACAGTAATTCTCAATCATTGAACATGTCAAATCTAGAAAACATATCATTCCTATGGATGATGTTGAATGAACACTGGAAGCAAGATGCACATTTTTTTCTAAATGAGAAAGGGCGAGATACTAGAATTGACTTTTGAAATGTGTATTTCAAATAGTTCAGCTTTATTCACATAACTCCTTTCTAATAAAAAAAATATTTTACATAGTCAGATGAAAAAAGCCAGATATAAGACATAGTCTAATAGTTAATTGCATCATGTAACTTAAAATTAAAGTAGCGGTGAATGTATGTTACTAAATTATACAACTAAACTTGTTTAATATAGAAATTTATACGAATGAAGTAGAACAGTTTATGCTGTGATAAGACACCAGATAATAGTGATTCAAAAGCTAAAGACTAGAACATGCATTTTGTTTTACACTTACACTCTTTTTCTATCGCATTAGCTAATAAAAAATAATAATATATTTATAAAGCACCTTAAAATTTTAAATAATTTTATATGCATTATCTTATCTAACAAAATTTATTTGCATGAAAAATTAGTACTAAATTAAGGGTCTAAATCTAGTCTAAATGTTTGGCTTAAAAATTAAGACTTTATATGGTCTTAAATCATATTACAAATTTATATAGGCAAGTTACAAGCAACCCCTTATTTAATGGATATGAACCAGTGACATACTATTTTCTATGCTATTCATTTTCAAAGGTGATTTACTTCTAATGTATAACCACAGATATTATTTTTTATAGAATTACCGAGAGACTCTCAAGATGCATTAACCTAAAGTGAACTAATCAAGCTTTACCATCTCTAATTTATATGAAGCAATTCATCTTCTTGAATATTTTACAGTTGTTGCTGTTCAGTACACATTATCTAATTGTGCCTACCAGATGCAGAAAAGGATAAAGCGTGTGCTGAAGATAGAAACCATGTATTATACTAATTATAATCTAATTTTTTAAACTATAGCAGAATCAGATACCTTCACATAGGGAAGTCTAATTTAAACTTGTTTCTTGATCATATTATGTATTTTTAAATAATGGATATAACTGATTTGGGTAATATCATTTCAAGGCCTTGAGGTCACTGTTCATAGAAACCATATCATTTAGAATAATCTGCGACATGAAGAAAAACATTCGTGGAAAAATTTTAAAGAAAGTATATCAGATTTAAATTACCCTGAAATTGCAAAGCTGTAATTTTGAATGTTCACATCTTTTATTCTTCTCCAGTTCTGACAGAGTAATCTCCCAATAATATTTTAATAGATAGATTTGTAAGCCAATTCTGAGCAGAAAGTCCAAATCCATTTTGTGATTCAGATGTATTATAGTTTAAGCCCCTGCAGCCTTTAATTATCATTCTCCTTTTTTGCTAAAAATCTGCATTTTTCCTTTTTGTTTCTATTTTATTATGAACTTGAAAGGGCAACTCTGGATAAGCCAGTATTTTTATGAGTATTAACTAGAATGTATTTTCACATTTAAATAAAATTCATTAGGTACTTTGGAAACAACAGTAAAATTTGTTTTACTGAGAATGCATTAAATGTCATTTCTGCTTAATAATTTTATATGTGTTCTAAAATTTTGATATGGAAACTATAAAACTCTAACAACATTAAATTTATATAGCAAAACAGTTTGATATTTAATTCTGTTATTGTATTTTTATATTAGTTACTCTTACTATGTTTTGAAATTTTGTACATATTTATTTTTTTCTAGTCCAGCAAATTCTTTAGCAGAATATGGAATTGGAGGCATGATAGACTAGGCACATTCTTATTTCAAGTGATAAAAGATATTTTGCACTTCTCTTACTTTCCCTTACTTTATTAATGGCTCCACTAAATGGTCTATAACAAGAACCTAAGGATTATTTTTAGCTTTCTTCTCAGTTTTTCCTAGCATCAAATTGACGAGCAAGCTTGCCGATCAAATCTCTTTAAGAAATGGGAGAAAAAAGGTCTTTTTTCATTTCTATTGCTATATCCTTGACCCTTCCTAACACTCATTACTTTTACTCTGCATGACTACAATAGATACTTATTTCTTCTGGCCTCTAGTCTTGTTGCCATCTATTCAATCCTCCACAGTGCTTCCAAAAGTAATTCTAAGTCTACGGCTATCTCACTTCATTGATATCGCATGGAACTGGCTGGCACCTTATTTTCAGGTCAAAAGTCCAAAATCCTTTGCCTATTATACGAAGACCTTCATATTTTACCCTGTACCTGATTGGGATGTGTTGCCTTCTTCCAGGTTCTCAGGTTTAGTCAGGACTCTAACCATATTGGTAATTTGTTATCACGTTTCTTACTTGCTGTAAGGAATTGTGAGTCTTCTAACACATTTACATAAAGAAATGTCAAATTAAATCATTGTCCTTATCAAAGTACTTAATGAAAATTACCCTTTGAAATACATGTGTTTAGTATTTTTTCCCCTGATTACAAACTTCTATCCTATGTTTTCTTTATTTTCTGTACTAAAGAGTTGCTCATCTATAGTTCTTTCACTGGAGCATTGATGTGGCAAGAGCCATGAATCCAACTGGATAGGAAGCATTCATGAGTGTAGATTGAGCACCACAAGACACAGAACAGGATTTAAACAAAGAAGGAATTCGGATAGAATCATGGGGTCGGGTCAGCCCAATAATAGGGTGAAGAAATAAAGTCGAAGAAATAATAATATATGCAGGAATATAGCAAATACATTAGTGGATTTATTAGTGTGCTAGGCGTGATATAACAAATGCCACAGACTGTGTGTTTTCAACAACAGAAATTTATTTCTCATAGTTCTGGAGGTTAAAAGTCTAAGATCAAGGTCCAAACAGGGTGGTTTTTTCTTGACTTCCTCCTGAGGCCTCTTTGGCTTGCAGATGGCCGTCTTCCTGCTGTGTCCTCAAATGCCCTTTTCTCTGTGTGCACACACCCCTGGTGTCTTTTCTACTTCTTATAAGAACACTGATTTTATTAAATTAGGACCCATTCTTGTAACCTCATTTAACTTTAATTACTTCTTTAAAGGTCATATCTCCAAAGGAAGCTTCAATATATGAATGGGGGGAGGGGACAATTTGGTTCATAACAATAGATTATAGTGGAGAGGACCGTACCACTATTGTGTGGCTGACTGATCTTAGTCAAATACATTTTGTATTTGAAATCAGTTTCATCAGTTGCAAAATGAGAGGTGTGAGCAGATGATTTGTCAATCTCTTCACCTGCAAGAAATAATTGAAATCAGAATTGGTTGAGTCATAAAATTTAAGCTTTATCTATCCATTTATTTTCTCTTGGGAGTAGCAGTTTAAAACTGGGCATCATGTTCTGTCTGTGGTAAATGCTCGAGCTTCTGTAAGACTAATAGCATCTCTCTTTTATTACGGACTATTGTTAAGATAATAGTGGACAGATTTGGCACAGATCTAATGCCAAAGGTCTATATTGGTTTAGTGAATACATAGTAAGCATTATCATTTAAATCAGTTGGTCATGATATTGTTTAATAGTATACATATCCCAAGAAAATCTTAGATTTTAAGAAAGAATTACAATAAAATGTTAGAACATAAATATCTGCTGGCACATGATAAATATCCACAGAGTTATTTATGTTATGTGTTTAAGACTAGGAAATATATTTAATAAAACAACACATATTCAAAGAAAAATGTGTCTATACGCAGGACACTGAGAAATCTGAAATAATGAAACATGCATTAATCAAGGAGATAGACATTGTAATGGTCATATATGATGAAATAATTTTTCACTTGGAAAAGAAGTCAGATTCTTTTACAGTGTATATTCCTTCATGGTATGTAAATTGTTTTTCAGGAACTTGATATACACATAATTTATCATGCATTTCTCTTAAGTAAATCACATTTCTACTATTACAAATTAACCTGTGAGGGCTTGACTTAATGGTTTTTGCTGTAAGTCAATTTTTAATGTAAATAATCACTAAATATTATAATTTGGGGGGTATTTTAAAAATCAGATAATATTCAATGCACTTATTTTGTTAATAAGAGTATTGATTAAGCTATAATAATGTTTATGACTAGATTTTCACAAGATGCATAAACTGATTTTATATGACATAACCTATTTTCTTTGCACAATTATGAATTTATATCTTTCAAAAGTTAAGTATATCATCTGATATATTAGATAGATTTTTATTTAAATGTTTCTATACATTCCATTTTAAAAATTTCCTTGTGTTATATGTCCTGACTTACCTACTCCTTTGTGGTTACAGTTGAAAAGCATGCCATTGACTTCAAAAACTACAAATGGAATGGTACCAATGGATGTTTTAGTTTCCTAAGCCATATAATTAATTAAGACTTTTCCAATTACATTATTAAGCGGTTAGCATAAGTACTGTTATATTCTTTTCTAAATTTTAATCACTGTTCATCTGGCCAATATACATATGGCATACAGGAAAATTTGTATCACAAATATAGTGAATAACTGATAAAGAGTAGTTGCAAAAGTTGGTAACATTAATTCTGAAGCCAATGTTGTTTCTGGTTTTTGTTTGATTTCTGTTTGTTTTTGGTAAGCTAATACCACTACTAAAATATTAAAATGTCTCTAATTTTAGGAACTCTGTGTTATTAATATTCTGTATGTTATGTTACAAACCTGTTTTATACAGTTGTCTTGCATCCTGCTATTGCCGACAATAATGGTTAACAGACGCTACAACAGCAACTACAACAACAAAACTAGCTTTGAACACCAGCTTCTTTTATTGTTACTCTGTTGTATCTTTGGGCAAGCAATATAGTATCTGTTCACATGTGTTTCTTCCTGTGCAGTATATTACTCAACTGATAGGATTTCTACATTGACTTGAAAAGAATTTAAATAAAGGAGCATACCACCAAGAATGTAATATCTACTCTATTATTATTAGTTCATAGAATTACTTTCCAAGTCAAAGTATTCTTTCTTGAGATAAAAACAAAATATCTCTTCTACTTTTCTGTCACCTGTTTGTGTTGTCCACTCATGACATAACGATTATTTGGGGTTTATCCTGATTTTTAAGGGGTATATACTGTGACAGATGTTTGGTTCTTCTGTTAGATAATTTTAAAAATGTATCTTAATATACACACTGTTTTGTAATTTGTTTTGTATCCATGTAAAAGACTATCATTGACAAATTTTCCTGCCAGTAGATAAACATATTACTATGATCATTTAGTGGTCATATAACATCTCTGGTATGGTGAAATATAAGTTTCTGATCACTCCTCTATTGTTGGACATTTTAGAGTATTTGAAATTTGGCACTTTTTAAATACTATTGTCATTTTTTTCTTTTGTCTAATTTTCTTAGATATTTAAAAATATTTTATTATGTATTATTATAGCTATTAATATAATATAAGTTTTTCAGATATTTTCATGATACTACATTTGCCTTTCAGTTAATGTACTTTTTTGAAATACACAGGTTATTAAATTACTTGAATTTTTATATTTTAGGCAAATCTATTCATATTTTCCTTTTTGTTTTCTTATATTGATTTATTGCTTAAAATACATTCATTCCAAAATTACATATAAATGACATTCACTTAAATATTGTCTCCTTTTCATTAATGATTTGCTGTTTTTCCTTTTTTGTGTGAAGGCATTAGGAATGTGCTGTTATCGTGATACCCTGGGATTACATGTTCTGGGGACGAATGTTGGTGTTCCCCCAGAATTTATATGTTGAAACACTAATCTCCAGTGTAAGGGTATTAGGAAGCAAGGTTTCTGGGGGGGATGATTAGGTCATGAGGTTGGGGTCCTCATGATGGAATTAGTTCCTTTAGAAGAAGAGACAGAGAGTGATGATCTATCTTTCTATCATGAGTTGGAACAATTCTGGGTCTTTTGCCTCACTTTTGATTTTGAACTAATATTTGGTTGACCTGAACCTATAATTTGCTTCTACAAAGTTCTTCCTACCAGAAATTGCTTTAGCCTAAGTACCTGGATTGGGATTGTCCAGAATCCACAGATAGTATGAATCCAAACCCAAAACTGTGCATAAGGGTACAGCTATTATAACAATTTTCATGGGAGATATTTTTCAACCTTGATCTAAGATCAAGGAAGGCATATTTCTTTGATTACTATCTTTATCTAGATTTTTAAAACCTGTCTTTTCTATGTGCATGTAGGCCTTTAAACGTCCTCCTTCTACCTTCATAATGTGTCTTAGTTTTGCTTCCTTAACTTAGGGGAGCACAATTTGTTTCTTATATCCAAGGCTGCTGAAAACTCCAGTATTGCCAAATTCCTTTGAATTTTGACAAGTTTTAGCTCCTACACATGACCTTCCTTTGGTCGTCTCTATATTTTTAGTTTGGAGAATTTATATTTGTAAGTTTAGCCTAACTATATATTTAATAAGTTCTTTGTTGCATTTTGTGCAGCATGCTAAAGAGTTCTTAAAAATATATAAATTGCCGTAATGCCAAAGTTAAAAAGTATTTATTTCCTTTTAAAGATCTCCTTTTTTACCTCTGTTTAAATTTCTTATGAAATGAGTTTTAGTTTTTAAATAATAATGCTTGAAATAATACTGGCATGGATCATATATTGCTCATCAAATACACTCGTCTAATTAAAATAATATATTTATATATATGTTAATAATATATATTTAAAATT
>NW_006433378.1:14269155-14325826 GCF_000325575.1 Pteropus alecto | reverse complement strand
TCTTTACCCCGCCCCCCCCTTCTCTCACCCCTCCGAGCCCCGCTCCACTCTGTCCATCACCAAATTGTCCACATATAGTGTTTATCTTTCTCTGTCTGACTTAAATACCTTCTAGGTCCATCAATTAATATATTATTTTTAATTATATATAATAATTATGTAATGTTAATGTAACATATTATGTATTTATATGTATATATTTGTGTGTAGGAGTGTGTGTATTTACCTTAAGGCATCAGATTATTGTGATCCATTGATAATCACAATTATGGTTGCAGTACTAATACTGAATGAGAAGACTGAAATATATTTATTATTATTATCATGTTAAGGCTACTGCTATATCACTGTGAGAAAGAAAAGTGAATTAGAAATAAAATTCCCTCTTGTGTTATTTAGGTTTTATGTAAACCTGTAATTCCAGATAGTCACACTTACAAAATATTTTTGTGTAAGGAATCAATCAATTTTACAAATAACAACACAATACTTTATCTACGGAGATGTTATAGTTATTTATTTTTGCCTATTTAAAAATTTTATTATTTAATGTAATTTTAGTGATTATGCAGTATTACAATTTGTAAAACACTTTTCTTTTTATTTTATTATAATCGTGATAATCATTACAGAGATAAACAAATGAAGAACTGTTTTTCCTAAACTTAGAGGAGGGAATTGAGACTCAGAAATTACATGAACGTACTTAACCTGGGTCTTCATACTCTATTCCAGTACTATTTTAGTTCTAATTTTTATATTTAATGAGACTGAAGTAAACATAATGTGCTCTATTTTTACCGTAAAAACCTTACTGATGCTTTTGCATTATGTATTATGGTCAAGCAGCCATTAGTCCAGGCAGTGTGGGCTATCTGAATGGAAATTACTTCCTTTATCTTTAACAATATAACATTATTCACAGAACTGTGACTCTTTTCTGATAAGGAATATGTCATCAAAACGACAATATTCTCAGTGTGCTTTGCTCATGAAGGTTTTAGCTGCAGTTTATCTATTCTATAGACATGTAGTTCTTATAAAAATAAATTCTTTGCAACATAAATAAAGTTTCTGAATGCTCGATATTTCTTTTGTCCTCTTTAACTATATCAGGTGTTTCCATAACAAAATGTAAAAGCCTTATTGAAAATTTGGCTTTGATTTTCTTTATTTCAAGCTTTTCCTTTTTTTTTTTCTTTTTCCTGTCAAGGAATTATAGACACCCCATCACAGTATAACAATCTCTGCCAATGACATAGCAGTAAAATCTCCTAAGAGAAACCTTTGCAAAAAAATATGTTTATTCTATTTTAGACAGAGACCAATGGAAATGTGCCAAATTCTACATTTTCACCACCCATAGGCATCAGCTTTCATCCTAGCCATCCCCATGTTTACTAGCCTGAGACATCCAAATGTTTAAAAAAATAATCTGGCAAAAATGTGTGCTGTTGAGCACGAGCTGATTGGTAAGATTGGAAAATTAACTGTAATAGGCAAAGTCAGTACCAGTAATAAGAGCAGCTTTTTTTCCCTCTTTTTTGTTTTCCTGCTTTATTATTGTAGTTTACTTCATCATCCTGGTCTAAGGAGGTCATCTGGTATCCTGTTGCATAGAAGTGGAGAGATAGGTTATCAATTTATTTTTTCTCAATTTCAAGTGAAAATTTGTTATGTTTTATCATTAACTAAATTGTTTTCTCTAGATTATTTTGTAGACCTTCTTTACTTAAGAAATTAAAATGACTCTCTGACTTACTAAAGTTTTTCTTACCTTGACATTGCTTTCCAAAACAGCAAGTAGTTCAGAAGATTTTGACTCCATTTATATCCTTCCAATTTATATGCAATTATATCCTTGCTTTAATTCTAAATAGGTGGATTTTAAAATCCCATAACAAGTCTTTGTTTTATACAAGGAACAGTCACCTAGACTTACCTACATATTTAATTTATTTTCAAACCTGCTCACTATTTTATTTAACCTTCATAATGTGTTGTACCTCAAGCTTCTATCTGGCATTAGTTTCCTTCTACCTATGTAAGAGTCTTGAAATATATTATCCTATGTATCTTTTGATTTGTTTATGTAATTTAATTTAGTTTGTTTATCTAAAAGTATTTTTATTTGCCTTCATTCTTGGAAGATATTTTTCACTGCTGGGTAGGGTTATTTTCCTTCAGTACATAGAACTGACTGGCTGACAAAGATCCATCAACTTCTTTCACAGATTCAGTCATTGAGAACTCAGTCATTGGAATAGTTACCCCTCATTAAAGCTAATTAGTCCCCACCCTCTAACCCCCAAATTTTCAAAGGTATTTTTCTTGTCTTTGATTTTCTTGTTTCATTATTAAATATCTAAATGCCATTTATTTTCATTCATGCAATTTTGGCTTTTGTGGGCTCCTTGAATTGATTAATTACCCTAGTGCTTAGTAGAAGAAAATAAAATAATCTCTAATACAAATATGGACATAAAAAATAAGTGAACAAAAATTTCTATGAAATTAGAAGTTATATATCTTAATTATCCACTAGATATAACTTTAAAGTTTAATGACATTTAAGGTAATGATAATTGAGAACCTGAACTATAAATCTAACTTTTTATCTAAATAAGAACTTGGAATATAATATTTAAATTTTTATTTAAATAATGCAAATTACTCTTTATACATATGAGTCTTTTAGTTTTACTTATATAAAATTAGATATTGGATATAGAATACAGGAAAAATATATCTTTTGAAGAGAAAGTACCTGTTAGATAATAACTTTGGAACCAGAAGTTTTAGTTTTCTCACTTTTTATCAGTGTGATATTGGACAACCCTACCAGTTCTTTCTCTCTCTCTTCCTGCCTTTTTCCTTCCTCTGTCCCTTTTCTCTCTCTCTCTCTCTCTCTCTCTCTCTCTCTCTCTCTCTCTCTCTCTCTCTCTCTCTCTCAACTAAATACAGCTAATATCATATCAGGCTATAGGAATCCTTCCAGTTGTAAGAGACAGTAATCATTCACATAGTAATGTCTACCCTATTTTGCTACCCTCTTCTATTATTAACAGTATAAATAAAAGCTTCTTTCATCATGAAAATTTCTCAATGTCAAAATAAATTATGTCTATAAAAATGTAATTTTACCTACGATTTAATTCAAATAATAAGATGATATACAGAAGAATGGGGACTCTCATTATATTCTTATTAATTTTTCTTGAACATTTTTTTTCTATTTGAGATTGGTTCTGAATTGTAAACATCAAAAACTATATATTTTCCATTTTCAAAATTGTTTTTAAACTCACAAGGAACATAAATCAGGAAGAGGAATTACAATCCAAGCCAACGTATATTGTAATAAGGGTACCAACAAAGAAACATTAGACTTCAGAAGAGTTCACTTTTTTGGTGTGAAAAAATCACATAAAAGTGAATGTAAAATACTGAAACATAAGATATGATTCCAACAGAAAGATATAGAGTTGATTAGTGTTCTAGGAAAAATAACAGAAGTGAGAAATGGGAGAATAATTCCATAGTCTCTGTGATGTGCAAGAAATGACATGTCATTTAAAAATGTAGTTGGGGCAAAATGTACTGTAAGACAAGAGAGACTGGATGGTAGGGAAAAAGCCATTTGGGTTTGATTCAGTAGACAATAGAGAGACTACCAAAGGTTTATGATCAAGTGAGTAAACCAATTATATATTTAGTCTAAAAGAGAGGTGGGAAGTTAGAGAAAGCTTGGAGATGAAGAAAGTAGTTAAAAAGTATACTCCATGGCTTAAGGAAGAAGTAACATGTATTTCAACCACATTTATACTAACTCAAAAAAGTCTTGCATGTAGATGATTATGTTGAATCAAGAGCAGACTTTGAGGTAATAATTAGCCTCAAGTATTCTTTTTTACTTGTAGCCATTTATTCACTGACAACACAAATGTTTTGAAAGCTCATAGACTAAATTTAGAATAAAATTGCTCTGAGGTATTTTTAATTTTAAAGAGGTCAAACACAATGGCATGTAAACAGAACACAGCCTACAAATGTTTTGTTTGACTTACATATCACCTAAATAAATAAATATATGAATTTGAATATTTTTAGAATAGAAATGGTCTCTCAAATTTATGAACTCATCAACTCTCTATTGTTCTATATGTGTCCAACTTATATTGACTTTGTAAGTTTTATGTGATTACTCTAATTAAAAGTGTACTCATCTCTAACTCTGTCCTCCTAATTCCACACACCTCATTATACATTTTAAATTATTTTGTTATGTTTTACCTTTTTATGTTTAAATAACCATGTAGTATATTATATAATTATTTAATATTTTATGGCCTATATTCTCTTTCGCTAACACATTCCACTAGAAAAACTTCACAATGAAAATAATCTTTGTTTTGTTCATAGGTATATAGTACTGAACACTTTGCCATTCACAGAAGAACCTCAACAAATATTCATTGAATATGGCTAATATAATAAGAAAAACTAATACTGATATGGTGTTTTTTAGTTTTCATATAATTCAATAGCTTATGTATGTTGCCACACTACAAGAATCAAAACCCTAGGAGGTCAGTACTAACAATATCTTCCACAGTTGTTATTGTCAGTCTGGGTTCAAAGTCAACTGAATTTTCTATCTTTGTTTAAATGCTCATCATATTTGCTGTTTGATACAAAATATTGTAAAGGCTAATGACTCTCTCTAGGCAAAGCAAGACATTCAGGTTTTGTTGGGCTTGATCTTCTCTATAAACTATTGTCAAATATCAAGTGTGATGGGTGGAAGGAGGGCATATATTTGCTCTCTCATCTTATTTTAGCTAGAGGTAACATGTTTACTATTAATTCACATCAACTATTTATGGTTTATATATGCGACATACAGTTAGATAGTAACAAGAATGAGATAATTTTCCCATTTCTTAAAAATGTCTTATATAATTTACAAACAAGAAATGATCAACTGTAATACAGAACTGAATAAAAAATATTTTATAAGAATTTAGAGAATCAAATACACACATACACACATTTTTGATTATCAATTGTCATACGGATGTTTTATTATCATTAAAATTTAATTTAAATAGTATCTGAAAATATTTAGCACTTTTTTCTCTTTAAGGGAATTTTGGCTGTATACTCATTCAGGAGGAAACTGTGTCAACTTGTATCTTCTATTTCGACTATATTTTGGCTGTTTATTCATCATAGCAACAAAGATGAAAAATTAACTTTATTTCTGTAGTTTGCAAAAGTCTTTATGCAACTTTTTAAAATCTTTTCAGCCTATTGGTAAATAAAATGACTCTGGAGAAATCCAAGTCCAAGCTGATATTTTCCTTTTATGAGTTGGATTAATATTTTACTTATTATCCAAATCAGAAAACTTTTTGGAATTATTTACATATGTACTCTGAAAAACATTTATGAGCTAGAGCTGTCCTATGCAATTTTGATTTATGATTAGTGTACTTACAAATAACTTAGATTTTTTTAATATAGAAAATTCAAATAATTTATTCTCTTTATTTTCAATGTCCCATGAAAAGTAATATGATTTATTTTTGTTTTTATAATTAAGTCAATAATTCTTGACACAAGATATTCTCTTTTAGTTCATATATTCTCTGAAAGCTCATATGTTATTTTCACCATTGTTATGCCTTCTCTGTGTTCTTGCATATCTACTTTATGACTTTCCTTCATTAAAGTGATTTCTTTATCTTTTACAACTCATTCTATAATATTTAGTCACAATTTCTCTTTGCTTTAGGACAGCATTTTTCTGGAGAGTGTTTTTCTCCATTAGCAAATTCTCTCTTAACCATTTTTCTTATTATAGTGTATATGTTTCTCAGGCAGGTTAACTCTTTTAAAAATAATGTATTATTCTATGATAAATCCTTGAAAACTTAAAACATAGAATTACTATATAATTTAACATTTTCACTTTGGGGTATATACTTAAAAGAATTGAAAGCAGGGACTAAAGAGATATTTGTACATCAATGTCCATAGCAGCAGTATTTGCTATTACGCAAAGGTGGAAACAACCTGAAGAACAGATAAATGAATGTTGTATATACATAAAATAGAATATTATTCTGCATTTATAGGAAACAGTTCTGACACATGCTAAAACATGGATGAAACTTGAAGACATTATGCTAAGTAAAAAGAGCCAGACACAAATATTACATAATTCTATAGAGACAGAAATTATCATGGTTCTTGCAGGGGCCTTCGGGGGTAGGGAAATGGGACATTACTGTTTAATGGATACCGAATTTCAGTTTGGTAATACAAAAAGTTTTGTAGATGAAAGGTGGTGATGATTGAACAACAATGTGAGTCAGCTTAATGCCACAGAATTATACACTTCAAATTGTTAAAATGGTAAATTATGTTAGGTACATTTTGTCACAATGAAAAGAATAATTTATCATTAAATAATTTGAATTTCTTAGAGAAGCTATTTGCTCAATGAAGAAGTGAATAGAGGTCCAAGTAGTTTTCTAGGTTAATTAACCTACTTTAATTAATTTTTTAAGAACAGTTTTAAATTTCTGAAACAGTTGTAAAGATAGTTCAAGTAGTTCTCACATACTCCAGCTCAGTCCCCCCATTATAAACATTTTAAATTATTATGATACATTCATTATAATAAATAAACCTATATTGATATGTTATTGTTAAAGTCCATTTGTATTTCCTTCATTTTTACTTAATGCCCTTTTTATGCCCAGAACACTATACAGAATACCACATGTCTCTTAGATATTTGTAGATTGTGGCCATTTCTCACACTATTCTTGTTTTATATGACTTTGATAGTTTTGAGGAATACTGGTTAGATGTTTTGAATAATATCTCTCTCAAATAGGGTTTATTTGATTTTTTTCATTATTAAAATGGGATTGGGAGTTCTTAGGTTGGAAGACCACATGGGTAAGAGTCCCACTGGTGAGGTCATGTAGTATGGAAAACATGGCAACCTTGACCCTTGTGGTATGTGCGCATTTGGGTTGGAGGAAGGGCATGATGTCCTGATTGACTGTCTCCAACAAAACACATGGAATGGAAGTAGAGAGATTTCTTAAAGGATCAGTACTAAAAGAACAGCATCATGATGTACCCATTAGGGGTATATTCTGGATTTGTTTTATTTCTAAAATGTGAGCTCTCTAGTCAGCCACTTAAGTAGTTGTTGAATCTCCTTCGATCTTGATATTGTCCTTTCTCTCTATTTTTTACTTTTACCCTTTAGTAATCTCCCCCGCCCCTTTTCTTTTCATATCTTGGGTTGTTTATAGATCTGGAAAAAGTTAATAAATAAGAGTGAACTGTTTCCTTCAAAATTCATGTTATATAATTTCAGCCTTTTTGCTTGCCAGAAATAAAATTTTACTCTAGATATTTTTTTTCATTCTCAGTCACTAAATTGGTGTTATTTTTTTTCCCAGGTAACTTTGTTACTCAATTTACTTTGGAGGTAAAACTATTTTATAAATTATTGGATAATACATTATTACAATTTCATTTTTTACATCTCTTCATGCTGCTCCTATTCAGCCACTTTGTTATATCAGCTTCATTTCAGAACAGTGAAGATAGAGGAAAATTACTATAGAAAGTGATTGCATATAATTTTCACTTTGACCCCTTACTAAATTGAAATTTAGATGTACTTGCTTCAAATCATAAAGTCATAATACTACTACACCCACCCCACTTTCATCTCAGAAAATTTGCTCCCCTTATTTTTACCTGTCAGCTAGTTCTGAGATTTACCTCTATCCTGATATATACAAGTCCTGTGGGTCTTTTAGTTCAGATTTCTTACTCTTGCTCTCACAGCTTCCTTTGTCTCTGACCCTTGTGAGAGTAACAGGTTGTTGTACACCAAAAGTGGTCACAGTACTATAGAGAACATCGGACTCTTCTATGTACCATATTTCACCCCAAATTTATGTGCATGAGTAACCCTAATTTCTTTTAGAAAAAAATGGGAACAAGGTCAGTTCATTTAATGAGCCAATACTAAAACTTGTCCATAGTAAAAAAATGACTTACAAGTACTAGATGGTCTAAAACCCACCCAGGTCTCTTTCGAAGATACCTCCTTGCATGGCATTTTGTGTCTCTCCACCTGGAAAAGGAAAGCTCTCCTATTCCTCATTCCACAGTCATGGAAGGGTTGCAGGTCTTTCTGGCCATTTCAGCATGTGGGGCAAATTAACTCTCCACTTTAGGAGGAAGAAGATTTTTTTAAATTCTCTCGTAGTTTGTGGTCTCTTTCACAAAGTTAGATTTTAGGTCCTAAAGTTTCATGTTCCACAAATAGTCACTTGGAAGTCCTTTCCCTTTGGGAAAATAACCTACCTTTACCCAGAGGAATATAGTCTGTTTCCATGACTGTCTTTCCCTTTCCCCTCACCGCCCCTGCCAAGGGAATCATCAGCAAAGTATTTCTCAAAGTCTGAGAAATTTGGTATTTAAAACACTTCAGGTGAGAGTCCACAAGTTAGTCTTCTGTGTTCTGTCAATCCAAAGAAAATGTTTCATTAATGACATGATAAAAGTTACTGGATCAGGTAGGTGTTGGAGTTTTAATATATTGAAATGTACACAATTGGAAAGGAAGGGTCTTGAAGCAGAGCACAGCTGAAATGAAGTGTCAGCAGAGGCAATGATGGCTTTGATCAATTATCAAAATATAATTACATGCAGTGGTAGAGAGATTTGGCAAGTATAGCGGCTCTGAAAGTAGCACAGTGCACAGACTTAGTTCGATATCAATCGGCCCATATCCTGGATCTGCCACTGTTATCAGTATGATCTTGGATAAAGCTCAATTTCTTCATCTATACATTGATGATAAATTGATGATAGAATCTGTATCCCAGAATGGCTGTTAGGAGATGCTGGCAACACGTCAAACACAGTGACTGATACATAGTAACTACAGTAAGTTTTCTGCAAATGTTAGCCATTAATTTTCTCACTCTCAGCCGTGCCCTTGGAAAAGACAGCAATATCAATGTGGCAGTGACAAGTTTTCTCAACACAGACTGTATTTAGTTGACTTCTGTTTCTCTAGCAGCTTGCATATATGGTTGCAGGGACAAGACTAATGTATGTATTAGACTTAAAGATTATGTTAGAATGCAATGAGACTAAGGCGGGGAAGAAATAAAGGTCATCAAGAGTAGGAATTTAACAATAACTAAGAAAATCATAACAACAAACATTTATTCAAAATTTTACATGGGCCAGCATGTTTATGATAACATTTTATGCAAATCATACAGTTCCAACAATATACCCTCATAACACAGATACTATTGTTTTTCTCATTTTATTAATGAACATATAAGAGATCTGGAGATGTCAATAACTTGTCCAAGATCATATAGATAATGCATGGCAGAGCTGGGCTCCTAAATAATGTAGTTTGTATCAAAGTTGGTGGGGAAAAGTTATCTTCGATGCTAAAGGAGCAAATCTCTGTGTAAAAAGGCATATATACAACTCAGTTTTAGAGCCAGAAAACACAAGGAACAAAAATGGGGAGCAAATCTCTGTGTAAAAAGGCATATATACAACTATATATGCCTTTTTACACAGAGGAAAACACAAGAAAACACAAGGAACAAAAATGGAAAACTTAGAATGATGTAATTCATCTAGCGCGGTGTGGATATGAAATGTCTTGTGGGGCGGTAAGTTCTAAGCAAAAATCTGCAACAAAAGTGAGAATACACAGAATTAGATTTGTTTTAAGAGTCTTATACTTCATATTGAATCATCCTTAATTACACAGCTGGGCAAGTTGGATGGGAAAAGTGTAAAATTAAATGTCTAGACAATCATACAAAGTTAGACACAAAGTCTTCTATTTACAGCTGTTTTTACACAGGTATGACCAAATAGCAGCTAAGTAGGAAAGGATAAAGAAGACTTAAAGTACCATAATCTTGGGGTCTTTCTTTTACATCTGTAAGGCAAAATTAGAAATTGGAGAACCAGGTTGAAAAAAAAATTACTATTTATTTTATTTATATAAAATTACTATTTACATTTTTCTCAGGTGTTTATCTTAGGAAATGTCTTAAGCTGCTTGAAGAATGGGAGCAAGTTTTTATCAAAAACTTAGAATAGGAAACAACAATACTATAGCTACAACTCATCTCAGTGTAGGCTATATTATCTGCCATGTTAATTCTCAGGAATAAGATGGAGAAAATTGATTAACTCCCTATATTCTAGAATCTAGAAAAGCCTCTCAAACCTTCTGGCAGCAGGACCACTTTATATCCTTAAGTATTATTAAGTACCCCAAACATTATTTTATGTATATTATATCTATAAAAATGTATCATATTAGGGATTAAGATTTAGAAAAATTAATTATTCTAGTTATTCTATTTTTAGTTATCAATTTAGTTTAAATAACTATAAGAAACATGTTAACAAAAATAATATTTAAAATAATAGATTTTCCAGAGCACAAATGTTTAGTTGGCTTTATTTTATATTTTTTCCCATCTCTTTAATGTCTGACAATATAAGAGCTGAATTCTCATATCTGTTTCTATATCTAGTATTTGTGGTATCACATATCATATAGCTTCTGAAGACTTCACCAAACTCTCCTGAGAGATTGAAAATGAAAAATGCAGATACCATATTAGTATTATCAAGAATTTTTTGTTTTTTCACATCTTGGACCACCCCTGAATTGTAGAAGGGTCCACACTGAGAATTGCAGAAACGATATCCTGGTAGAGAGTAGATGTTTAAATAATCCCTTTGAAAGAATAAATATGTACCTAACATGCAACTTGCCATACAAGTTTGTCCTGAAATTGCACTGTCATTTTGGGAAATAATAAATTAGACAAGTCTCTGTATTCAGATGGCCACGTTTATCAAAATTCTTCAGGCTGAGAACTCTTAAGAGAATTTACTACTTTCTGTTGTAATGACCCGAATCTTAGGGTAAGAGAAAATGACTGAAAGAAAGAATAAGTGACATAGGACTTTGATTCCAATATGTAGGAAAGAATGTCGCTCAGCTATAAAGCTTTTTGAACTTCTAATAGTGAAACTAGTTAGAATTCTAGCTTACAGGAAGTAACCTTCAAAGATATTAGAAGGCTTATTTCAATATAATAAACATTTTATCAGCCATCAACTATATGTGTGTTACCATACAAATCATTAAGCATTATATTAAAGTTTGATATTCATAATACTGATAAGTATACAGAATCTTAACAGAAACTAACAAATCTTTATATATATATACATATATAAATTTTAGGTGAACTTCAATAAATTGAACTTAAAAATATTATAAAAATGTTATTACAAATTTGAGACTAAAGGGGATCAATTTTCTACTAGGAATCTTTATGAAATAGTCATTTAAGAATAATGACTTCTTGTTGTACCATTTTACACTCCCAATGTAATCTCCGCACTAACATAAAATATAAAAATCTTAATGTCTTATATATCCTGGGAAAGGTACTTTAGTACTTCAACCTTTTCGATATTTTATATTTTGATTGCCCTGCCCTTCCACTCCACTTATACTTTATAGCCTCAGTGAACTGTGGGGAAAAAATTAGATTGCCAAGAGATAAAAAAAAATCACAAAATGCTAAAGATTAAAGGTGTCATCTCTAAGTATTAAATTGTCTTATTTTATTCACCAATGTTAAAGACTATGATGGTTTCAGTGGTCACATTTGGGCACATATTTTGAACTAAACAAAAATATTTCTATTATGATTTAAGGTAGTGAAGTTGTGTGTGTGTGTGTGTGTGTGTGTGTGTGTGTGTGTGTGTGTGGATCTAGTTCTTTATAAAACAGTCTATTTTCTATTTGATTGTCAGGTTTGTGCAATATTCTCAAAGCAAAAATTCAAATTTAAATGTACAGAGAAGCAGGCACAATTGCTAGGTTGAATGGAAAACTCTAATCAGTCACGGTCAGAGGAGGATATACATGGTCTGTAAGGACTCTAAATAGCAGCTATATTTGCCTAAGTGAAAAAGAGAAAGTGAACATGAGTGGCAAATACCACTCTTTAAAATACAAGGCAATTTCATGGAATGTAACGTTAATGTTGATTGCTGAGAAAAGGCGGTTATAATTAGATCAGAAAATCAGAAAAAGAGGGACTTGATTTGAATAGCTTTACACTAGGCTGAGAAGGAGACATGATAAGAAATTGGAATGATAGGAAAAGTTAAGTTACTCTACAAGACTAGCTCTTCACTTACATTCAAACTCGCGGGAAATAATCATATCGGACAAAGAAAGCCCGCAGGTTCTGCTTGTTCATAAATGCATTCACTTGCATTCTATTTTTTGCTTCCCTTGGTCTTCCTTTCTCTCTTTGCTTTTGCAGATGTATCTATCTATCTTCATTAAAACTCAATCAAGGAGAACATTTGTATTTCTAGCTGAGAAGCAGTTTTCATGGCTTGGTAAGCAAACTGCTTTCTTCGGTGCATATTATTGTAATGTAACTTAGGGAATGGCATTAAATACAACATTTCTTTTCATGTTTTGTTTAACCCAAGAGATTGTAAGAAAGAGGTGAAATAAAATGTATATGTATGAGCACTTAAAGATTGAATAATTACTACCTCTGTGGTAACTTCAGTAATTCACGCATGGGAAGACAGCACTTTTGGTAACCATGTGTATTCCAAAACATATTTTTTTTTCTATTCCCTGAGAAATAATGACACTTTATCTCATTTAATAAAAGCACTCTTCGAACTATTTATTAGGCAAAGAATGTTCATATTCCAATTTCTTTGCTAATCCATAGCATTCCTCCAACAACCCAAATTGTATAGCTTTGCATCTGTTTCCAAAAATGTGTATGGGAAGAGAAATATTTTTTTAAAGCATGAAATCATATTAAAGCATTAAATTATGTCAGGGTTGTGTCCAAAATTGCAGAGAAAAAATGTGTTTGTGTACAGTAAGAAGTGGCCATTTCCATTGTTTTATTATAGACTGCCAAAAAAAATTACGGCCTCTTGATAGTGGGTTATACTGTCAAATGAGAAATTAAATATACATTTAATTTTAGAGGAGTAAATGAAATGTTTTAGTTCCAATCCTACTAAAATTTTAAAGATAAAATAGAGATAGCATCCATAATTATAATTTTCAAAAATATCAGTTTTTTAAAAGAAATTTTATAAAAATTTCAAAAAACATCATTTCTAACCACTTTAATACATCTCAAAATTTGAATAGATTTTCTTTTTCTAAAATGCATCTGTACGACTATTCAATTATATGTTTTTATTAAATGTATTTATGTTAAATATGTATTTTATCATAGATGGACTATTAAATAGGAAGTCTCTTCATGTATAAATCATTAGTAAAATAATTATTGTTAGATCCTTAAAGATTCTATCTGGGACAAGTTTTGAAAAGATGTCTACTTTCTTTCAAAGTATATATACTAGCTGGTTTTGGTGGTAGATACAGACAAATAAATCAAAACATTCAATTAAAACTGCTGCACTAAGTAATTCATCTCAATCCTACCATCATTGCTGTCTCTTTCTACCATATTCAATTTCTTTCCATCCTTTAGCTTTATGTCTGCAGCTGGAATAACCATCCTCTCCTTAGTTCCACTGGCCAATATTTGAAATACATCTGAGTATGGTGACAAGTTAATAAAATAATCACAGATTTATTATAGTTATCGTCACCACTTATTCACTTACTTTTGTTCCTCTTTTATTAAAGAGATAAATCATGTCATAAAATGCATACTTTATAAATTAAACTATTTACAAAATCAGTAAAATGTTGTGAAGAGAAAATAGACCTTAAAAATAAGTTTGGATTAGGCTTCTACTCTATAAATATAATAATGAAAATGATAAGTAAACATTATCAAACTAGTATTCCTAAGCTTTTTCTTACTCTGTTTTTCAAAATGTTTTCTTATTTTCCCACAACTCTTTCTTTTGCGTGCATCCTTTGTAGTGGAACCAGAGTTTCACATCTTCCCTGAGTGCAAAAGAATCATGAATTACTATGGTTGCTCTTCACCTGAGGCACCAAGGCTCTTCTTTGCTGGAACTGAGAGAGATTGAGGAGAAACAATCAAATCCCTCTTACTTTTCTGCTTCTTTGGATCTTTTAGCTCTCAAACACAAATTCTTTCAGATAACTGTGCCATTTCAGATGGGAACAATCCTCTTAGAGTAAGCTTAGGTAGAGAGTGTGACAACTGTAAGAGGTAACTTCTCCAATGCTCCTCTGACTTTCAAAGAGGAATCAAAACACTTTCCACCCCTAGTCCATCAGGAATGTAGCAGCCACTGAATATTTACCCCACTGCTTCTTCTGTCAATGTCCTAATAGTCACTCTAATAGCTCTATCAATCCAGAAGCTAGAAGGCAGAGGAGTTTAGGCAAAATGTAAGTCAGGGTCCCAGAGCACAGAGGATAGTGCAGAATGAAATTGAAAGGTAAGGATAGGAGAAAGAAGGAAAACTGGTGGCCAAGGTAGGAACAAAAACATTCTGGTATGAAAATTATTTTTCTTCTCTTACATAACAAAATCTCCCTCGTACAGAGCATTTTACTTCTACTCCTCTAAATACATGGCACTAAAAGGAAAAAGCAATCTCCTAGATTCTGAAACAGAGATAAAGAACAGAAGACTAGCTTTAAAATTCTCTGAGTGATGTTACTTAACTATCCTTTGACCTTGAGTGACAGAAGCACAATTTTGTAGTAGACTTCATTTTGTATAGAATCTGATTGATGGAAAAGCATGCGTTTTTTTTTTTCCATCTGATAACCCTTTATATTCCAGTGAAGAGTCTCTACAAACTTGCAGAAAACTAAATGTATTTTAGCTGTCAGAAAAAAAGAGCAATTTATGAAGTGATGATAGCTGCAACAATTTGAAGACTCTAAGTAAAAGTCATCCACCTATTCATGCATAGAATGGCGGAAATGGGAACTAAGATGTGCTGCTTCTAACTGTCTCAGGGTCAGAATTTCACCTACAGAGTGGACTTCTTTGTGCCTTAGCAGCCATGTCCTCTGAGCTAGATGCAATTAAGTGATAATTGGGCCAGGGATATCTCATCAACAGCAATAAGTTTGCTGCCCCCAAAGTAGAGATTTGAATTCTTTTAATCATTAATGTGTCTCTTAAAACTATAAATATGAAATGATATTATAGCCCATAAAGGTTTCAATAGGGATTATTAGTTTAAAGTGGATGTAAAAATGATGAATATATTAGAAGGTCATTATATAGTGCTGACCAATATTATCTCAACTTAGCAACACATATTCTACTTTCACAATTAAGGACTCCAGACCCATTAATTATGTTCGTCTCTCATTTTACAAAACTGAATTTAACACTTATATAATAATAACTTCTAAAAAGGCAAAGTCAATTCACTTTATATAAATATAGAAACATGCAAATACACTAAATTTCCAGCTCTATGAGGACAGAAAATTGATCAGCATACTGTTTCTCTATTCTTGGTCTTCAATACATATTTGTTGAATAAGTAAAGAAGAAGTAAAAACAAAGAAAGAAAATATTCCTAATAATAAAATGTCCAAAATTCCAGAATGTTGTCTGTTTTACTGTTTTTAAATTCACTTCTGTATTCCAGGTGACTAGACCACTACAAGGCACATAGAAGGTAATCAATAAAAACACATGGCAAATAAACATGTCCTAGACTCTTTCTAAACACAGTATACATAAACCAATCATTTTTCTAGGTAACTATACAAAAAGTCCATGCATATGTATATCTAAAGCTATAAAAGATGTATCTCTATATTCCAATTTTCTCTCATATTTTTATGCTTTTTTAAAAATGAATCTGGCTATTCGATTCATTCAATTCAGCCTCAATCTTCACATTCCCCTTAGTAGAAGAAATAAAAGGTTGGGATCCCTTCCTGTTGAATGATTTGTAATGTTTTCTGGAGTTGATTTGCTGGCAATATCTGTTCACAGTTACATAAATGAGAGTTTGGGAGAGCAGAAACATGATTGATTGAAAGCTTCTCTGGGACAGCTGCAGCCATGTTTTATATTGTTCTTATTTAAAAACTGAGAGAATAATGGTCCCACCACATCCTAAGGATGAATGTCATTAGAGAAGGCATTTTATACTTTGAGAAACTAAAACTTAATTTTATGGACTTTTATGCATTTTAAATGTTTTTAAAGTTATTATGCCATATTACATCTTCATATAATTACAATTTTTGACATTTCAAACTGTCATACCCATGTAAGAAGCAGGAAACAGATGCTCAGTGTTTCACTAAATTAATCTGTTGAGTTTTGTTTATTTTAAAAAATGGGCAAAGAGATATGTTATACTCAAGTGTGTGTTCTATTATTAGAGAATGTTCTAGTATTCTCTAAATTTATGTTGTTTTCTTCCGTTTCTCCCCAACTCACACATCTACATAGACATGGTAATGTAAAAGTTGTTAATCATAATGATGATACTATATATCATTAAAGAGATACAATATATTTTGCTCTTGGCATTGACTTCAGTTTTACAACAGTAATTCAGATATATACAAATATAAATTTTTTTTTTCCTGCATACTATTCAACTTTCTCCCAATTTCCCTTTTAACTTAGCACCCAGCAAACAAGCATCATACTGAGTGAGTAGTCAAGTCCATTTAAAATAACAATCACTTCTAATTTAACTCAGTATCTCATAGATAAATTCAATCTCTCTTTTGGTTAGTCTTCCAGAATTTCCATGTAATTCCTTTATCCACGTTATATCTTGATTCACGAGTATTTGCTCTGTGCCGTGTGTTTACACTTCAGTCTCTATCCTTATGGCATCTATTGCTGAAGTGCCTGATCAATCTTCTGTTGTCACGGTGTCTCCTTTTAATTGCACACTATTCATAGTCCCATGTGAACTTGTACATAAGCCTGCAGGTGACTCACTAAACCAGCACCATGAGCTATCTGAGCTGTCTCCCACCTTCCTCTTTGGGGTACACAAGAACTTCAGAATTCCCCCAAGCTCTATAAGAACAAAGCAGAGTGATAGTGAGCGTGGTAAAGGGGAGAGAAGAGTAGGCCTTAGGGAAATATCAGGATTTCACAAGAGCAGATGGTCGCTGTCCTGCTATTCTCTGGCCTTATTATATCTCTCAGAGTTCTCCATTTTGTGAGGTTTACTTCCTCTGTGATTTCAAGGAAGAAATAGAATATTAATCTTTGCTATTTGAATCCATGAGCATATGCTATTGAGATGTTTTTAATAACGAAGGTGTCTAAATGCCAAGATTCCAAGCCTCAAAATAAATTAGTGTCCAAGGGGGAGCAGAGTTCACCACCCCCAAAATATACTTTTTTGGGATATTGATTATTTTAAGCTGGTTACTTCTAAGAAACAAAAGACTCACAAAAGATTTTGACTATCCCCCTTACTCCCTAAAAGAATTAAAAAAAAAAAAAATCAAGAATCTGCTCCAGGAAGGGAGTTATTATGATGGATAACTACAGTTTAATATAAATTAGTATGTGATAGACAGGGAGGAACCCAACCGGTCCTGTTTGGTCAAAGTTCTCTCTGTGTCCTCTCATTTCAAGATGGCCTCACGAACCTTTGTTTTCTAAACATTAGCTTTTTTCATCTCCTGTAAATTGACTTAACTTCCTTTTGAAGTCCTAGACTCCTACTTCCCTCTCCTTAGTCCAGAATGGCATCTATATCTCATTTTGCCTTATTGTCTTTGGAATTTTCATGCTTATGTGAATTCCCCATGTATGTGCATTAAAATTTAATTTTTCTCATGTCAATCTACTCTATGTCATTTTAATTATTCCACCAGTCAGAAGAACGAAGGAGGAAAGGGAAGGTTTCCATTCCCAACATGTCCTTTCAGAGAACTTCCTTACATAAAATTATTATATATACTCTCACCACTATTTTCTTATCATTTGTATCAATTGTATATTGCCAGAAAAATGTTGCATAATGAACAACCATGTAATCTCAGTGACACAGAACAATAAACATTTATTTAGCTCAGTCTAAAGGATTTATGTTGGCGAGGAAGCTCTGCTGTCTGTGTATTGTTGGTAGAATTTTTATTGATTGTGCCTCTTGTCCATATACTTCTCATACTTGACCTGGGACTCTCCTGGGCATGTCCATCTGATGCTGATAACAAAGGGCAAGATCAGGAGTAGAAACACTTAAGGACCGTCCCTTATCCTTATTGTATTATGTTTGTTAACATTCAAAGTGAGAAACTTGACCTGTTCCATAGTCCCAGCCTGGTGCAGAAGATCCTGCCTAATATATGGTGCAATTAAGGTTACACACTAAAATGTATAGTTATAGGAAAGGGCAAAGGGTTATAGCCAGTAATGCAATCAACAGCAAATCCTTCATTGTGAGGGTTAAAAAGATGTCCATGCTTCCCGGCTCCTTCATTCATCATTATTTATTTAAAAACATTACACCCAGTGATTTTTAGTCTGTGTTCTTCAAATAAAGGAAAATCATTAATTCTAGAGAAAGTATATTTTTCTTTCTCTTCTTCCTTTCTCTTCTTCCTTTTTATTTTTCCTCTTTCATAGGAAGTTGGTAAGGGGCTCACACACAAGAGATTCACTACACAGTTCAATGGCATTGTCTATAATTTCTTTCTTTCTTCCTTCCTTTCTTTCTCTCTCTCTTTCTTTCTTTCTTTCTTTCTTCTTTCTTCTTTCTTTTTTTCCCTCCCTTCCTCCCTTCCTCCCTTCCTCCCTTCCTTCTTTCCTTCCTTTAAACAATTATAGTTTAGCTCCTGCAAGTACAGTGATTTATTTAGAGGGAGAAATGTGTATATATTTTCATCCATCAATAAACTAATTTAATTTATGCATTCCACTGTAGCAGCTTCAAACAGGTGTTTATGACCCCACTCTTTCTCTCCACATTTTCTACATGACAGCAAGAGTTATCTTTTAAAAACATAACCAATTTTTGTCACTCTCTTTCAATATATATGTATTTGTGCCCATTTACTGCAATTTAAAATCCTTGCCTTAATTTACAGGACCCACTCAGTATCAGCTTCTCCAGCTTCATCTTCTACTTCCCTCTGCCATTGTAATCTAGCACCTCTCAATGTCTTATTTCTACAACCATGTGTCCTGATACAATGCAGTCATATTAACGTTATTTTGGCTTTCTCATTTTTTTCCTCCTACTTAATGGAATGTCCTTCCTCAAACATTCATAAATAAAAAGAAACTCCTCTAAATTACCATATAAAAATAGATCTCTGTTATTATCTGTCTCACTACCCTAGCTGAACATTTATGAAAACTTATTTTAATTATGTTAATTATGTCATATTTGAATCATATGACAAAATCACATGATTTTCTTCTATTTTTGTTATCTACTGGTTGACCTCGCCATGTAAATTAAGGGCATCACTACAAACACTGTAAAGAAATGTTAAAAATTTCAATCTGATAAAAAGTTCAAAAAGCAGCCAATAATAAGCAAAGGCATAAAAAGTCTAGAAAAATGGAATGAATATTTTAACTAATATGACATACTAAAGCAAGAGAGAGCAACGAAACAAAACAAAAAATTAAATGACTTAGAAGTGTTATTTGTTCTAATGTTGAGGAGATTTATTTCAAAAGAATTGCTTCATATACTTTATTCCGGATGTATGGCTGAAAAACTTGAACTTTTCCTATTCTTCTTTCCAGCTCTGAAGTAAATTTCTATTCTATACAACTCTTGATACCCTATTTGTGATAAAAACTGAATTGCAACCTAGAATTATATGGAAAGCAGAATTTGGAAATGATGAACATTTTGCAGAAAATTTTTAAGTAAGTGTTGAAGTTGTAGCTGCTTACAGTAAAATGAGAGAAGAAAAAGATAAAATGAGGGAAGAAATATTAAGTAAAAGAGAGCACGACTTTATGTTTTGGGAATTTCTCAACCTCTGCAAATTGTGAAAGGCACTAAAATTAGAAGATTTACTTTCAGAGAAGTGTGATCTGGAGAGAAAGCTCAGGATGTGGCTGGACAGCCTTTTGTTACTGTTTTAGAAGGAATAAAAGTTCATAGTATTCAGTTATGCTCAAGGCTCTTTGAGGAGATTAAGTATGTGACTGATGAATTATCTCAGATATCTTACGAAAAGCCAAAAGTAGAGATTAATTATCTAGGAAATACATGTGAAGGAATCTTTTGTTCAGTGGAGTAAATCCCTGTGACATACATAGGAGAGCCATAAGTTTTTGAAAACATTGTACCATCAGAACTGCAGGCCTGAACCGAAAGAGTGAGAGAAATGGCAAAAGAAAAGAAAGTCGGAGTTCCAAATTTCTCTATGCAGAAAACAAGCTGACAAAACAATTTAGGTGCAAATACATGCTACCTGTCTTGAAAAAGGAAGGGTGACTGTGTTTGGAGCTAAGAGTCCAGAGAACGGAACTATTAGCCACAGAGGCCCTGAAACCTGGGAATAATTGATAACAATTGAGTTTGTCTGAAAGCATTAAGAAATTGTTTCAGAGATGGACAGTAGTGTTTCATGGGATATGAAATGTTGAACATGTTGGCTAAAGAGTTTTTGCTATGGTCTAGTCTTTGTAGACAATAATTACTGCTACGAGGAAGACAGACTGATGGGCAAAGAGGACTTGGGAAATTGGATGTCTTAGTGCAAATGAAGAATATGTTTATGGAGAGCAAAGGAGATAAGAAAATTTAAAAGAAAGAGGGAAAAAAGACAAAGGCCAGAAACTTATTTATTATTGCACATATTAACAATTATATTATTATTATTATTATTATTATTATTATTATTATTATTATTATATTTTGGGCAGAGCATTTATGTACCTAAACCTAAGCTATTAATTTTGTATTCCTGGCTGTAAGATCAGAAAGGACCGCATCCCTTGTGTCTGCATGTCTTTCCACGTAGCCCAGTTCAGTGATAACTCGGTATGTAGCACTGTTTGGCACCTTCTGGATCTTACTACTTTGAGAATACAGATGTAAATATTTTGTGATAAATAAATTTTTTCTGACAAATGGCAGCATATGAAGGGACAAGAAGTAAAGACATAATCATTGTATGATTGTATAGGTCGCTGTGAAAAAACATTGTAGAATTCATTCATGAGTAAATATGGTAACTCTAGAGATGCTGGGAAATAAAACAAGAGGCTATGGGTGGTGTTATAAGGATATCATTTTCACAATGACAGAGAGAAGGTTAGCCTTAAGCTAGCAGCTAAGAATGTCATCATGACCTCATTTGTACCCAAAGGCCTTTGGAAACATGGGAAAGAGGATTCGTAAAAAACAGGGAGGTGAAGTGTGCTTACTTCCCTCTTAATAGTGTCAGCTGCAGGAGCTTAGAATTTTGCCTATTTGAGATAAATATTTCTTGATATGTCTTTTGTTTTAAAATTGTTCCATCTAATTAACATAATATAAAATTGTTATATATATAAACTTGTAGAATGAAATATTGTGTTTCTTTTAAAATTAACTTTAAAAGTTAAATAGTAGGTGGAAAAGATGCTTTGAGCAAGGAATCGAAGTGGCTATACCTGTACCCTTGGCATCCCCTCACATTCTTCAACATACCAACACAAAGATGACTATTTGCATATATTTTCTTCTATGATCTTGTGTCACTCAGTGATTGCCATCATTCAGGTTTATAATGACTCGGAATTGCATATAGCAATGAAATATTTTGATTTACGTTGTCTAACTTCTTGAATAGATGAATATATTATCTAATATATTTTTTCGCTAAAAATTTATTAAATATAATGATGGTTAGTTAAAATGTTTAAATGCAATGAGAAAATAATTTGACTTTTGAAATGTACTTTACTACCCAGAGAAACAGCCTGAATGTCTGGAAATGACTTAATTGCAAGTAGAGAAGATAGCAATGTCAATAAGTCCTGAAAAGCAAGGTTTATTTCAGGTAATCTATAATGTTGTAAACCTAGGAGATAATCAAGATCTGACTATAAGTAAAAAAATACATTGGATCTTGGCAAAGCACTTGAAGAAAATCTTTCAGGTGGAAAAAACAAGTAGACAATTAAATAGGAGGCAAAGCAAACACCTGGTCTTAAAATGCATTTGGTTAAATAAATAAAAAAACTACATTTAAGTTCAATTAAGTTTTAAAAAAATGAATAGCAGTTAACAATATATTTATCTAGCAAAATTTATTTTTTTCAAAACATTTCTGTAGTCACCATATTTTAATCCCTCAGCATTAGCCTGGGCTACAGAACTGCTCTTTAAAAATAATACATATGTTAACAGAACCTTAAAAAGTAATTACTAAAATGTAAAAAAAAAATGAGTAAAGAATATCATTATCACATTAATTTTATTATATGTATCATAACATTTATTTTATCTATTGTATTATTACTGAAGTATGTCTTCACTGAGAGCAGGGATTTATCATATATATATTGAAAACTAAGAAGAATTTGGTCTATATTACTCAAAAATTAATTCCATATGAAGGGACAAGTGACTGTAAAATGAAACACATAGCAGAAGGCCATCTGTATGAATCATCTGTATGAAACAGCTCTAGGGACTCCAGTAGTACAATATCTTCTTTCCGAGATTAAAAAAATATATATTTAACTTTTTCATTTCAGAAAGAAAACAATATCATCTTTTCCTGCTTAGTGGAGTCTGGGATCAAAATAAAATTGTGACAAGAAAATTCTTACAATAATTCTGATTTTTGATTGCTATATCTATGTATTTATAGTTAATACATGTAGCTTGAAATTTAAGGAGAAACTTTCATTGTTCTTTAGGTCTTGAGAAATATATATATTCCCATTTTATTTTGGTTTTCAAGAGGCATTTTGCAAAAGTTCTTATTTATCTGCTTGAACTTTACAGAAAAAAAACAAAACAAAACATTGATCTGTCTTCCTTGTACTCCTACTACAAACTCAGATGGCTCCAATTAGTCACTTAGGTCTTCTTGGGACTTTGGTTTTTCTCTGTTCATGATAATTCTACTTTTAAGTTGGCAAAAATAAGATTTCTAACAATCGTGTTTATTGAGCATATTTTTCTCAAATCAGTGTAAAAAAACAGTGATAATTTCTGCCAAAATATTTTTTTCTGGAAAAAAGTGAAGCTGACGTTTGCATAAAAGCTTTTCTTTATTTAATTACTGTATATATTATATTATATTATATTATATTATATTATATTATATTATATTATATTATATTATATACCATTTATGTAAACACTATCACAACAAAGGCTGCCACAACTCTTTAATAGAAAATACTTCTTCCTTTAAGTGCTCAAATGTGTGTTGATCAAAATATTTTTGGTGCATCTTTAAACACAAAAAATGTCTTCATTCTCATTCAGAACTTTAGATCATTAACCTCCTTCTTACTTTCTTTGTATTGTTCTCTCTGCTATTCCGAAGTACTCAGGAAGAATGTATTCTGATGCTAGGTTTTATAGAGTGGACAGTCATGGAAGACTATGATAGGTCAGAGAGTATGAGGTAAATATAATAAATGGGGAAATTTAGCAAGACCTGTTTAGGATTCTCTTTGTTTCTTTGTCTTGGGAGATAGAGATGCTCCTTTTCTTATGGTACAAGAAGGGCACCTCTTACATGAGGGTTTTATGACCTGTTTCAGGAGAGAAGGTCAAAGAGACCTTCCTGATTCCGTTGTTTTCTCAAACTCTTTCAGATTAAAATATTCTGTATTCCAAGGTGCCATATTTTGGGATAGTATTTTCTGAAGGTTTTTTCTGTAACTGTGTTGGAGTCCTGGTACTCTGCTATTTCCTGGTTGTCTTTCAAGGTTGCTGATAGTTTCTCTTGGTGGCTTTCATTGCAATTCCTTGGAAGGTCGGTCTTGATTACATACTTTTCCTTAAGACCTCCATTCCTATTGCTCCAGTTATCAGAAGTGTCCTGCTGACTTTCAAATATCCAGATTAACATACCTTAGTCCAAATTCTTTTCTTCCTGCCTCATCAACCTCTTCTCCCTCCCTTCCCCGTCTCTCCCATCCCCTGCCTCCTCCTTCTTCTCCTTCTTCTTCTGTTTTAATCAATGACACCACTACCTGAATAATTGCTGAAAATTTAGATATGATAATGACTGATAATTTTTTTACATGGATACCATATTTTTTTGTAATTAATTGCATTGTGTGTTCACCACCCAAAGTTAAATTTTCTTCCATCATCATATATTTGATCCCCTTTACCCTTATCAATTTATGTTTTAAAATACCTCAGCAGTTTTCTAATTTTTATCATCACTACCAATCTAAAACTGATTTCCTGGCCTCTAATCTTAACCAAGTTTAATAATTCACAATACTATCACCAGAATGCTGTCTTTACATTACAAAATGTGTAATAGCATATTTGTTAAAAATATTTCTGTATTTTCCCAATTACTTCAGAACACCTTCAATACAACCTGCAAAATACCTCATAATTTGGACTCCTTATTTTGTAAGCCTCATCATTTTGATCTATTGCTAAATTCTATTTTTGCATTTACAGTTGCTGCCTTTTATGTTCAGAATACTCTCTCTAATCTATTGCCTCTATTTTAACTATAGGAACCTAAACTCATGTTTTCACCTTCAGATCAAGTGTTACAATTTTTCTGGCAAGAAAACTCTGATATTCATTTTCCTTCAGAGTAGTAGAATAACACATAGAGTATTATACTTTAAAGTTTCTCATGCTCGTGCTCTTGCTCACTGAATTTATTCAGGTCTCATTCTCAAATTTTTGTTTTCAGTACATGATAACATAAAACATTCTTAGTAATATGTTTCTTGATTATATACGTGTGCATGTGTGTATGTGTGTGTACATATGTGTACATTATATCACGATAGATGTAGAGACCACTGCAATGGGGTTTGCAATAAGGGAGAGAGATTGAGATCTGATAAGGGAGAGATTGAGATCTACTCCATATCCAATAAAGACAGTGGAATCTTATAGCCAGAGAACAGGGGGTGGGGTAGGAGATTGAGTCAGTGGATGGAGAATTACTAAGAGGAAGCATCATGGGTAAAGGAAGATTCTGGAATAATTGATCTAACAGGATTCTTGCTGAAGATAGGTCAGAGTCATCAGACATCAATGAGGAATGGTGGAGAATGAGAAGTTTGATCAGATATGGAGGGTGATCAGATATCAAGGATGAAGAATTCTGGATAAACTAAGTAAAATTTTTGCTATAATCAAACAATGCAGAAATGAGCATGGAAACCCAGAAGTTCAGGCCTAGTGGAGAAAAGGATTCAGAAGAACCTAAATCGAGTTTGTTCAAGGAGAGAATTTTTGTTTCTATACATAGAGAGATACAGGTCTCTCTCTATATTTTTATGATATATAAAAATATATGTATAAATATATATAGCCTTCTAGCAAATATCTATAAATATCTATCTATCTATCTATATATGTATATATATTCATTTATATATAAAATAAAATCTTTAAGGGAAAGTTGGCAATTCTAAAGTGACTTATTAAATGAAAGGATCATACAATTATATATATTAAAGCAAAAATATTTTCTTCACATGACATTTAGGAAACAACTAAAATGACACTTGTAGTATAGTTTCACTTAATATGAAAATGTTATTTTGCAGCAAAAACAAAGATAAAAAGTGCACTACATCAAAATAAAAAGATTCCACACAGCGAACAAAATGAAAAAGCAAACTACCAAATGGAAGGAAATATTTGCAAATCAAATATCTAATAAAGGAGTTAATATCCAAAATATATAAAGAATTTATACAATGCAATTGCCAAAAAAAAATCTGATTTAAAAATGGTCAGATCTCAATAGACATTTTTCCAAAGAAAACATGCAAAGAGACAACAACAGGTACATGAAAAGATGCTCAATATCACTAAACATCAGAGAAATGCAAATCAAAACCATAATGAACTATTACTTCACATTTGTTAGAATGACTGTTATCAAAAAAACAAGAAATATCATGTTGGTGTGGATGTAGAGAAAGGAACGCCTGTGTACTGTTGGTGCAGTTAATAAGGATAATAGTTTAATATTTCTCAAAAAATTGAAAATGGAACTACTATATGACCCACTTTGAATATTCATCTGAAGGAAATAAAAACATAAACTAGAAAATATATATGCACCCCCAGGTTTATTACAGCATTGTTTACAATATCCAAGATGTAGAAGTAACCAGAGTTACTTCTATTCATCTATCAACAGATGAATGAATAAAGAAAATGCGGAATATACGTATATATATGTACACATAAACACATACAATGGAACGCTATTCAGCCATAAAAAAAGAATGAAATCTTATCATTTGTGACAACATGGATGAAACATGAGGGCATTAAGATAAGTGAAATAAGCCCGACAGAGAAAGACGAATACCATATGATCTCACTTATATATGAAATCTTAAAAACAGACAAACAAAAACTAACTCATAGATATAGACAACAGATTGAAATGGGCAAAATGTGTAAAGGTGATCAAAAAGTACAACTTTCAGTTATAAAATAAATGTTTTGTGTATATAACATACAGTATGGTGACTATAGTTAATACTATATTGTATATTTGAAAGTTGCAAAGAAATAAATCTTAAAAGTTCCAAACCCAAGACAAATAAAAAATAAAATTTGTAACTATATGTGGTGCAGATGTTAACTAGACTTATGTGGTGATTATTTCAGAATATGTACAGATTTTTGATCATCGTGTCATACATCTGAAACTAATATAATATTATATGTCAATTATGTCTTAATAATATAATAAAGAAATCAAGTTAAAATACTATCATTATAGCCACTTAATTTTCAGATACTGTTTAAAACATTTTATTGACTTGGGGCTATCATTCTCAATTAGTAAAGGTTGTTAGTAATAGATATCAAATTCAAATCAACTTTTGAAAAAAAACTAAAAACAAAAATCTTAGGTCATGATGGCAAGTCAGAGAGGGGCTTTATACAAAATGAAATTCAAATCAAATAGTGTCATCAAGTGTTTGCCACTTAGCCAAATTTTATACACGTTTATACACATATGAACACACATAACTGCATATACATTCTCACAAACACATGCCAGCGTACCTTTCTCTTGATCAGCTCTGATTGTTTCTATACTAGCCTCTTTCTGAGGCAGTTTGTTCCACATCGTGAAGCTGCCCTTTGTCAGTTCATGCACTGAGATCTTTAGCACTCTCCATCAGAAATAGATTTATGGCTCTTCTTGAGTTACTTATCTATCCCCAGTTATAATCACTGTATTCAAGGATAAAGGTGTACATATTTAGGCCAACTTGTGTTTCATATGCATCTTTCCAGAAGGAAAAGCAGGATAATAGGATTGATAGCTTCACCGGAATTACATGAAGAAATGGAGAAGCACTTCCTCAAAGAAGAATACAGGGGAGCCAAGACATAAACAATATTGACTTCATGTATTCTTTTCCAATTTCATATCTTAGATAAAACTGATAAATTTATAGATTTTTTAAAAACAAACTCAATGTCTATAAGAACAGGTTGTTCCCAACTTGATTTTATGAGGCCATACTATTTTTCTTAAAATAATGTGCATTCTCTAAAGGATTTAACTTGCTAGCAACAGAGGAAATAATGCTGTTTCTCATACTCCAGAATCCAAAGTAATTAAGATATATGAAGGTAATATTATTTCAGTCATTTAATTAAACTGAAACCAGAGAGGTGTCTAAGATTTATGTAGAACACATGGAGTAGCTTCTGCATAGCATGTCTAAAATATTGATATGTGTCAAATTATAATTATTTCCTCATTATCAAATCATTCATAAAAGACATGTGGCATTGGACTGAAGGGTCCACACACTGTTAATATACAATTCCCCCCAATAATCTGAAAAGTATCATACACGAGAATTATCATACGCTCTAAAAATAAGCATATCATGAATACATTTCTATTAAATATTTTTTAAAGACTTAAGAAGTATTAATCAGATCAGTACTATGAGAGCTAAGAAAAAGGTAGTCAAATTTAATAGGATAACTCTGTATTAGTTAAAAATGAAAGGGCTATTTATTGTGTGTCATGTTTGAAAAGAAAGGCAGGTGGTTTAATTATAAATCTGTACTTTTTGAGTTTGACATTTATCTCCTTTGTGCATAATTTTTAAAGCAGTAACCCATGCCATATAATACAAAGATGTTAAACTACATAAACTTACATACACACAAGATACCAACTAAGAGCCCAATTCAATTATGGATAAATTACCAAAAGGGTTTTTCCATAGAGAAAACCTATTATCTTTACACTAAATATGCAAATAGTGCAATACACTTATTGAAAGAGGGAAGAATAAATGCTCCTAGATCAAACGTTTGTCACAAAATGTCATACATTTCCATATTCTTATCAAAGCGCCTTGATTTTATTATCAAAGGTAATAATACTATTCATTTTATAGCTATTAATCACTATGGCACATAAATGTAAAGTAAAATAAAAGTTAGGTCATACACATAACCTTGGTTGTGTCTACCCAATATTCTTCTTGACTGCACATTTTTCTAATAAATGACATTTAAAATACAAAATATTCCTTATAAAATAAAAAGTATAGTATAAAAAGAGTACTCTATGGTATAAATTTCAAGTAAGAAAATGTGTGATTTAACAGATAAAAATTATAGTCTCCTTTATATATATATTCATATTTTCTAGCCAAAAAAAGATTTTTACTATAACCAAAAATTAAATAATATTTTTCCTTGTTAATTTAAAATATTATATTTTTTCAAGGTTTAGGCTTCTGTAAAAGCATTGCTGATTATATTATTTTCTGTACAAAAATCTTAAATAGCTAATATATTAAACTAATTAATCAGTGTGTGTGTGTGTGTGTGTGTGTGTGTGTGTGTAAAAGTATAGTCTTATTTTATATGAAGACCTTTCATTCATTTTGGTTTTGCCCCAGGTGGATTTTTTCTCCTCTCAGCTTTTACCGTTATTTTAAAATTATTTGCCTTTAGTTAACTTGATGAATTGAATGAAATGTTTTTTTATATATTTAAATGTCTAATATTATGGAAACAACAACAATAAAAAACCAAAGTGATACCATATTCTTGATAGCTATTAATTGGAAATGTCTATTCTCTGAACTCTAAGATTTCATCTGTACTTCTGTTTTCACTTTACATAAATTTGTATTTTATGGAGCATTTATTCTTTATGAGGCCATGCATTTAGGCACTTTTGAAACAAAAATGAAGAATATTTGAATCTGATTTGCTGTAATTAAGGAATTACTAGCCTGTGAAAGAAATAGACATCTATAGAAATAACCAATAGGATTGTTTACAACATGCTTCTAAGGGTGCTATAGAGAAGGCAATTACATCTGACTGGAGATTCACAAATGGAAGGAAAGTAGAGTTTTTGAAAGAAATACCAACTAATGAAAAGCACATTGGTAGATAAATGGAGGTCCAGAACCCCAGAGTATGTGTTGGGAAGAGCAGCAACTACTACATAGCTAGAACGTAAAGATGTTGTATGCAGTGTGGTAGGGTTGGAAGACAACAATAGATGAACGTGAAAAACATGGAGCAAAATTATGACAAGACTTACTGTTTATGCTAAGGAGATATGGCATTATTACAAAGATAACAAGGAGAGCCTTTGTAGTACTTTGCATGGAGGACAATCATGATATCGTCTAGAAAAATTAACTCTGGACACAATATTAATAAAGAAGAGCCAAAAAAGATGTAGGATCAAAACAATAAATGATTAAAATGTTGATTACTTTCATCCCATTAAAAGATTATAAGACCACTAATAGAATGAAATGGAAATAAGCAATTGAATCAACAGATGTTGCATCTCTAAAGCTGATAAATTTGCTAATTGCTTACTAGGAGTTGAAAGGGACTAGTGTCAATGTTTCTTCCAAAGTTTTCTTGTTTCAAGAGTTGAGTAGACAATGGTGCAATTAAATTCACACAGAAATTTAGAATGAAGTTGCCTATAAAGTGCCAAGAAGACAGAAAAAAGAGAATGTTGTCCATCTTCCACATAGTGAGTTTAAAGTGCCTGCTCAAGCATTTATACACACAACCAATAGATAATTCTTTCTATATCACAAAAGAATGTTCTAATGTGTTAATAGTCAAAGATGATTCAGAAAAATTAGAAATTATTTACATTAATGAGGGTAAATAAATGTAGAAAAAGCAGAAGTAGACTACCATAATAATAGGGGGGCAGGTACTCCTGGTTTTCTATATTCTGTCCATTTTCCTTCTGAAATAATTAAAATTTTATTTGAAGCATACATTTTCAGACAAAAATAATACGACAAAAAGCTGATTCTCTCGGTCCTTCCAGATGGCAATAACTATGTGACATAATTCTAGCCCAAGTTTTGTAAGATGTGTTCTTGGTAGAGATTTTTAGAAAAAAAAAATGTATTTTTGGTGAAAATAGCCAAACTCATCTACCTAAAAATCTTTATCTTCATAGTTCTCTCTTAGTTTTCTTTGAAATGTTAAAATTGTGCAAGAGATAGAAAAACCAACTTCTGAACACTGAGAAGAAAACCATATGCTAAAGATCATGAGTAAAAAAAATAGATGATACCTAGGAGCTTGAGACCATGAAAGGTTTACTGTACAAATTTGAGTCATCAGCATTCTTTTTTCTTTTTATGTGACAAAAATAATCCCACTGGATTCTTCAAGGTGAAAGAAATGAGTTCTTCTTCATCCCTATCTTCTTCTTCATTTCTGACAGAAATAATGTGGTCTCTGGATGAGAGAACAGACCATTTATTATAGAGCGTCTCAGAGTGAGTTTTTTGAGATCCAGTCTCCACAGAACTGTAGTGAAGACATAATGTTACCCTCTGCATGTAGCTAGGTTGCACAAGAGAGGAGTTCCAAAATTATAACACTCAGAGCTTTCATGGATCAGCTAGCATTACTACCCCTCCTCCTCTCAAAAGATGGAGAGTAACAGATTAAATACTCTGAATGCAAACAAATCTTCCCTGGGTGGAGAAGGAAAGGTCTCTATTTTCACTACCCTGGAATATAATACATACAACCTGGAATATAATACAGTAGATCCAGAAGAGATTATTCTCTAAATTTATCTGGAGCCATACATCATCTCAAAATTCCAAGATGTTTTCTCTTGCTTCCGTAACAAATTATTGTACATTTCACATCTAGATTTAAAGAAGAGCCAGAGGGGAAAAATAGTAGAGGAGAATTAAAATATCAAAGAATAGAAATGAAAAACAAAAGCTATGGTTTTCTTTAACTAGAATAGAGAGCTGTAGATCTCTAGACATTTTTTTATTGAAAAATCCATTTCAATTTTTTTTCCATTAGATGATATATAAATGCAAATATATTAACATGGAAGGCTAGGAAAATAAATATATATAGCATATCATTCTTTAGTATAAAATGTTTTTTTTTTTTACATGAGTTCTCTACATTCATATTGTCATGCAATCACTACCATCCATTTCAGTTTTCTTGAAAATCTTGCAAAACTGAAACTCTGTACTCATGAATTGATAACTCCCTCATTTCCACCTTCTCACAGTCCCTGACAATCACCATTCTACTTTCTGTTCCTGTGATTTTGACAATTCTAAGTATCCCATATAAGTGGAATCATATAGTATTTGTCTTTTGCGACTGGCTTATTTCACTTGGCATAATGTCTTTAATGTTCACCCACATTGTAGCATGTGTCAGAATTCCCTTCCTTTTTTAGGCCAAATAATATTTTGTTTTATATATATATATATCTCAAATAATATATCCAATAATGGACACTTTGATTGTTTGTGTTTTCATTATTATAGGTAACACTGCTGTGAAAACAGATATACATGTATCTCTTTGAAATCATGCTTTTAATTATTTTAGGTGTAAAACCAAGACAGGAATTATTGAATCATATGGTAATTCCATTTTTATATTTTAAAGAATCACCAAGTTGCTTTTCACTGTGGCTATATCATTTTACATACTCACTAATAATACACAATGGTTCCAATTTCTCTGTTCTCGCCAATACTTGCTATTATGATTACTATTTTTGGTAGTAGACATTCTGATGAGTGTGAGGTGGTATCACATTGTATTTTTGATTTTCATTTACTTCATGATAATGATGTTGAGCATCTTTTTGTATACTTATTTGCCACTTGTATGTCTTCTCTGGAGAAGTGCCTGTTTTAGTTCTTTACTCATTTTTGAATTGGGTTTCTTGCTGTTGCTGAATTTTAGGAATCCTCTATATACTCTGGATATTAACCAATCATATATAAAATTTGAAAATATTTTCTCACATTCTGTGGTTTATCTTTTCACTCTATTTATAGTGTCTTTTGATTCATACTTTTGGATTCATAAAAATATTATGAGTTCAATTTGTCTATTTGTTTTTTCTTTTGTTGCTTGTATCTTTGGTGTACATATATAAGAAATCGTTGCCAAATCCAGTGTTGTGAAGTTTTTCTCTATGTTTCCTTCTAAAAGTTTTATAGTATAAGGACTTACATTTAGGTCGTGGATCCATTTTGAATTAATTTTTATATATAGTGTTAGCTAAAGTTCAACTTCATTCTTTCACATATGGATATACAGTTTTCAAAGCACCATTTGTTGAAAAGACTGTCGTTTCCTTATTGAAAATTCTTGGCATTATTGTCAAAAATCATTTAGCCAGATATGCAAGGGTTTATTTCTGGGTTCTCCATTTTATTCCGTTGCATTCTATATTTGTGTTTATGCCAGTACCATACTGTTTTGATCATTGTAGATTTATAATAAGTTTTGAAATCAGGAAATTTGAGTTCTCCACGTTTGTTCTTTTTCAAAATTACTGTCTTCAGGGTCCTTGAGATTCCACATGAATTTTGGAATGAGTTTTTCTAGTTTTGTAAAAAAAAATTATTGAGATTTTGTTAGAGAGCATTGAACCTGTAGATTGTTTTGGGTAGCACTGACATCTTAACAATATTAAAGCTTTTAATCCGTGAACATAGGCTGAGATTCTGTTTATTTATGTCTTATTTCAGCAAGGTTTTGTATTTTTCATTGTATAACTCTTTTATCTCCTTGATTTAATTAATTCCTAAATATTTTATTCTTTTGGATGTTATAAATGTTTTCTTTTTAAATTTTCTTTTAAGAGTGTTTATTGTTAGTGTATACAATGCAACTGTTTTTAAATGTTCACTTTGTTTCTTGCTATTTGCTAAATTTGTTTATTTGTTCTAATAATTTTCTTTGGCAGCTTTAGGTTTTTCTATATATAATGTCATATCACCTGCAAAAAGATATAAATTCTATTTTTCTTTTCAGTTTGGATACCTTTTATTTATTTTTTCTTGGTAATTGTTCTGGCTAAATTTTCCAGCATTATGTTGACTAGAAGTGATACATGTGGGCATTTTTGCCTTGTTTCTGATCTCAGGGGAAAAGCATTCAGTCTTTCACCATTGAATATATATTACTTTTATTATGCTAAGGTAGTCTCTTTGTATTTCTAGCTTGTTGAGTGTTTTAACATAAAAGTGTATGAAATTTTGTCAAGTGAATATTATCACATATTCAGCAACTTAAAACAATATTAAAAAATCTTAGTTTCTATGGGATTCATGTATGGTTTAACTGTGTCCCTTACTCAGTCGTTAGCAGGCAGAAGTGTAAGTGCTGATTGGGCTTGAAATCTCATCTGAGGCTTGTGAATTTCTCCAAGTTCACAGGTTTTTGGCAGAACTAATTTGGGATATTGATACATGAATTCTTTGTGATATTGATAAATGATGAGAAAAAAACAAGCATTTATTCTTCCTTTCTTATACAGTGTGATTTCAAGTTAACCTAATAGCTGATGACAGAATATTTTTTATTGAAGAATTCCAAGTAATAAATTCCAAAAGAATGACAGAATTAGTTACCTTTTTGCAAATGTTAATAAAGTAATGGATCTAGGAAACTATCACTAATTACTATTAAACTGGTCAGTGGAAGATTCATGAGGAAATTGTCAGTAGATAAAGCTGACACCTAAATTCACTGATCCACATTGACACCATGAAAATCAGGATGACCAGACATTATGCACCTCCTAAATGATGAAATAAGAAGTTGACAAGGTGGGCTACACATTTATTTTTCCCGATGAACTGGACCTGACTATTACCTAGCCATAATTCCATTTCACGAAATTATAAGGATAAAATTATGAAGAGCACTATGATCATGCAAATTGCCAAATGAAAAATGTGATAGTCAACAGGATAAATGACTAATTTCTTTCACAATAGTGCAATTCAAATAAAAACGTGAGAATTCCTATGAATTAAAATGTAATTTAAAAACATAGCAATGAAAGGCAATGTGTTGGTCTATCTGGATGCTGATTCAAAAACCAAACATAAAAATATATTTATAAGATAATTTTAAAAAATTGAACATTGATAAAAATTAAGCAATTAGAAATTATTTTTAATTTTGCTATATGTGTTTTATGTTGATAATAATCCTATCTTTTAGAGTTACTCACTAAAGAACTTACAGGCAGGATAGTAACATAGAATTTGCTTTGAAATGGGGATAGATATATAAAACCAGATTAATAATATGTTGACAATTTCTGAAGCCAGATAATGGCTAACTGGGATCCATTATTCTATTGTCTCTAGTTTATGTTAGTTAGAAAAATAAATCCATAGCCTGTGATTTGCTGGACTTGTTCCAGTGGCCATAGTTTGTTGACCTCTGCATTGAACTAATATCAATCATTGGTGAGGATTTATTAAAACCGATACTGATTGCAATTCAGTTTTTAAAGCTTTATTTGTACTACCTTATGACAAACTGTCTTGGAATTTGCGATTATAAAATTAATGACATTATGACTGCCCTGAAGAATCTTGTAGACAAAAAAATGACATAAATGTGCACATTCACACACACATACACACACACACACTTATACACACGTGAACAATTAATTTAGTTTCTTTTTTTGTTTATAAGCAGCCTCAAAATATTTATACTGATTTATCCTGCAATGACATCTTATTTTTTTACATTTTGAGATCTCATAGCAAATCAAAATTTGATATTTCCCTAGATATTTCTGGTCATTGAATCAAGCTGAATTATTCTGCATATAATTGTAATTCAGGAATTATAATTAATTTTTCAGGTGTGGCAACCAAAAAGAAAAATATTTTTATTCTATTTAACTTGGGTTTTAAAAACGAATGGCTATTATACAGCATCAAAAACAATTAACCTAATATATTAAAAGTTCAAAACTAAACACATCTTTGCCAGTAAGTTTATTACTGAACACAGGGGCATATAGATTCATGGGACATGAGAAAAAAATTCCTTGTCAAGAAGGAACCCAAACACCTGCCAAAATGTTCACACACCAGGTGAAAGAAATTTTGTGTCCTGATTTGAGTTTGAGAAATTGGTCCATTAACCATCCAACATGAATTCCTTTCTAAGTCTTAGGTTGTAACTGCTTAGAAACAGAAATAGAAAAAGTGGTCACTCAGACATATTTAAAAATTTAGGCCAAAACTCCTCTGATTTAACTAGATACAATGACACCAAACACACATATACACTTTCAATGAATATAGGGTAGTGGAAAAAGATTCTCCACACCTTAGCAGTATGGTTTTAATGTAAAATATTGACAAAATGTTATTTAGAGAGGTGTCTGTACGATGCAAGAAGCAACACTGCAGAAAGGAAGGACTAAGGCCCCTGGGTCTCGCTTTTCTGGCAATATCAACAAATATATCCTAAGAAAAAGTGAAGGAAAATTGATACAGTATATATTTCAGGTGACTTTACAATTCAGTAATTTAAAAATAAGTGGAGGAACTAGAGAAGAATTTTGGAGAGAGTGCAGAAAAACTTGAAGTATATCATATTTAAATTATTCAACTTCATATGTAAAAGAGCATTAAAGTTTCTAAATACCAGTTGTTGCAGTTGTTATTTTATCTCCATTGTCCATTGAACCCATAAATGGGCCATCTCAGATTCTTCAGTATCCATCTTTAAACAACTTTTACCTGCATATGGTGTCTGCTAGTTAACATTGCTTTCTTTTTCTCTTAGGACACATAGTTCTACCCTATCCAATTGATCTTCATTCTTTAATTACAACCTGATAATTTTTTTCTCTCTATCATCCAAACTGAAGAAAGTATTGATCATATAGCTTGAAATCTTCATTAATGACAAATGCACATTAACACATGCTTTAAAAATATTATTTCAATCTCTAATATCACTCCAAATTTTAATTCTCCAACAAAATTGAAAATTCTGTCTCCCACTATATTTAGAAGGATGTATTTAGGTGACGTCTTTGCAGTGTTAATATACCTAGAAAAGAAATTTATTTGTTTTTATATTCTATCAAATAAGAGAGACTTTAAAAAGTAATAATTCTATTAAAATGGAAGTAGCAACAAATTTCTAGAACTTTAGTCAAAAGAATTCATATTTTTTATCTTTGTTTGTTTTGCTTTTCTTAGTTTTTCTTTTTATTTGATTTTTCTTTTAAAGTATAGAAATCTAGATAAACCAAGGATATTTGTGCCCGAGATTTCTCTTGGCATGTCCCTAAATTCTAGTATAAATAGTACCCAAAAGTAATGAAACATTTCTATGTACTAAGAATCAATTTTACATAAACCTCACTTTTTTGTTCTGTTATATTTAAAAAGACAATTAAATATTGCAACAGCTGTCAACCCTCACTGGTAATCTATTTTCAGAAAAGTCTCATCATACTGTCCGAGAAGAAAAATATCTTCTAAATGTATCGTCACTTAAAAGTTTTCAAAGTACTTTTAATATTTTACCAATATGCTCACTCAGTTCCTAATTATTTTTAGATCCTGCTGAGTAATTTTCTCAGCTTCTTAGTATGGTAATTTGCATTCCTTCTCACATCTGGGTTCTTTTTCTGCCTTTCATTTTATATTGTTTGGATTGACATAGGAGCTTCAATTTTCTCTTCTTAAGACAAGATAAAATTTTTCTTAAAAATGAAAATTTCCTGCATATTTGTGAGTTGTCTTTAGATATCTTATGTTTGCATGCTTAAAAAATGCAGCAGTAACTATTGTCTTGTATTTCTTTGTCAAAGATTGCTGGCTCTTAAATTTAAAAAAAATACATTCTCTTAGTTTTTTAAAGAATGAATATAGTTTATTTCAGATTAAATGGTTGGCTTCCATAGACTACCTAAATAAAATTCATAAAATTTATTTTTCTTCTGAAAACATTTTTGGTACAAGGTTAGACTTCTTAATCAGTCAACACTGAAGTGCACTATATCACAAAGGATTTCAAACATACCAAGATGAGAGCTATGATAATGATAACAATGATGACAATGATATTCACCTGAAAAAGGCTGCTAGTGTTCCTTTTTGTTATATTTGATATGTAAAATCAATATTAAACAAGCTCTCTATGCTTCAATGATTTAATAAATAGAAAATTGCACTAGGAGTTAGAAATTCTGACCTCATCTCTAGCTAAATTTAAGAAATACAACCTTAAAGTCAATCTCCTATTATTTCTAAACTTATAATTATTTATATATTTTCTTGTGTGTTTATATTCCTACTGACTGGGAAATATATATGACCAATAGCCACACCTTTTTTTTTCCTTCACCAATATTTAACTAGTTCCTAGCAGAGAGAAAAAATAATAATAAATTCTTGTTGAATAAATTAATCTCCAACTCTAGAACATATATTTGTATCTATGGCCATTAAATATTAATATTAAATTACTATAAATATTTTCAGTATTTTGAATATAAAGAAAATCTTTTTAGAAGGATGGATCCCATCTTGGACAAATGTTCAAAATATTTATTTTCCAAGCTGCTTCTCTATATGAGATACTCAAATATAGAACTGAGTATAACTCAATCACTTAAGTATCAAATTTATTTGTAAACATTCAACATAATGAACTATTTGGAAATAATTCAAAAGGCATTTATAAGCAACTGCTTAACTAGTCTGGTATTAACTAGTCTGGTATGACTCAAGGATTACAGTATTTGCAACTCTTAGGGTGGAATTATAAATATCATAAAACAAACTTAAAGCCATAAAAACATAAAGTTATGAGTAGAAAATAACTGACAAACTAGATTTTCATATTCCCAGTAAAAATATTCTTCACTAGTGAAGGCGAAATAAAGATATACTTAGATGAAAGAAAAGCAAGAGTTTGACACCAGTACAACTTGCCTCTAAATGAATTGACGAAGGAAATAGTAACAGATTGAACTAGAAACATCAGGAAAGAAGACAGAGAAAGACATGAATAAATATATCAAACATAAAGAGATTATGTTTTTCCTCTTGAGTTTTAAATTGTACTTTACTATTGAAAGTAAAACTGATATACATGAATACTTGGGTGAATGAATCTAAAGGGAATTTTGCTGACTGAAAAAAAGGCAATTGCAAAAGGTTAGATAATATGTGATTTTAGTTATATGATGTTTTCTAAGTAAAAGAAATATAGTCATAGAAAATAATCTGATAGTTGCCATGAGTTAGGTTTGGAGTAAGAATATGACTATTATGGTTAAACACGAAGTGATTTCTTTGTGGTGATAAAATAGTTTTGATTGTGCTGATGGCCACATGGCATTATATATGTGATAAAATTTAGTAAAAGTGTACTCAAAAATAAAAAAGAAGTACATGCGAAAACTGGTGAAATACAAGAATCCAAACATAGTTTTCTGAATTAATCTGTATGCCAATGTCAATTTGCTCTATTTGACAATGTACTATAACTGTATAGAATGTGATCACTGGGGGAGCTGGATGAAGAATCCATGGGAAATCTATATTCTACTGTTGCAAATTTTTACATAACTATTTCAAAAAATATTTTAAAATAAATCATATATAATTTTTCTTATTATTTTCTGATAGATCTTATGTTGCATTGATACTATTTCATAATGTTCACCAATCAAGTCATCTGAATCTGGAGTATTTTGTGGAAAAATATTTATCAATTCAAAATCTTTGTTACATATATAACCCTAAACATTTTTAAATTTTTATAGTTTTGGTAATTTCTGTGAAATTTGTTCATTTCATAAAGTTGTTTATTGGTATAAAGTTCATCAAAAAATTTAATTATTATCATTTTAATATAATTAATGTCAATAATAACATTTAATATCATGTTTAATACATTTAATACATTTAACACATAGTCATGGACCATCTTTTGTTAATGATTTGTGTAATTCATTGTTTCTTGTTTTGTATTGATAAATTAACTAAATTTTTATTATTCTTCTATTTAAGTGAGCAGAAGTTGATTTCATTGATTTTCAAATTGTCGGTCTGCTCTGTATTTTATTGATTTCTACTTTTATCTTTATTTCTTTTTCTTACTTTATATTTAATTTACTCTTTTTTCTATTTTCTTAATAAGAAGCTAAAATCTTTGCTTGTAGGTTTTAAACTTCTTTAATATGTTTATTAGAAACCAATAGACATATAAATTTTTCTTTACTATAACTTTACAGCATCTAACAAATTTTTATGTCATGTTTTTATTTATACCAAGTTCACAATATATTATAATTTGCTTTATTTCATTTCTTGACCCATCTGTTATTTAGTCAACCTACAAAAGATTATACCAAAATATAACAAAAAAGAAGATTGAAAAAGAAGGACCAGAAAGCAATATATCAGGCTAACATAATGTTATTAATATAAAAAAAGACTTTAATGAAAAAATGATGCTAATGCATGTTAGTTTTAACTAAATTAATGACAAGATGAGCAATTCGTGAGGATTGTTGTAGGAATCCTCATGCTGTACCCATTAAACAATATATGAAAACATAATTGGCGATTTTTAAAAAACAGATTGATATATCCAAAGCTATGGTGTGATAAGTTAGCCTAATGCTCTCTGAAAGTGATACTTACGTATAAAGCAGTAAACATATAATTTGTAGAATATTAACAAATGATAAATGCAAATTAAATCCTTCAATAATAGGAATATATACATTTTTTAATCATCACATGTGATCTACTTCAATTGTTGCCCACATATTGTCATAAAAGAAAGCTCACTATAATCCGAAGAACTGTACCATAATCCATTTTTTGATATCAATAAAGACTTAATTATGACTCAGATTGAGTCATAAACTAAAATATTAAAATGTACTCATAAATAACAGGACAAAGATTAAAGTAAAATAAAAATCATGAACAATTTAGAACTAAGAACAATATACATACAACAATTATTTTGGGATGAAGCAGGGGAGTAAATAAAAGAAATTTTGTACCACTAATACAAATGTTTGGGAAGACTCAATACTAATAAACTAAGCAACTATCTCAAAAAATAAGAAAAAGCAATGAACCAAACCAAGAAAGTAAAACTAAGAAAACAATAAATATGATTTCTCCAATTTTTGCTTCCCCCAAGTCCAATGCTTATTGTTCTCCTTTATATATTCTGAAATGAAGCTCTCTCAACTTTAGTGTATTGATCAGTAGGCTCCATATTTCTTTTGTTTTCCAAAATTTCATCACTAATTTAACAACTAATGTCACAATTATTTCATCCATTTTAAATGTTTTCCTCTTCATATATAATCATTATATTACCAATATTTTGAGATAGCAGGGAGTTAAATGCACTTGACCAGTCTATCATCTTCAAGTAGAAATGCATCCTATTGATTTCAAAACCGATATTTTGCAAAAATCCAATAGCATCTTTCGTCAGTTCAATCAATATGTAAAAACATGTCCAGCTTCTAGAAATGTAGCCAACTTTTATCATGGTTTCATTATTTCATAGTATAATGATATAGATCTCTTTTACATTGTGCTAGTTTGAGATGATGAGTTAAAAAACACAATTTACTCCTGAAATACTGGTTTTCCATGAACACTTTGATCAAATATTATAAATCACTTACCACAGTTAAAATTTTTCATAAAACATATTTAAAAATGAGATGGTAAATGATATTTTTTCTATCATCTTATTTCTATTCTAAGGGAAGATATTTAGAGTTAAGACATATTTATACAAACTAGGCTTTTACTGCACTCCATCTTTTGCCAGTTTTCAATCTTACACTGTCAGATTTTGTCTTATTCAGTAAGGTACACATGAATAGGCTCAGTAAGGGAAACATCTGTTTGCAAAGGAAGAATTGCTGTTACTATACAAAGGATTTAATCACTTACATACTTTAATTTTACTTCAGCTGATCGTCTAAACTAAAGGCGACAGCATTTCAAGCATGTTTCAAAATACTTCTAATACCAATATCCTTTTTCTTGGCTGTCTTCCATTTCTACACTTCTCACAAAGCAATTACTGATATTACATCTGACTTATAAAAGCATTCCATAAAGATAGATTTTGGTCAATTAAAAGAAGTATTCTGACATCTGTGCCACCTCCTCCAGGGGACTACTGGGACCCATGACTTTGATTCCTTTTATTATTCTACCGTGAATAATGTTATCCATTTTTAATAAAAGTAAAAACTATGGACAAATTACAAAGATATTCACAATTATAATCTGCCATAGCTAGCACAATCTCAGTGTAACACATATGTACCATCAAAAAGAAATCCGTGGTCTCACAGTCTCAGAAAGCTATCTAAATCAATCAATGATAAAGTTATATGCATAAATCTACAATTAGGTCATCAAAAGAAATGATAAGATTTTTTTTCAGAAACAGTGATATGGAAAGGGAGATCAATCTAAAAATTCAGGTGCCTGAACATTTGAATCTAAGCTCAACCAATAGAAGCAATGAGGTAGCCAAGTTTGTATAACCCATGACATAACATCCTGCATGAAATGATATTGACTAGTAGAAATGGATCAAATAAGGAATTTAAGCTGCTATATAGATTAAGATTATGAACATGACCAGAAAACTTGGGGGGTGGGGCGGGGAACAAGTCTGCATTCTTTCTACATTCTTTTGGATAATTTTAGACACAATGTACAGCTTTATGATAATAATTAATAATAACAACAACAACAACAACAACAACAATAAACGTCTGTCTGTTTATTCTCACTCTGGATTCCACTAAATATCTACTAGTCAACCTCTAGGGAAACTTTTCAAGATCATCTATATTCTCTCTGTTATCATTTCATTTTAATTTGTGTGAGGTTGGCTACCTGAGACAATCTTGTTTACCACCTACTAAGTCCTTTCTTGACCCTATTACCAATTGGTTTTATAATAGAGATAAAAACTACATAAAAAATCATAAATTTAATTCTTATGAACTCTAATATACCAAGTGGATTAAGTCATCTTATGTGTTTCTTTATTGTCTATATATCTGATACTATTTTTTTAATTGTAAGACTCTTTTTGCTAAAATGATTAAATCTTACTATGTGAATACTATTTGTAATTTATTAGGTACAATACGAAAAAAAAAAAAACACTCACAGGTACAAATCTATTCTATACTGTATTAGTATTGCCAAAATATTCTATATTATTATGTTGCCCAATTTCTACCTTCTCCTTCATCTTTTCTCCACAATTAAATTCTTGCACTGTGGTTTAGGAACTGATATTCGATAGCCAGAAAATACAGCAATATTATAAACAACTATTTTTAACTGGTGACTTACCATTTCATTTAAACTGAAACTTAGCTTTTTTCTAAGGAATTTCCTTTTCCTGAAACTTTCCCGAGTGCTGGTCTCTTACTCCCTGTCTCATATACCTCAGGACTACAAAGTAGGTTTGGTATCCTACCTGTTCACTATTGCCATGCCATGAGCATCACTCCTTTATCAAGTTAAGAAAAATAAATAAATAAATCTATGTCATTCTACCTACACAAATCTCTCTGATATTACCTCTCATTTATTAAAGACTTAGAGACATGGCTTTTCATATTTCTTCACTCTAGGCTCAACCATTCCTGTAGATAATATATTATCTATATGGGTAACCAATCCATAGTTTGGTCAACTACATTTCATACACCTGTCCCCCATGTCACATTTTGGACAATCACATTACATAAACTGGTACAATCCGTATCATTTTTTATTTAAACCAGGACACTTCTGAGGGTGAAAATTGGCAATAATAATTATTATTCCAACAAACAAACATAAAGGAGTACTTTCCTACACACCTGTGATATATGGTCATTCTCTCATTAACTGATCCATCTTCAGACATGATTAATGTAACATCCCTTCTATTTGTAAATAATCTCTTGTTCTCACTAACTATATCATATATCCAAGTAATATTTCAAATTAAAATATAAATTGAAAGTGTAACGATTTTATAGGTATGCAAAAGTTTATTTATTATATATATAATGTAGAATATATATATTCTACATAATCTACATAATCTACATTGCCAGCATAGATGCCTCTGTGTCAAGTTGAAGCTTCCTGCTATCACTCCATTGTCATGCTGTCACTTTTTAACAAGTTTAGAGTGGATTTTAGGTCATCATTAAAGCATTTCAATTGTCCTGTGATGAACTATAATAATCAACAACTCAAGGGTAAAGGCTTCCATTTCAAATATTCTTGGTCAATAAATCAAGTTAGCTGTTCTTATTAACCTGCTGGGTCTGGCTCATGGTGTCCAAAGAATAATCTTTAAATGCAGTTGCTATGGCTTTCAATTCTCTGCTAAGCAATCATGTTCTGTTCCTAAAAGATTAATTGGGCCAAAAAGCAGAGAAAGCCTATACTAACTTAGCTACTCTTTTGTCATTTCTCTGGAAGACTTCTGTAGACATATAGAAGAATAATGGAATAGAAAAGATGATTCCAGAAACAAAGATAAAATGAAACCAGCTAAATGGAAGCTTTCCTGGACTCACTTTTCAAACTAGATGATATCTATGTCAAAAACATTTAAAGCATTTCTCACACAGCCACAGCTTCATGGTAGAAATGATCGTGCTATAGAAGGCAGGTGGTTTCTTGTTCAAGAAGGAGCTGAATTTCTTTGTCAAGGCTTTGAAGAGCCCAGAGAAATTCATCCCACCCATCTGTAGACAGGAACCAGTAGATTTTCAATAACATGGCAAGTTAATGACATGATTACTGAGAGGTAATCTGAGTTTACCTTCCTTTTAATGTTTTACAATATAGATGTTTGTAGTTTCATGTTTAAATAAAGAGAGGGCTAAAGTCCAAAATGAGGAAATAATATAGATTGCTTTGCTGTTGACTTTGTAACTGCTTACAAGTTTGGTGAGAATGACGAAATTATAAAACTTCTGTGTTCTCTGAAGTAATTGCTGGCTGGATGGACATAGAGGTCTTGAAATCAACAAGAGCTATACCAATGCTGTGGCCTGGACAAAGCTAACTGTTTGAAATGGACCCGTGGGGATATTTGAATTGGAAGCCACTTCCAAAGAACCTGAACTAGTGGATAAGGTGGGGAAAGATACTTCCTAGTGCTGCATCACTATTTCAGGTGGTTGAGACACTTCTATTTGCAGTGCTAAATATAATGGGACAAACTTAATTATGCAAGTAATGGAAATGCTGCTAGTCTAGAGAATCTAGAAGATAAATTATTTCTTTCTTGCCTCCTGGTTCTTGTATATCCCCTTTAATTCAAAGTGATTATTTCTATATCTCCACTTGACATTAGTTAATATCTTCCAAATATCAGTACTTGGCTAGTAGCCAAGGGTTGGAGCACCAGGAACTCTAAATTACATACAGCATCTCACACCTTCACTTCCTTGGATTTGGTGTACCTTAGATTTGCCTATACTTTTCAGGATTCCACTTGAACTTCTTAGTGTGAATAAACTATTGTGCTTTATAAAGTGCATATATTTATATTTTCAAGATTCAAAAAAGGAAGTCATATAGCTGTTATACTCTTTTTGACTTAACTTATACTGATCAACTTTATATTTCCTAAGAGCATAGGAACAAAATAAATTCTAGTTGTGGTGGGGGTAAGGACCTAGTTAATAATGTATTAAATAATAATGTATTAAATAATAATAATTTAAAATTATTTTAAAATAACTTATTTATGTACTAACATATGATTTATTTATAAAAGAGATGAAAATACTACTCAAAAGACTCAGAACCAAAACAGCACTTTAATTGGAGAATATCTTTCTCCACTATCTGCATGATCCTGGCTAGTGATGGCTACACTTTCTTTGAGTGGATATTGTCAATGAACTTACAATTTTTTTCTCTTTTGGCAATCAACTTTATTATTTCTGTCATATTACTTTTAAGATTTTAATATTAGACATAATGCTGACATTATCACTGGTGACTTCCTTTTATTCATTAATAAAAGAAACCTGTTGTTTCAAATTAGAATACTAATAGAAACATTATTTGCATAGGCACAGTGAAAGAGTGATTAGATTAATCAAAATTCTCTGATTAGGAGGATACTTCTCAGTGTCAATCTCTGATAATTACTTAAAAAACATCATATTACATCATATTTTAATTGAAAATATCATTGCCTATGCTTGCTCAGCTGCTTCACATCCTATGAGTATATGACTGTGCTTGCTGCGTTAGAATTCATAAACATATTCTGGATTATTTATGTCTACAACCAGTGACCCTACTTTTAAACATCTGCTATAAACCTCACTTGATTGTTTTTATAATCAAGGGAATGCTGCGATTTATTAGTTGTAGGGACTCAGAAAAAAATGATATATATGTATATATATATTTTATTTTTAAGAGAAAATTAGAAATATTCAAAAGCCCTGGAAATTTTTTATACATTTTCATAAGAGCAAAGAACACTTTTTGAAGTGGTACATAATTATCTCTTTTTCAGATCTTAGAGAAAACAATTTCAGAGGGTAAAAATTAATGTTCCTTAATTAAATATTTGCCTATTTTAAAGTTCTGATCGTGTATACAACTAGTGTACAATATATAATGTTTTTTATTTAAAATAATATGTTGAATATACTAATATTCCTACACCTCAATTACTCCCAATGTATCTTACCTCAATGAGAAAGTAGAAGCTGTCAAACTGGATCTTGTTGTTCATCAACTCACATCAAATCATGAAAGTTTGCATTTGTCATGAATAACATCTTTGTTTTCTATTTTTACAAATGAGGAAGTTCCCCAGCTATTGTGATCTTCTTGCTCCTATGTGAAGAAATCCATTCATCAAATTGAATTCTGGTCCTCCTACCTTATACCTTTTGCAAAATCTTCATTTCAGCATTTGTACCCCTCATTAACTTGTATCACCAATGATCTATTTTCACTGGAGAATTCCCCTCAGCATATGAACATGCTCCAGGGGTTCCCAAACAAAATGGCAAACAAACGCCCCCTGCTCCTACCTTCTCCCAAACACACACACTAGCTACCACTCCATTTCTGTATTCACTGTTTACAAGGAAGAAAAATGCTCTTTCCACCTCCTCTTTTGTCTTAGATCCTTTTCTGAAGCCCTTTTAATTATGTCTCGCCCCCCACCCTCCCACCACCACCATCAACAAAAAAACCTGCATAGAAACTGCTTTTGTTTGAGCTATATATTGAGAAATGCTGCAGTTCCTTTTCTGGGATCATTTACATAACTTCGTACTGGCATTTTGATATCTTTTTTGAAACTCTATCCACTATTGGCATCTGTAATAACTCCTGTTTGAAATTGTACATTTAATCTTTTAAATTGTCTTACGTCCTGAGAATCCCACATTATACTTCAGTGGTATAACAATGATCATACCTAGAGACTGGAGTGTGATATGATCTTTGATTCTCATAAAGTCGATATTACAATATGATCAACAGATACTGCCCGCTTTTTCTATTATATATCAACAGTGATATTTCTGGTCATGGTCATTCTTCACAGAAGCCAAAGAGTATATTAAATTGAAACTATGGACTCTATTGGGCTCAGAGAAGTTTATTTCTTTTTTTAGTGTGGGGGCTATATAAATAAACAATGTATTAACAAGATATGTAAATTACCACAACTTAATCCATATTCTCAAAATTCTATAAAATGCTGATAAAAATAAATTAGCTGAAATAAATATTAATTCTACAGCACATAATATTTAACTCCAAATAAGTTTTACATATGCCTATTAAAATTAAATGCATTTCTCAAAAATTTCTTTCCCGGCATAAATACATTAAAATATAGTGATTAATTGTAATTATAAAAAGTTATAATAACTCTAAAGAAATACAATAGAACAAAGTATTTAAATCATCAGATTCAGAAAAATAAATAATAGGAAGATCAATCTGAACTTTCTAATAAATAATTTGCTTGCTATAAATAATCTTAAAAATTAACTAACCTATTTTAAGTAGAAAACCCAGAAATATTTGAAAATTGTTCATATAAGGCAAGAAGCATGAAAAGTACACTTTGACAGCCGTTTTTCAAATTCCATTTTTTAAACTTGAGAATCAAAAGAAATACTTGTGTTTAAAAACTTTAAATTATAGTTTTCAATCATATTTGTAATCTCGATATTAGAATTTTATAGCATTCAATTCATTTTACAAATACTTTATGACATTGACAAAAGAAGAAAAATGATAAAATTGCATTGTAACGAAATATTATACTTCCGGATCATTTAAAATGCAATCAAGTGTAACCATTACTCTGTACTATGATACATATTTTTTTCAAAAAATTTAAAAAATTATAGAGCAAAGAACCCTTCCAAAGTTAAGGCCATCGAAGCAGTCTTGAAACAATAATGGAAATAATACTGGGTGGAAAAGCATCCCCATTTTCTCACCCTTCAGGTGAGACAGGTCTTACACGTAGTCGGCCTGACGTCTCCAGTTACACAGTTACATCTGCTCATTGATACAGTCTGTACTGTCTACTGCCCTTTGCCCCGACACCGTTTCCAGGAATTATCTCCTGAATGAATTTTCTATACCCAAATTCTGCTTCTGCTTAAAAGCACAAAACCATAAGTGAACATTGCTCCTACTCTAAAACAAAAAACAGGAGAAACAGCAGAATTCTATCTTTTCTCAAGTCCATCAGAGAGCTGAGGTTATAAGGTTACCAGGTGAAACAGAGTGGCAAGCCCTTCCAAGGTGAGACAAGACAGAGAATCATAAAAAGAGGTGACCATCCTAAAAATGTAAAATAAAACAACTGGAATTTAACAAATTCTTAAGTGCCAAATGTTGAAAAGTATGAAAGTTTAAAATTCCTGAGTCCTAGATACAAATGGAGTTCACTCCCTCGTGAGATCTTTTCCACTCCTTTCATGAGATAGATTGAAGGCAGGGCAGAGAGCATCCCGAAGGAATAAAGCCTGACTAATTTAGACAATGGTGCAAGCCCCGACCATTGGCTTCATTGATTAATTGATGAATTTACCCTTTATGTTGTAAAACATGCTCCAGTAAGACACACTCTAATAGGAGAAATTTTGTCTCATTATGATCAGTTTCCATTTGGATATGTAATATTTATATTAAAAAGTTATTTTGATCATATATCAGGTATCCATGATGAAATTTGGTTAAAAGTTCAAGTTTAAGATCATTGCCCATATTGATTGAAAATACTATTCAGAGCAATGTCAGGCAATAGAAAAACTATAGATTTTTACTATAGTTCTAGGAAAAACCTTGCTTTTCCTAAAACTATCAAATATATAGCATTGTTGTTTTCAGTTTCCTTTCAGCAGAATATGAATTTGTATTAACTTATTTTTATAATCTCTTTTACTGTCAATGTCTCTATAGCAAACTCTTAATGATTGTGCTTATAAAATAATCATTAAAAAATAAAGCAATTTGAAATTGTGTTATATATATCATGTAATATATAATATATAATATCATCTGACATATCATAATTTTGCATTTAATTGTATCAATTGTTTTAAGTAAAATTATTTAAGCTATTATCACATAATACAAGGAAGCTTTCAAGATTTTTCATTAAATTAAAAAATAACATTTTGGAAAATCTATTGTTATTCAATACCAAATTCATATTTCATAGAGTTTCCCTAGTTGAGCAATCATTTTCTAAGTACATGGTCAATGAAGCTTCTTCCAGAGTGAACATTGTATGAGCGAATGTATACAACTTATCACTAATTAATTATTCCTTAAAGCAGAGTTTAACTAAATATGGCTAGCATGGGTGTGATTATGTTTGCCAATTGTTTTTGTAAATAAAGTTTTATTGGAACACAATCGTACCCATTTGTCTACCTATTATCTAAGATACCTTTCACACTACAATAATAGATTTAAATAGTTGCAACACAGCCTATATTGCTTGAAAAGCTTTGTAAAGAGAAATTTGCCAACCTCTCTTTTAAGACACTCCTTTCCTGTGGGTTTTATAAAGAAGAAGAAATATGTGCATAAATATAAAACGACAACATTGAACAACACAAAGCAAAATGCTAGAATGAGCCTGAGTAACAAATGAAACTTGGAAAATGCATAAGAATGTGCAAAAGATTTTTTTGTACAAGAGATTTTGTTTTTAACTGAATAAACTGAGTAGAGTTACATAAATGAAAATTATTTGTAAGTGTAATGTATGTAACATTTATTTTATAAATAGTCTGGGCCCATGAGCTCTTTTCTATTGTCTGTGAGCTGAAGTAAGCTTAGAATAAACAGTTGCAGCATTGCCCCCATGGGCTCATTGTTTAAATACAATGGTCAGAACAAAAGTGGTGGCTTATTGGCAATGAGCACATCAAAATAAATCAAAGTGGTTTTAAACCTCAGTGTCTGACATAGCATCTATGAAATTAGTGAATTGTTTAACACAGCATAATATCTGAGGACATTATAACTGTAAATGTTGAAAGATAACCATGGCAACAGTTATGGGTTCTGGAGGACCTCACCTCACTTCACATAGAGTTGCTCAAGCTCTACAAATTAGGCCTTCCTTCACTGAGCAGTGCCTCATACTTTAATAAATCTCCTTGTCTTTTGACAGGGATCCCTTGGTAGCAGTGTAATCTAAGGCCTGCACAGGTCCTTATCTCTGAGGATCCAGCATTCACACCTTTTTTAAGTAAGGAGAAGAAATTTGAAGAAAATGTAATCTAATGAAATTTACTATGAATCCATTCGTTGGTCCAGTTGTACTATTTTAATGCAATCTTTGCTTCTATTATTAGGACCTTAAAAATAAATAATATCCTAGATAGTTACTCTTCCTGTAAGTCCACATTGGTTTGGATTTCTAAATTTTTCAACCCAAACTAATATGTGATTCTATTTGTGATATCCAAGCTATGACCAAGGAAGCATGGGCCCATTAAGGAAAAAAAAATAAAAAAGGTTCATTTCTTTCCACAATATAGTAGACAATCATGGTGGTTTCAGCCATTAAAAATTTAGTGGTTCTATTACATGGGAAAATATTACTTATGTTTTGACTTTTGAAATATCTTAGTGCCTTGACCACCTGTAACATATAAGAAAAAAAAATCATAAGGAAAAGAAAAGGTTAAGAGGTAGAGATGGAAAATTATTTTCTTTTCAGTGAAATTGACATATCATTTTTATGCAAATGTGTCTTCTCTCTTCCTATTCTGTGAACTATTTCTCTCACGAAAAGATTTTATACTAATTGTTGTATCTGCCATTTGCTAAATCTGTTTTCTAAATTACAAATTCAGCCTTCACTGCGGGTGTACTGCCAGCCACTTCTTTCACAAAAGATCTTTGTACTAATTGTTTTATCTGCTACATGCTAAATCTGTTTGCTAAATTATACCTTTCATTGAAATAACACCAAAACCTACTCAGGAAGCAATTAGTAGGTATTGACAATTTTTTTTTTTTTTTTTTAAAGCAGAGCTTATATGCTTTAGATTGCGTGGGAGGGCCTGAAAGCTAGATGTACAAATAACATCAGTCAAGAGACTACAGGGCTTTTTGGACGACATATGTTATTTCACAAACACATTTTATAAGGGATTTGTTAAAAGTAAGTCTCTTGTGTTCACTGTGCCTAAAACCATGTAAGGATTTATAGAACTTTGTTATGTACTATTGTTAAATATAAATCTTATAGTATGTTATGAATTTAAAAGAGTGAAGCTTCTGCCTAGATTTGAACTTTTCACATATTTTCTTCTCTAAATTGCAGTTAAGATTTTCTGAGTATATTATAGTTTTGGCTTGGGAACAGAAATATGAAACATTATTCTTGTGGTGGTTAAAAAGTCATAACAAAATGAACCATAAAAAATAAGCTTTTCTTATTGTTATATTGTCATGTTGAATTTTGACCTTCATGAGTAATATTCATTTATCACTCTTTAAAAATAGTATTTATGAAATCATTTATTCTTGACATGTTTAAAAATCTCTGAAAAACAATCTGAACCAAAAAAAAAAAAAAAGGGCAATTGGTGAATAGATGCCAAATGAATTATAACATAAGGTGAAAATGAAGTTCTCATTGTTGCCATAGGGCAGAGTTGAGATTTTATATGTACTGTATAATTTATTATCTTTTTTTGATATTTCTCTAGTGTTTCACACAATCATGTATATAAATAATGTGGATTTTCTGAGTCCAACTGCATTTTATTTACAGCAAAAGCATTACTAAATTTGAGGATAAAAATAGGCTTCTATGTTCTGTATTGCCTTTCCCAGTGAAAATTTTAATTAATGTTACCTGTTTCTAATCAACATAGGCAATGCTCTTAAACTATACATAGTATCATGTCATCCTCAGATAATGACAGTTTTATTTTTTCCTTTCCAATTTGGATGGCTTTCATTTCTTTATCTTGTCTGATTGCTGTGACTAGGACTTCCGATACCATGTTGAATAAAAATGGTGAAAGTAGATATCATTGTCTTGTTCATGATCTTAAAGAAAACATTTTTAGCTTTTCACTGCTGAGTATGATATGGCCTGTACTATATTGAAGTATGTTCCTTCTATTGCCACTTTGTTGAGTTTTTGTCATAAATGGTGCTGAATTCTGTTATGTTCACTTGAAAAGAATGCGTAGTCTGTTGCTTTGGAGTGAAATGTAAAAATATCAGTTAAATTCATCTGGTCTAATGTGTCTTTAAGACTGTTGTTTACTGTTGAGTTTTTATCTAGATGATCTATCCATTGATGCCGAAGGGGTGTTAAAATCCCCAACTATGACTGTTTTACTATCAATCTCTTCTTTTATGTCTGCCAATATTTGTTTTATATATCTTGTTGCTTCTACCTTAAGTGTGTAAATGTTTACAAGGGTTATATTCTCTTGTTGGATTGAGCACCTTATCGTTATGAAGTGTCCTTCTTCGTCTCTTCCTTATAATTTTGTTTTAAAGTTTATTTTATCTGATACAAGTATTGATATTCCAGCTTTATTTTTCCTTTCCATTTGTATAACATATATTTGTCTATCCTTTTACTTTTAGTCTGTGTGTGTCTTTCGATCTGAAGTGGATCCCTGCAGGCACCATTTTTGGGGGGTATTGTATTCTTATTAATTCAGCCACCCTACGTTTTTTAATTGAAACATTTAATCCACTCGCATTTAAAGTAACTATTGATAGATATATAGTTATTGCTGTTTTATTATTTATATATTTTTATTTTTTTCTTCTCCTAAGTCCCTTTAACATTTTTTGTAATACTGATTTGGTGATGATGAACTTATATAGCTTTTTCTTGTTTGGAAATTTTTCTGTGTGTTCTAAAGTTTTGATGTATCCTTAGTATTTACCAAATACCTACTCTATTCTATTTGTTTAATATCTAATGTTCAAATAAATTAAATGAATTGTATGACATTTAATAAATGGAGAAATTATTTTAGAATACTTTCAAGGAAATGAAGAGGGACTCAAATTTGGCAAATGTCTTTGATGGTTTAGTATCATTTGTAATAAATAAATCATAAGATAAATGTGCAAAATATTTGCAAAATTATATAGCATATAATTTTTCCAAATCTTGAATTTATATCCATTGTATTACCAGTTGTGTATAATTTATAGTTCCTCACCTCAACATCTGTACTCAGGCTATGAAGAAATATAGAAGATTCTTATGACAGATATGATAGTTCATACATAGATTTTCCAAAATTGATTATAGCTAGATATTAATTTAGTCATTCCTAAAGTGTTAATGGGTAGCAGAAGTTAGTGTTGTCAAATGATGATTAAAAAAAAAAATGATGATATTCTTTTTCACATTGTCACTAAGATAAGTGGTATGGATTGCTTTTACATTTTTCTCTTTCTCACGTCTGAAGTTTGCTTGTTTTTTTTTTTTTTTTCCTATTAACTTCTTTTCTCTTCAAAGCTAACAAAAATGTCCTCATCATGGAAAGAAAGGAAAGAGAAAAATGCAGTGTGATGTCTGCCACTTAACCATATATTGTTCTTGGTCATAAGGTACTTAGAGATACTTTTAGCTATTTGAAACAGGCACAAACTTAAAAATTTTGGAAAAAAATAGAAATAGATTTATACTCAGATGTAATCAAGTGTAATCCTTTCATTTTACAAATGAATAAAGAAGATCCAGGATACTGATTAACTTATCAAATGTCATCTAGTAATTGAGGGGAAAAAAAAAAGAGTATTTAAACCGTTCTATCAATAAGACAGTACTCTCAAATATTTTTACCTTTATGTTGCTTTGATGTAACTTTGCCTATTTTTACAGGATATTCTCTCCCTTTGAGTTGTAAACACAAATTCTTCTTTCTATACTTTACATTTCTATCAAGAACTAAGAATAAAAACTATTAATATTTTGTAGTAGTTTCAATTTTTAAGAATTGTATCTTTTTTATCTATATTAGGCAAGGTCATCTCTCATATTTCCACTAATACCCTAGTGGATGAGACATGCCCCTTTTTTCACATACGGAAAGATGTGTTTGCCCTTTAACTCATCCTATTATCAGCTTACCCATTGATATGAGGGATGGCTAAATGAAAAGCCTAAATGCCGAAAATTTTCTAGGACATGCATCTAGAGTTTTGCTATCTAATGTTTCAACTGCTAGCCACATGTTAATTTAAATTAATTTAAATTATAGAAAATTAAAAAATTCAGTTCTTCAGTTGAACTAGCCACATTTCATGTGTTCAATAGTCAAATGGGCCTTGTGGCTCCCATAGTACAGTACAGATACAGAAAATATCTCTCATTGTAAGAAGTTTTATTGCTCAGCCATAGTCTAGACATATTTATGAGTGAACATATGCAGTTTGGAATAAATTGTAGCTTTCATGAAAATTATCTTTCACAAGCACAAAAGTGAATGTCCTCTTGGCATTCTCCTTGGCACATGTTACATATTTATGCAATGAATTGGAGAAGCCCAGCTCTAAATGGAGTTCCAGTTCATCCCTGGAATATTTCTGTACTTTGGTGTATTGTACAGAGAGGATCAAATATCTTACAACTGCACAACATTCTTTCTTTGGATTCATTCCTTAAGGACCTATTTCATTTAATTCTTTGAAGTATTCTTACTATAGGAAGAATGAATGAGTTAAAACAAACCTCAGGTGCATCTTTGTGGTAGAGGCTCCCTGCGCTGGAAAAGTACTGGTTTGAGTATGTCATGACAACTCTTTTATATAGCATGTTTTTCTCTTTTATACGCTTTTACTTGGCATTTATGTTTTAATGACAATGCAGTTTAGGAAATAAAGCTATTGTTTGAGTGGGCTAGGAACATCAGGAAAGTCAGAGAATCTAATTAATGAACCATTTTAAAAACAAAAATAAGTTTAGCATATGGGTGGGATTTTAAATAAGAGAGATGACAAGGAGGTATACTATGATAGGAAAAGAGGAACATGACTTAAATTCTGTGCCTTTTGATAATTAAGCTCTAGATGCATGTCCTAGAAAACTACTGTCACTGAAAGTCCAAGAGGGTAGAGAAGAAGGCTCCACAATGCAAGCATCAGGTAGAGTGCCTGAAAGAGAAATACACATATACAGTATTTGGTGAAATGAAAGCAGTGTCACCATGGCTTATGGTATAAACAATTATAAGCAGAAAGATAAGAGTGAGAGTATATTTCAAAAAACACATAAAAATAACAACAGCAATTTGTGTGTAAAGAGCTTACACAAGCAAAGAAATGAGAAATTCATTTGCATAAAGGTAAATGTGATGAGCAGTGATGATTGAAATACTTGATGAGGAGCAAAATGTAGTCTGACGTTTTAAGTCTAATTTACTTAATCAAGAAGAGATGGTTTGTTAACACCTGGGTATCTAAACTAGAATATGGCCATTGGACTTAAATAATTTTCTAATTTTCTGCCAGAGTTAAAATAAAATAATATGCAAATTTAAGCTGTTGTCATAAGACAGGATGAAGTCATTTATATAATAGTATGTTTACATGTTAAAATTCTATTCAACCTTCATGTCTCAGCTCCAATGGTTCCTCCTTAATGAGACCTTCACTGATTTCTGTTCAAGACTGGATTCAGTTATATATGAGGGGCAAAGAACATCAAATTATATGACAGAAAAGAAAGTCATAATGAATCAGACAGATGTCACAGAAGTAAGAAAATAGATGAAAATCCAAGTAGAGATAGGATAAGAACCAGGGCACTCAAGGACACAAGAGCAGAAGTTCATAAAATATAACTCCAGAATCTGTAACACTGACAGGAGTAAGGAGAATGTTCCAGGAAGACTCATTGTCCATTTAATTGAGACTTTTGATTAAAAAAAAAAAATTATTTTAAAGAAAAGAGAATGCAAAGAGATCAAGAATACTCTAAAACGATATCCTGTCAGAAGTAACCTCTTTCTTATCAAATACAATAGTATTTTGTTTATACAACTAATACATTTATTAAAGTTTCCCCTTGTTATAGTAATGAAAACACATATCTGTCCTTGTAAACACGTTTCCCCTGAGTGAAAGTCGATGAGTAGTCCTTTAAATGTCCTCTTCAATCTCCTTTGCTGGTTCTTTGTTCTTTAACCAGTCGGTGAATATTGTAGTGCCGCAAGATTTAGTTCTTTGTTCTGTGCTCTTCTCTAATTGCATTCACTCCCAGCATTACCTCATCTCTCCTCATGGCTTCAAATGCCATTTAAAGCTAATGATGTTCACAATATTTTATGTAGCCCTACCTTTCTCTAAACTCAAGACCCAAATATTTAAAACAATATTCAATATTTCAGTTTGGATGTCAAAAGACATCTCAAAATCAACATACCCATAATAGTTTGTTTGAATTTATACCTCTCCAAATGTTCTCTTCCTGTATTTTTCATTTCAGCAATTGATACTAGAATTCAAACCGAGGCAGCAAGCTTGATACCTCTCTACCCCTC
>NW_006433378.1:14251546-14269052 GCF_000325575.1 Pteropus alecto | reverse complement strand
TTCTATGGCATATATAATAGTATTTGATTCAACAGAAAGACTTTTTGATCTAACTTCGAAATCATATCTCCAATCCATAACATTTCTCCCATTACCAATGCTATCACACTGGTCTGAGTCAAAGTAAGATTGCCTCTTACCTACCCTAGTCGACTTCTATCTGCTCTGCCAAATTATACTCTTACTCCTTTCTAATCCACAGACAGACAAAGGCTCCACATATTAGAAATCAGATCACACTATTCTACTTTCCAAATAGCTCTCAAATTATTATTTGCCTACTTTTGACATCATCTCCATCTCAGTGCTCTTAATTCTGTTTATCGAGCATATTTTACAACATCTAACACATTTCGATGACAATCATTTTTGATTTAAACTCCGAGCTGTATGTAAAAAATGCTGTTGTTGAAAACATTTAATATTCCTATGGCCACGTGTGCCTGTTGTAATGTTATTTTAATGTTATGCTTTCCTTTTGTGGCTACTCTACATGGAAGCTTTTTCTGATCACTGTTTAACGTAAAGATGATTCCTGCCAGAGAAGCACATTATTTAACTTTGTCTTTTATTTAAAAAATGAATCTTGTATTGTAACTATATGCCAGTAACATCTTTCTTCTAATGTTATTTATTGTTATTTAATGTCACTGGAAAGTAAAAACAGAGGTTCTATAGAAGTTTAAATTTTAGTACTAATACATTTCTTATAACCTTGGGTCATGAATATTAGATTTGCAAAGTATTTTTGACATGTGACATTTTTGAACTTAACATTAATTATGGTAATGCTGAGAAGTAACCACTCTGATAACATGCAGGTCATAGTGTGAAAATTAATGATGTGATGAATATTTCCTTAATAAGTATGCCAGATTTTTAAATAAAATTTGTGTATTTATGAGATGAATTTGGTGTAGATGAATAAGTGCAACAGCTGCTTTTTAATCATATGGAGAAATTGTGATTCTAATCTGTTATATTTAATAGCACAATGCATTTGAAAGAATGTGCCACTAAGTATTCATGTTACTAAGCATTTTTGCACAATACGCATCACTAAAATAACTCATATTTTATATTTTAGAAAACAGATTGAATTTTTTACCACTTCTTTCCCCCACCCCTGCATTGGGCTCATTTCATTGCCTAAGACATGGCACTAGCAAATAACCTAAAGCTTGGCTTGAGAAAACATTTTTACCTTTGTTTTCTTAGCTCTTCGTTAGCCATCCATGTCTCTATAATGTAGGTGGATGCCTTGATCCTGGAGAAGTAACACACCTAAGGTAGAAATCAGAAATTAAGATTTTCTTTCTTCTAACACTTCAATGAGAGAACATAATCACTGTTACTAGAGGAAACAGCAAATCTTACTACATAAAATGCTAAAACCATTTTAGAAATGGTGGCCCTATTGACAATAGCATTGTCCATTCACATATTTATGGTTATGGTATTAATATACATTACTTTAAAACTTAATTAACCCTCAGAATTCCAGGATGGTCATCCCTATTCACCATCCGCGTCAAAAAACCCTTATTTTAGGAATGCATCTAAAAGGAAGAATACGGGAATATTAAAATCAACATTATTAGGAATTTTACAACAATTTAAACATAGTAAACACAAATTTGTATTCCAAATATTTCCTGTAAATAAAAAAATAATAACACTGAATGTGGGTCCCAGGCCTGGTTGGTCCCAGGTCTGGCTGTGACCCAGGCTCACGGCTAGGAATAGGACCCCGGATTTAAGAATGTTACATTAGTGTAGTAGGGTGCCTGCACCTAACGTATGTAAGCATAATTCGGCTTATTGTACCACACATGTGTGGCAGAATGCCACTATTGTATTCTGACATATGTGGGGCCCATGCGGTCCTCTGGGGAGCAGAAGGAGGAACAGAAGCAGAAGTGTGTTCCCTGCAATAGAAGTGTGCTCCCTACAATAGAAGCGTGCTCCCTGCATTAATGTTGGTGCCTGCCTTTCATTCTCATGTTGACCCCTTGTGTGTTCTTCCAGCTGGGCATCTCACCACCAAAACCTTCCATTCTCCATCAGCTTGGTAATGACACCGAACAAAAACGATATCCAAAACAACCCTTTAGTGCTATAAAAATCAACCAAACATGCAATAAGTTGGGAAGTAGCTATTTATGAAAAACTACTGAACTTTGGGTAAGAATAATAGGACTCTATCATGTTATAGCCTAGAATAGCTTCTATTTCCCATGTAGCTCTGTAATATGGTAGTTAAACCAGAGCAGGTTGGCCATGAAAATCAGCAGCTTCCTTAGATTAGGTATGTCACTAAATTAGAAGACTGTAAAACACCTTGTACCCACAAGAATTATTAGTAATAGTAACGACCTTATTGTAGTAAAGCTATTATCACTTTTAAATTGAATGTGATAATTTAAGTGCATATTATTATTCCCAGAGTAACTACTAAGAAAATAATTTTAAAAGTATAGTAAATTCGAATAGACTTTTCTGTAAATAAGATTTATAAATGACCAATAAGCATGTGAAAAGATGCCCAACATCATCACATATTATAAAAATGCTTATGAAAACAAGATAATACTTCCATCTCAATAAAATGGCTATAATAAAATGATGGCATTTCTTGAGGACACCATCAAGACACTAGATAACAATTTAGTTACCTCAGAATGCTAGAGTATTCATTTCCTATGGCTACTGTTACAAAGGACCATGAACTGGGTAGCTTAAAACAAAATAATTTTATTCTCTCATTACTCTAAAATCCACTTCAAGTAGGCACCATTCCTTTTGTTTGTTTGTTTTTTGTTTTTTTTTTTTTACTTTTTGCCATGATGCTTCTTTAGAAACCCACTTCTTTTACTTTTTGCCATGATGCTTCTTTTTACTTTTTGCCATGATGCTTCTTTAGAAACCCACTCATTAAGGGCATAAGTGCAATCTAGTAAAGTGGACGAGTTAATATTTCACAAACCATCAACCAATGGGGCAGAAGATAGCCAATGAATGCTTCAGGCTTCTTTCTTTTAGTTTATAATTCAAGAAGATGGGCTATATATATCACTTAGGTAGTCCCAATAGAAATAAATTTTGATTGCACGGGCATTGACCTCAATAGCAGACATTTACAGTAGCTTTTCTCCATTGCCGAAGCCATCTTGAGAAAAAAGAATGAGGCTGGAAGCATCACTCTGCTTGAAAAGCAACAATAATCAAAACAGCACGGTATTAGAAGAAAAACAGACACATGGACCAGTGGAACAGCATCGAGAGTCCAGAAGTAAACTCATATTTATTAAACATTCTTTTTTTCCAAAAAAAAAAAAAAAAGCCACTATTTAATTCTGTTAACCGTTTCTTTTAATGAGCACTGCTGTCTAAAAGTAGCTCCAAAACATAAAATTGAAAGACCAGATCCAATTTAATAATTCAGTGCAATTGCTAGTCCTGGTCTTTTGGGAAGTTCTATAAATATGTGATTGCATGTGAATTCATAAGGGTGAAATTTCAGTTTTACAACCACTTATTCATATTCAAAGGTCTTCCAACATAAATCATCATTATCATTAATTGTCATTAATACTAGTACTATAGGGATCTGGAGATAATTTCCATCTATCTGCCCTGTATTGCAAGTTATTACTCATACCTGAGATGAAACTTATAAACTTCCCTTTCAATTTGTGCTTTTTTCAGAAGCAAGGAAGGATCAGCAGATAAAAGATGTTATAGAGTTCAGGAATATGGTAAGTCTTAGTTTATTCAAATGATCAAATATTCAAATATATATTATAATACATATTATATGCTACAAAAGTGCAGAATATAATATGTATTATAATATATATTATATTATATACAGAATATACCACATTTATTATCTATTCATCCATTGATGCACATTTGTATTGCTTCCACTTTCTTGACTTCTGTGAATAGTGCTGCTATGAATGTAGGCATGCAAATATCTGAGATTTTAGTTTCAATTATTTTAAATATATGCCAAAAAGTGGTATAGCTGGATTATATGACAGTTCTATTTTTAATATTTTGAGAAACTCTCTTACCATTTTCCATACTAGTTGCCTATTTTACAATCCCACCAACAAAGCACAAGGGTTCCCTCTTCTCTACATTGCAGCTGACATGTTATTTTCTGTTTTCTTAAAATTAGTCTTCTTAATGGATGTAATGGATATCTCACTGTGGTTTATATTTGCATTTTCTGATAGCTAGTGATATTAAACATTCTTTTATGTACTACTTGTCATCCATTTATATATCATCTTTGGAGAAATGTCTGTTCATTGATTTTTTTTGTCGTTGAACTGTAGAAGTTCTTTATATATTCCTGATATTAACTCCTTATCAGAAGTACAATTTGCAAATATTTTCTCTCATTAATAGGTTGCCTTTTACTCTGTTGATCGTATCCTTTGCTGAAAAAAATTTTTAAAGTTTACTGTAGTCCCATATGTCTATTTTTGCTTGTTGTCTCTTCATTCACCCTTACATTTTGTAAATTCATAAAATAAAATATTTAGAATTAGAAATAATCTAATTATATTGAAATACATTGATATAAATATTTAAAATATTAAAAGTGAAATTACATACGAGTTCATATTAATATATAACATGAATTCTCATGGTATAATAAAAATATAAAATGTAATAATAGATATAATTATATTAGCTATTATAATATAATAAATTATAAATAATAAATATTATGCATAGTATATAAATATATAACATAAATATATATTATATCTTGTTATAATATAATAATAAAATATAGTGTTTTTCCATAATAATAAAAGTAGTGATGACTGTAAAGATGTAGTTTTTTTGTTCCCCAACAAAGTTTATTGATTGAATCCCATAATGAGCTGCAAGATAAAGAACTATGTACATAGTGCTCAAGTATGTAATTGAAAAGCTTCTATTAAGCAAGCTGGCACTTCTTTTCCATCCCTTGCCCCGTCACACTCTCAAGAGACTGCTACTCTAAAATTGTTCAGAGGAGAGTTCCACACCTGAGAATATTGGAACCAACAAAGTGCAAAAGACAGATTGCATAGTAAAAGAAACACTCTGTCAAAGTGCTTATTAAAAGCCCTTTAGATGCTAAAATTATTATGTTCACAGTAATTAATTAAATCAAAGTTAGAGATATAAATTTTAAAATTTTAAAAGAGCTTTTCTAATATTCTTTTTCTCATAGATTTGATAACACGAAGCATGAAGATTTAAAACCATTCAGTATAACACATTTGTACAATAGTCACACATAAATACTTAGCCTAGAAGAGGCCCATATTAGCAATTAAAAAATAAATTCTTGCAAGAAAGAATATTGATAGAGAAGATAGAACTCACCCATACATCTTATTGCTTAGAAACTGATTCAGTTGGAGAGCCGAGAAAAATACTGAATAAAATCAAAGTTTTCACGGTTTATGAACCAGGAAAAATGGAATGAATTAAACACAAAACTCCAGGAGCTACATCTTTTGAATAAAGCAGCAGGCATTCTTCAGTTGGTCAGTTGCCCTAATGAATACAGTCTATTAAAGAAAGCAAGACCCTAACAAAATGACTTTTATAATGAAAGAAAATGGTTGATAGGAAATAAGAAATGTGTGTCAATGTGACTTTAGCAGCTTATAAAAACAAAAGCAATATTTTCAAAAGAACTTTGTAAAAACATAATTTATAGGATTAATTAAATTGTGAGTAGACAGGTTAAGAAGAAATTTAATTGCTCTTGACCTACTTTAGCAATTGAGACTTTCTTCATACTCTGAATAATCCTTCGTAAGATTTATTTCCATTTTATAGAATGGTTTTCTTAAATGAAATGGCCAAAATAAGTTAAACAATATGATTTTTCATTTGAAATTTAACTGAAAAGTTTTCAGTGCTATAGTTCACAACACGTATCTATATATTTATAAACAAATATACATTATGTATATTAACTAAATAATATAATATCCTTAAGATAAATAACTTTCAATTTCCACAGAGTCCTTGAGTAATAGGCAAATTTATTTGGGGATACTATACTAAAAACAAAAGCAAAGAAAGTATAATTTAACGGGACATATTTAAATAATCTAGACTAATTTTTTGATGTAGCTTTTGTTTGATGACATTTATTTCATTTATTTTAATTAGTAGTATATTTTCTTCCTATGAATAATACTTCCCTACATACTAGTTACACATTGCATGTAGTAGGTCATATTTCATGTGCATTGATAGAGCTTCTTCTTGGACAGAACCATTTGTTACATAGGTAACTTTTATATGCTTATACATTAAATATATTATGTGGGTGAGTTTGCTCTTAAGTGTGTCTGTGTGTGTATGTGTGTGTATGTGCATGTGAAAGTTTCTTATAATTACATTTATGAAAAAATTAATTTTTTTCTAAACCCGGAAAACTCATCTTGCATTTGTCTATTGCTTTTTTATTTCTTTGTAGTTCTCATGACATAACATCCATTCAATAAATGTATGACAGTATTATATTTGAATTATATTGTCGAACTGCTTCATCAATTTTATCATTCGAGCATGAGAGGATATATGCAATACATATATAAAAAAGCAGATGTATTGGTTGATGAGATTCATAGAATGATAAATACACAGATAGACTGATCAATGGGAAGATAAATGATAGAAATGCAGGCAAGAGAGAAAGAGCGAGAATAAGAGAGGAAGAGAGATGACAGCATGGCATTTTAAAGCATAGCTTTCTAAAACTAAATCTCTGGATTCGAACTGCCTCAGTTAGAGCCCTAGCTTTTCCACTTATTGACTCTGGTTATGGGAAAGTCATTAAATATTTTCAGAAACTAATTTTCTTCTCTAAATTAAAAAAAATATATGTAATAATTAAAAACAAAATAAGAAAATCAATCTAGCCAGATGAACAAATTTTGTTAAAAATATTTATCATATGTCACGGCTAAAAATATTCACCAAACTACTTGTAATGACTGCAATGTTCATTAAAACTGACAATTCTGACTACTGAAACTAGAAAACAAGGATTTTTGTGCATATATGGAGGAGATGGTTACACCTTTTGAAGCATTTCTATCTTTATTAGCATAATTTCTTTCTGCATTAGTTCGAAGACCACATATCCCTGAAAACACAATCCAAGGAGTGTTTTCATTTTGAAGATTAAGAGCAGAAACATGTAGTCTTAATCAATAAGAGGAGGAGGGAGGATTCGAAGGAAAGGAAGAATCTTGGAAGTGGTACGCATCAGGAATTGTTTTTTCAGTTATGTTCTCAAGTATATATGTCTGAGAAGTAAGCAGGGATCAGAACAAAAGAATACATTTGTAGACGATATGTTTTGAAAAATTAAGTTTCTTTAGAGATAAATGTATGAACATATTCAAATATGGATTTCTGCCTCTGAGGGAGAAGCTTAGGAAAAAATAAAGGAATGCGTCGTTATCATTATTGTTTACAAATGGCACATTGAAGATTCCACAAACATTTTTAGAAATTTCTTGGTAATGATTCTGGCAAGAGGAACCTCCATTTACATGGACCCCTCTTTACATGTGGAGGGGCTTCTCCTGAGAAACATTTCTACCTTCTTGCTGTGCCTCTTAGTTGTGAAGGTGAATTATATCTATTGGTATACGTTTCTTGACTGAGTGGAGAAAAAGTATTAAAAACAGCAAGCATTAGTGTATTACTCATAGTCTTGTTTTATTGCTCTTCCCTTTTTATCACTAAAACTAGCTAAATGAACTAACTCTGAAGGTACCCACTTTCCCAGCTAAGATGACCTGGTGTCAAGAATGGTATTGGGGACAGTGATGGAGAGGGACAATGTGGAAACACTTTAGCCACAGATCTAAATACACTTTACCAAATTTGTTTTTCTGTACCAAAGCTGATATTTTAATTCAATATGATGGTGACTATATTTCTTAGGTTGGCCTAGAGTTGGAAGTAAAAAAAAGGCACATTATTTTTAATTGTGTTTATAAAGTAAAATTTAAAAAATCATGTAGAGAGAAATATTTGATGTAAAAATACAGTGCCTGAGATCTAAAGAAAGATGAGTAGAGCACAGACTTACTGTCATAAAATTAAACTATAATAAACAAATTAGAATAATATAGAGGTATGTAAAATTGAATTTGGAAAGAAGAAAAAAGCTTGAAATCATGTTTTCATAAAATATAGAGAATATGTAAACAAAACTGAAATAATCAATGATATAATAAAGATAATAGCAACCTATTATAAGACCAATAAATAATATTCATTGATGAGATTATTTAGAAAATAAGCATTCATTCTCCATTAATTAAAACTAAATATTTTGTAGAATAAAAAAAAACTGTATATGTGCATAGAAAAGTCGCCCCATATTTAAAAAAATAAAATAAAACAATACAAAACAAAAAAACAAAGCAGTTTCTATACCTTGGCAATAGAGATAAATTTGAATTAAGAAAAAGCATAGAAAAACAAAAAACAGAGTACTAAAAGTCAGATTAACCTAAGATTTTTTTTTTTTTTTGCTTTAATAAACTTCAGGAAACTCAAGGCAACATTTCAAAATTTTAGGGTAAAAGGTTCACTCCAATACTATAATATTGAAATAAAGTTGTTTTTCATATCACCTTAGATAATCTCAGATATTCAGCATCTCAGAAAATCTAAGAAATACTGATTTAGATCAAGACCCTGTCTTAGGAAAGTCTAAGATAGAAATTCTTATAAAGATACTCTTGAAGTAGTATCCTTAGAGAAGCTGGACTGAACAAGCTAGATAACTAAACAAAGATGAGAGGCAAACTGATGGCAAGCCTTAGCCTGGCTTCATGGGCAATCTGGAACACGAATGACACCACAGAGTGCATCCACTTTGAGGGCACATCACTGGTACTTTACACCCCTGTGCCAGTCAGAGAGGCTCTGGCTAGATGGCTGTCCTAGGAAGAACAGCAGCATATCCTTCTGGGCGAGACACCTCCCCTTACTTGAGGACCATGCTCTGATGAAAACAACTGGCAGCCATTAGCAGGCAAATCAAAGCAGTCAGAAAGAGGTGCAAGAGATCAGTGAAGGGGCTTTGGGTGGGCCCAAAACATCCCTATATTCCCTCCTTTACAATGCTCAGATTAACTCGTTTATCAAAAACACGATTGTTGACAATTTCTGTGAAAAATAATGAAAGATATATTAGTGTAACTAACTAGAATCTTTGCAACTTCAGTTGGCTCCGAGGCTATAACTGATCTATATTACTCCTTCTTATCCTAGAGTCTAGATTTCCTTTCCATGCACCTAACAATTTTGCTGAGATCACTGCAGAGACACCAGATGGTGGCTTTCTTAGTGGGGTAAACTGACTGGAATCATGTAAGGCCCTGTCTGTAGGTAAAATTTTACACTTAAATAGGTCATACTGAGAGTTGTTCCACTGGATAACCTGGCATACCATCCTTCTGGAAGGCTACTGAATAAATTCTAAAAAGATTAAAATATAAAGTTAATTTTAAACAAGTGTCATAAATATTGAAATAGAAACATTCTAGATTTAAATATCTGCTTGAAGGACAAAACATATAATGTAAAAATAATAATTTTCAAACTGTAATCTGGGTTAAAAATTCCCTCATATTTCTGTTGTCCTGGTAAAAGTTTGGGAAGGGAGAAGAAAAGGAATCTCTTGAATTTCTTGACTTTAAATTAGATGGAAATTGGGAGATTTCCATCTAAGTATGTCAGGGATGTAGCTTGACAAAATTTCCATGTGCATAACAATTTAACGATGTTTGTTTCTTTGTTGTTTAACTGAATGTAAATAGTGAGTGATCTCTCACTAAGATAAAAGACTTGTAAGACAGTATAAAAAAGGAAAAAATATATATAACAAATCTATTTCTCAATAGAAAAATAAATGTTTAAGTAATCATAAAATTATGAAAGTCAGATGTTCCAGATAAAAAAGTACAAACCTCACATATTGAAAGCTTAAGACTAAGATATTTAAACAAATAATAAATGTTTATTTGCATAAAGTGAGTCAACAAAGTGAAAAAAGTAAGTAAAGGGCTATGAAAAATACTTCACAGAAGAGGTGGAAAAAGTAGAGAAAATGTCATGATTTCTCAGCTAATATCCATTTTTCTAAATATGAACAATGGTGGCTTAAAATGGTCCCTTTTTAAAGCACAGCAGCTGCAACTTTATTGCTTGCCTTGAATTGAATGCACAGCTCGTACTATGATACGATGCTCTATGTTATTTTTTAAATTATTTCTTAATTTTAAGCAGCTAAGATTCAGAGATTAAAACAAAGATGAAATTTTTGGTTTTCATGTCAAACAAGTTTCTATTATTTCCATAAAATATACTACAGAAGAAAAAATCAGAGGAAAAAAAAAAAACTACATCTATTAAACTTGAGACAGGAGCAAAACAGAAGACAAGGAAAGGCTCTCAAAACCACCACTGTCCTAATCTGTGAAACTACTAGGTCATGGATGGAACATTTTGTACTATACATGTGAAACTTTTTAGATAGATGTCAACCAGAACATTTAAGTTCAGGACACAGTGATTATCTTAGCAAGGTGTTTGTTTCAAGAGGAATTTCAAGCAAAAGGCCTGGACATGAGTCCTAAGAAGTCTGTTTCTTTTCTCAGGGCCACCAATTTTCCTTTGTCTCTGCTGGTACTTCTAAAAATTATTCTAGGACTGTATCTCTAATACCTCCCCCTACCCTTGTACCCCACTCTGGATCCTCCTTTCTTCCAATGACAGCTGAGAAGGGTAGGGCTGTCAGGATGAGTAACTGTGACCTCAACTTTCTCAAGTTTTATCTTGCAGAGATAAGGTCTTAATATCTTTTGCAGAACTGTCAAACTGCGTGTCCGAGCTCTAGTTAGAAAAGCACTAGGTTAATTTTTAGAAACTGTCTGGAAAACAATTGACTACTCTTCTGTGTATAGGAAAATTTAATAAGCTCCTGCCGAGAGTCCCATTTTCTTGTTTTTTGTTAGAATTCCTATAGGATCAGGCCAATTATAAGTTAGTTCTACTCATTAAAGAAGCAATAAAGCCTCATTTTTCTTGTGGCAAAGTAGTTTTCAGTGAATTTCAAAACATATTTCTGAATAGCACTAAAATGTATTCTATTTTTTAAATGTTTTACAAAATGAGAACATTGTGGAATACAGAAAAGATGAAGCTATTAGTATTTGTGTGAAAAAAATAAAGAGAAACTGATACTTTTTCCTTAGATCATCACATTTATATATAATGAAACTCAGAGAAGTTCAGTTAAGCACAATTAAATGACATCCATAAGCAATGTGGTCTCTAGAGTTCAACTCTGAATTAAAATACTAACTTTTACTACATCTTAGCTGGGTGATCTTAAGCAAATTAAAAATAAAAAGAGTGATTAAACTAAAAAATCAACCATCTTTAATATTTTAGTCACTCTAAAAGGTAAAAAGACATTCACATCAAAACTAGAATTCATAAACAAGAATATTTGTTATTAAAACATTAAATCTCAGAATCTATTCAATATTGTTAAAAGAATATTCGGGAAGAAAAAAAATCTTTATTTTAAAAGAATATTACTGAGAGTGAGAAGCAAAAATAGAGAAAAAGGGAACAAAGGAAAAAGAGAGAGAGAAAGAATGTGAAAATGAGGGGAAGGTAGATTAAGGGTAAAAGGAGTCAAATATATGGTGATGGAAGGAGATTTGACAGGGTGGTGAACACACAATGCAATATACAGATGATGTATTATTGAACTATACACTTAAAACCTATATAATTTTATTAACCAGTCACCCCAATAAATTTAATTTAAAAAGAAATTTAAAAATAAAAGGAGAATCTAAAATATTGAACTTTATAATTTTTAAAAAATAAATTTTAAGAGGAAAAATTATAATTAAAGCAAGCTATGATGAGAATAAAATGTATAAATCAAATGTATGTAATTATGTAGATATAAAAATAAAACAATAAAAATGCATCCACTTCAAAGTAACTTAATATTCTTTCAAATAAGAAAAAAGTAAAAATGCACAAAATTCCAATGAGAAAATGGAGATAACTACAGACCCACAAATTAATTTATAAAATTGAATATGTTAGATTTGTTCAATTAAAAAGACAGACTACCTAATGTTCATGAAATCTACTAGTTTCCAGGAAAATATAAATAAACAAAATTCATTCCAAAAAAATCTAGAAGTGAAGAAAAAAATGAAGTCAGACATATAGAGAAGAAAGGATAAGAGACAGATTATCTTTCCATAGTTGTAATAAAAGAGGACCTCTTTAGCTGATTAGTTTACATTGCTCTTAATTGCTAATCAATCTACTGAACAAAAGTAAAAAAAAAATAATAGCCATTCAAATTTGAAATAAGAGAAAAATGATCATTTGTATATGAAATGCTCAATACCTGAAATTCCCAGTCAAAATATCTGGAAACTAATATCAACATCACATTCATTCAATAAGATTAGACAGACATATGATAATAAACTAATAATATAATGGAATTTTATATCATTTAAAGGATCAAACAAAAATAACAGTAAAGTGTACATGAATAAACCTAAAGTAATTTATTTGAATTTTGAAATTCTATTGAGAAATATTAAAGATTTGAATAAAAATAATTATTCTTTACAAAGTTAATATTGTAAAAAAAATCAATGCTCTTTACCATTGACCTATAAACTTTGGCAATCTAATAAATATGGTAAAGGATCGTCATTGACAAAATGATCACAAAACAGAATAAAATTAAGAAAATCAAGAAAATTTATTTTCTTGTATTATAAAGTAGTAAAAAGAATAGACTGATTGATTAAAAAATAAGATAAATATGCAAAAAGGAGACCAAACACATAAAAATTTAAAAGTATATTAAAGGTATCATTTCAATTTACTGGGAATATGTTGATTTTTTAATAAGTCTTACCTAGGAACTTTTGGTCCATAAATTGGCCCCTGTACATGCAGGGACAGGGAGGGACTGAAGAAAGAGACTGCTCACTCTAGATTGGTAAGTGGAAGGTTTGAAAAGCAAAGAAACCTACATATGAGGCTTGTCTGGTTGGGCCATAAGACAAGTAGATTTCCATATCCGCCAGAATTTTTAATTTTTGTATAAAGGCCTTCAGGGGATCAGTCACGTGCACGGTACAGATGGTCTCAACAGAACCTTACTCTTCCAAGGCTGTGTCCTTGAAAATGATTCCAACTGTGGGAGCGGTGGGCAGAATGTATATTCCGAGGACAGCGTGGGGCTGGGGCACCTCCCATGGCCTAGGTCCCGCTCTAGGGTCAACCAGCAGTCACATCCTCTGGATGACATCATCCAGAGGGAACAACAAGCTAACTATGGGAGTGGGGGGTGAAGCCCTACCTCATACTACAAAATAAATTCTAAATGCATTTTAAAAGGCATATTTAAATATCAAAACATATAAATCTGGAGATTACAGTAAAATTTAAAAACATTGGATTAAATTCTTTTAAAGTAATGTATTATATTCAGGTGTCACAGGGAAAAATAATGTATTTCACTAAATGTAAGTAAAAAATTCTACCCAGAAAAACATATACATTATACACACATACGCACGTGCGCGCGCGCGCGCGCGCACACACACACACACACACATATACACACACACAAACCCCACATATATATACATACATACATATATATACATAACCAAAATTAGAAGAAATATAAAAAACTAGAAATGAAACTAGTAATCTATTAAACAAGATAATTTCAGATTCTGGGGAGAAAAAAAAACAACTAGAAATCAGTACTTGCAGTGAACATGAGAAGAGGATCTAATGCTTTTAAACACTCTATGACCTTTCGCAAATAAATAAGAAACACATAATAATTCAATATGTAAAGAGAAAATCTCGATGAAAATTTAGTTCAAAGAAAAGAGATATTACATTATTAAAATGTTGTTCAGACAGACTGTCATTACCTTTGGATGAGCATGTAATTTGAACTTGCAGAAGCTGCTAGTAATCCTTCAGTATCTGTTTCTTTTCTTATAACCAGTCCACTAGATTATACATTACTTTCTCCAGCCTCCCTTAAATTTAGAAGTGGCTAGGTATATAGAAATCTGGATAGTGACTATTAGAAGATTTCATGGGCAGCATACAAAAAATATCATCAAAGGAGGAATCTTTCTCTTAGTCTTTCTACTTGTTATTGGTCAAAATACTGAGATGACGATGTGTTGGGGGCTCATGGCTGGAGTATTACATTAAGAATATGTAGATTGTGACCTGCTGAATGAGGAGGCATAAGCTACTCACACAGGATTGGCTCGTAGCTCCCTCAGCATCCAATCTCCTACTTCTCGGAAGTGAAACCTTGGGTTGTTTTGACTGAAGGCACGGTTTCAATACACTCATGAAAAAGAAGTCATAAGATTTATTACTTACTGATCCCAGAAATGGGAGATGGTGTTGGGTGTCAGTGGGCCAGAGTAAGGTCAACAGTGAGCAGGAGAAAATCAGCAGTAGCTAGATAAGCAAGCACCTATAATAGGTGGCTGTGGGGGAGGTCACTAACTTTTCACAAGCTCAGCTTTAAGTAGTTATTTTAAAAGATGTTGTGGGAAAAGCAAAGTGAGAACTTGTGGCAGGAATCTTAACCTCAGGTCCTTATTTAAACATCAAGACTCTGGGTGTAAGTAGGACTGTCGTACTGTAAAATGCCTAGGCAGCAACTCAAAAGAGGTGTTTTCTCATCACAGATAAGTAGGAGCCATCTTGGACTGTATGGTAGATCCAATTTACAGCTGTAAGGGCAAAATGTAGACAGATTCGTCACACACAGACACCATATCTGACCTGGACTGTTTACATTTTATATGAGAGAAGCGTAAGTTTCTATCTTATGCGAACCACTGTAAAAATGTTTAAACAGACACAACTAAGAAATATAATACCAAGGGACTCATATATTTGTATATATATATATACACCCTTGGTAGTATATACTACCTTAAATCAGAGTTATTAGTTGGTATTATTATATTTTTTAGTTGTAGCTAATCAAGTAGGTATAAAATAGTATCACATCATGGCTTAATTTACATTTCTCTGGTATCTAATGAGGTTTAGTATCTGTTTTATATGTTTGCTCGCCATTTGTATTCTTTACTTTCTGCCATATATTTTTTCCCCCATTTTTCTCTTGCCTTGCTTGTATTTTCTAATTGATTTATAGAAGTTCCTAATATATTCTTAATACTATGAAAATCTTTAAAGTTTGGGTTTGATCTCTCCCTTTCTTTTTATAAAAATACTTAGCTTCAATATGATTAAATTTATTATTATCTTATAGTTAGCAGAATTTGAGTCTTGTTTAAGAAAATCTCTCACATCTTAAAATCGGAAAAAAAAAATCTTATTTTATTTGAAAATATTTAAACATCCTCTGTATATCAAGGTTTTTGATCCACCAAGGCTGGATTTCTGGTTATAAAGGTTGTCCTCATGTCTGAGCATGCCTCAACATCACTTAGATGTGTTGTTAGAACACAATTTGCTGGACAAACTCAGAGATTTTTCTTTGGTCATTTTGGTGTGAGGCCCAAGGTTATGTATCCTAACATGTTCCCAGTTGATACTAATGCTCTGGACCAGGGAACATACTTTGAAAATCAACAGTTGGAAACTAACTTAATATATATTATTTTCAAAATCATAGCTAATTGTTTCAGCAACATTTACAAGTCTATCATCCTCCCCGTGACATTCAATGCCGAATATGTCATAGGTAATAGACATACATGTGTGTACATATATGTATATATGTATATGTATATACACATATATAATTTCCATTGGTTAATTGGTTGTTTCTGGTCAATAAAACATTGCTTTATTTTCATAACTTTATAGAAGACCAAGTCAGCTAGCATATTTTTCTTCAAAAGGGTTTTGGCTATTCTTGGTCCTATCAATTTTGTCTACATTCTCATAATTAATATGAAAATTCACAAAGAATTCTATGGGATTTTTTTCTAGCAATGACACTAAATAATACAATAATTTGCTGAAATTTGATAGCATTGTGCTATTTAGTTTTCTTACCCTTTCTCCTTATATAACATTCAATTTAATTATGTATTTCAGCGAACTTTATAATTTTCTGCAGACAGGACTTAAAAGCATCTTCTAAAGTTTTATTACTATTTTTCTATCTATTTATAATTTATAAATAGGCAGACTGTGTAGCCACGTCTCTTTTTTAAAATTTTTGTTCTGAGATCAAGATATATTCACAGGAAGACATAAAAATAGTATAAAGCAGTACTGCATACACCTCATTCCTTCTTCTGGTATTGTCTTATGTAACTATAGTACAATGTCAGATTCAAGCAATAAGCCTTGGTAGAGTTCACAGAATTTATTTTCATTTTGCAGGTTTGACATACACATCTCTTTGTGTGTGCTCATATTTATGAGGTTTTATCATATGTAATCGCCCCTACACTCAAAATAAAGAATTGTTTCATCGCCACAATTTTTTGTACAACTCCTTTAGAGGCACATTTATTCCCCTCCTCACTCTGTCCCTAACATCTATTAATGAGTATTCTATTTTCCATCTCTATAATTTTGTCATTTCAATAATGTATGTGAATACAATCAGAGTATGCAAGCTTTTGAAATTGAATTTTTTCACTCAGCATAATTCCATGGAAATACATCTATTTTGATGTATTTAAGGAGTTTATGAATGTATCTCATTATAAACTTTTAATGCTTTTTTCTAAGAATCACATTATAAATACATAATAAATATATAACATACATGTATAATACTGGCGTCAACATTTTATCGGTCAAGTAAAGTGTAGGAATATTCCATTTAAGTCTCTTTACCATCAAATTTAAGTATTTCCTTTTAATACATTGAGAATCTCATAAGATAATGTTAGAACTTTTAATTGAATCATTTTTCATCACTAAGAAAACTAAAGAGGAGGAAAAACCCAAGTTTTTCTCTCTCTTTTGTTCTTTCTTCTTTCCTGATGGTCTAAGTTTCCTTCTTTTATCATTTATTTTATTTATGGTTAAATAACTTTTTTTACCCATTCTTTTAGGATAGATATGACAGAGACAAATACTCAGTTTTCTCTCTTTTCAGAATATTCTGAGTTCACCTTCATTCCCAAAAAATATTTTCAATGAATATAGATTTTGTAGTTGAAAGTTTATTTTTTTTTTAGGACTTGAAAAAAATGTCCTAATTTCTTCTAGTTTCTCTTGTTTCTGATGACAAATCTATGGCATTTAAAGTTATTCTTCACATATAGATAATTCTTAATTTCTCAGTAGCTGCTTTAATTATTTTCTTCATTGTCTTTAGTTTTCTGAAATTTGATGATGATGTTCCTTGGCATAT
>NW_006433378.1:14235657-14251495 GCF_000325575.1 Pteropus alecto | reverse complement strand
ATATATATATATCTTTTAGTTTTATCCTGTTCGAGGTACAGAGCTTCTTGAATAGGTAGATTTATCTCTTTTGTCAATTTGGAACATTTTTGCCATTACTTCTTTGAATACTTTTTCAGACATCCACTCATTTTTCTCTCTTTTGGAATTCTGATATGAACGTAAATATTTGTTATTGTCTTTAAGTCTCTGTGACTCTTGTCATTTCTCTTCAGTCATTTCTCTTGTTGTTCAGATTGATTAATTTCTACTGTTCTTTGTTCAAGTTTATTGATTCTTTTGTTGTATTCATTCTACTCTTGAGACCTTTTATTCAGCTTTTTAAATTTCAGATTTTAATTTTTAGAGCAGTTTTAGGTTTATAGCAAAATTGAGGGGAAGGTACACAGATTTCCCACAAATTCTTTTTCCCCACATATTCATAGCCTTTTCCATTATCAATATCCCTCACCAGAATGGTAAATTTATTACAATTGATGAACTTACACTGACACATTATAATTACCCAAAGCCCATAGTTTACCTTTGGATTTATTCTTGGTGTTCTACATTCTATGAATTTGGACAAATGTACACTGATAGGTATTCACTGCCATTGTAGTATCCTACAGAAAAATTTCAAAGTCCTAAAAAATCCTCAATGTTCTACCTATTTATCCTATGACCTCTATACCCACTGCCTGGTAACTACTGATTATTTTACTGTCTCCACATTTTGCCTTTTCCAGAGTGTCACATAGTTAGAATCATACAATATGTAATATTTTCAGATTGACTTTTTTTCACTTTTTAATATGCGTTAAAGATCTTTCTACATTTTTCATAGATAATTTCTTTTTAACATTGAATAATATTTTATTGTCTGCATGTTTATTTATGTTCATTATTTATATTCATTGTCTGGATGTTTATAAACTAAACTGTATTTATTTTTATCTACTGAAAAACAACTTGGTTGCTTCCAAATGCTGACAATTATTAATAAATCTGCTATAAACATCCATATGTAATTTTTCATATGGACATAAGTTTTTGACTTTTATGTAAATACCAAAGAGTGCAATTGCTGTCTTGTATGACAAGAGTAATCTTAGTTATATAAGAAACCAACAAACTGTCTTCTAAAGTGACTGTACCATTTTGTGTTTCCATCAGCCATGAGTGAGATTTCCTGTTGCTCCACATCTTTCCCAGCATTTGGTGTTGTCAGTGGTCCAGATTTTGAGCATTCCAATAGGTATGTAGTGATATCTCATTGTTGTTTTAATTCACATTTCCCTGATGACATGTGATATGGAGCATCTTTTCATGTGCTTACTTTAAATCTGTGTATCTCCCTTGTTGAGGTGTGCCTTAAGATCTTTGGTCCATTTTAAAATTGTGTTGTTTATTTTTTAGTGATGAATTTTAAGAGTTTTTTATATATTTTGGATAACAGGGCTTTATCAGATGTCTTTTACAAGTTTTTTTACCCAATCCGTGTCTTAAAATCTTATTCTCTTGACATAGTCTTTCTCAGAGCAGAAATTTTAAATTTTTAATATTTATGAAGTCCAGTTTAACATTTCTTTCTTTCATCAATTATGCTTTTAGTTGTATCTAAAAAGTATCATTTTACCAAAGGTATGACTTTTTAATTTTAGTTATTTTATTTTTTCCATTCTAACATTTCCATTTAGTTATTCCTTTTATATTATATTTCTTCCATGAGATTTTTTTTTCATTTTTTTTTTGTGTTGGTGGCTGTCGACTATTTTTTTTTAAAAATCAAGTTTTGATTTTCTAATACTTGATGAGTTATTTTCAATTATATCCTGGACACTTTAAATATCTTGTGAAACACTCCCATTAGGTGCCACCTATACTAAGGTGAAAGAAGTGTGATGTGGTGCTATCACTATTTCATACTGTTGCCCATTTAAGGTAAAAGTTCTGCTCTTCGCTTAAACTTACTGGCAAGCAGGCTTGGAGAAAGTGGGTTGTGTATTAATACTATTTTAAACTTCATTTCATCTCATTGCTTTCACTTTCTATTGTGTTGCATACCTGTATCTTTATTTTTCCTTTGCTTAATCTAACCTGAGATCTATTTTCTTTCCAATTAATTCTTAAATTAGATGATACTCTTTGTTCTATCTTTATTTAATATATCATTAAAACAAGTAAAACCAAAGGTCAGTAACTATTGCAGAGAGGCCAAATTGGCTTATTGCCTGGGTTTGTAAATAAAATTTTATTGAAAAACAGACACCACCATTTGGTTAAATATTACCTATGACTGCTCTTATGCTACACCAGCAATGTTGTGTAGTTGTGTGACAGTGTGTGGCCTGCAAAGACAAAAATAGTTAATACTTGATTATGTGAAAAAATTCTGATGCTATGGGCTGAATGTTTGTATCCTTCCCTTGCAATCATATCCTGAAGACTTAATCCCCAATGTGATGGTATTTAGAGGCAAGGGCTTTAGAGTAAAATTAGGACATAAGGGTGTCATGAGATTCTTTCTCTCTCTGTCATGTGAGTATATGACAAGAAGGCAAATTATTTGAAAGCTGGGAAGAAGACTCACAGAAGTAGATCATTCTGGTATCCTAACTTTGGACTTCCCAGCCTCCAGAACTATGAGAAATAAGTTTCTGTCATTTAAGTTACCCAGTCTACAGCATTTTATTACAGCAGCCTCAGCTGACTAAGACATTTGGCCGATTTCTGGTTAAGAGCATATTCTGAAGCCAGTCCACCTGAGTTTCAGTTTTAGTTCTGCTGCTTACTGGCTTTTTTTGATTTTATGTTTGTTTCCTAGCTCATGTTTTATTTATCTTAGTCTATGAAAACTCTGGGAGCATAAATAAATGATGTTTATTTCAGGGAACATTTGTTTTCCTTTTTACCAGAGCCAAGAAAAAAAAGTTAGATCAAGAACCATCTTGGCCCTTTCCTTGTTCTACTCAATCCAGGAAAATGATCTTTTTTGTTTGCTGGTAGTTTAAAATTCATTGACTAATATTGGCACTTGCCCTAGGGGAAATTCTTCCCTTACTAGTGCTTCCTGCTTACACTTCAGATTTTATCTGTACACAGATGCGAGCGCACACGTGCACACACATTTTATACAAGACATTTTTTAGAGAATAAAAAACTAATCCCTCACAGTGTCTAAATTCTATCTATTTTACACTTTAACCTAATGTTATTTTGTTATACAATTAATGTGATGAAATAGTTTAAATACAGGGATAATCATGTTTTTGTTGTAAAGTTTTATGATTATATACTGTTTTTCTATCTATTATTTTTCTCATTTTTCAATATGAATTTAAATAGCAAATACTCACATTTTGTCATAATTTTTAAGTCTTAATCACTGCATTATAAGGACAAAAAGTATGTTGAGGTGGAGGAGTGAATTATTAAGGAACTTTGGCAGTTCTATTATTTTAGTGCTATGAGGGAGAGATATCAAATCAAATCAAACAAATTATAGCACTCTCTTATACAACTTTTAAAAATATGTCTTTTGAAAAGTTTATCTCTACAAGATTTTAGGTATATCATTTGTTTTTGTTTTCCTAAATGAACCTAATTACTCACTTAATTGAGAAATAATTTTTTTCTTAATGAAAAATAACACGTATACTTTAAAACTCGGTTCTTTAAACTTTGCAATCACAATTAGAATAGTCTACATTCCAATATTATTAAAATGGAAAGGAAGTCTCGTGTATTTCATCTATTTTTAATTGCATTTTATTATACTTAATAAAACATATTTTTCTCTGAATTTTATTTTACAACACACGTATGTTCCTCTAATAATTGCATTTACTGAATAATAATGTATATGCACCATGTTATATTCAGTCATTCATTTAGAACTTATATCATTCTTATACATGTTTGCTATCTGAATTTTACTGCAATTCTGAAAATATGTGATCCTTTATCAAGTTTCAGAGGTGCAGAGACTAAGTCTCAAAGCTAGTAAAAAGCAGAACTGGTCTTTGAATGTACTTCATGAAGATTGCTGAGCTCTTGTCCTACTTAGGAATATTTTGTTGTTTACACAAGTTTTTTTATGGAAGAAAGGACCCAGTAAGGGGGTGTTTGGTAATCTAAAACCCCCAATAGCCCGTCTTTCCTCAGAGGGTCACCTTTTCTGATTTTTCATCAAACGAGTGAGGAATGACAATATGTGTATTATATTTGGGTATCTTTTTACACTCTTGTATATTAAGAAAACTCTAAGTAGCTGTTCTTTATTGTATATTTTACTTTATTCTCCTCATTCTCATTAAAAAAACTGGAAAGTATGGATGTAAAAATATCCAGACTTGAAAAGTAACCATATTTAAAATATTAAAATAAAAAGCTTTTAAGTGCTTGCCAAGTCCCTTAATTTTATGTGAATTTTGGTAAAGGCAAATATTCAAAGTAAGGATGATTGTGGAGACAGGATTTACGCTTAAATAATCAGGCATTAGTTACACAGATGCACAAGCCTATTTTCATTTCAAATTCTTTTATTCTTCAATGAGTATAAAAATTATAAATTTAGCAATGAGAGCTGTATCAAATACATAGGCCATTGAAATCTTACCTCATTTCCCTAAATTATTCTTATGTACATCTCTTCTATTCTTTACTTCCCTGAGAGTAATGCCATATATTGGATGTTTACTTATTTATTTTTCCTTTTGAGTACACATAAATATGAATAAATCAACTTTTGATGGGGTGTGGTGAATCTTATAGCCATTAAGAATAATTATATCTATTCAGTGATGTTTTAAAAAATAATAAGTCATATTTTGTTTTAAATAAGAACTATAGATTTAAATTTTCCAGAAAATAAGACCCAGAGTCAAAGGGATTCTGAGGTCTTGCTGGTGCGGCCCAAAGGCGCTGGTCGGCTGGGCCAGGATTACCTCCTTGCTGCCATGGACCAGCCCATCAGACGTGGTTTCCAAGCCGAGTCTGCAGTCCTCGCAGACTCTCTCGGGGTCCTCGGTTTTGATGATTCCTTCTCTGATAGCGGTCAGGGTTTTGCCTTCTCGCCTTTCGCCGCGTTCCTCATGACATCATCGGCCTCTAATTTGCCTTTCTTCTCATCCCCTCAGCAACCGTAAATCCATGTGCTTCAAGTGGCTGGATAGTCTGACTAGAAAATATTTATTTGCTGACCGATCATCAGATTTGTTTTAACTATTGTCCTAATATAAAATATCAAAATTAATTCATATAATTTGTAATACAAAAATATAGAATATACAAAAGGAAGAAAATATATTAGTGTACTATAAGTATCAGGACAATAGATGTAAATTGAAAATTTTCCTGAAAATATTTCTGATCAAAATAGACAAAAGGCAAAGTCAGTCTTACATTGTTGATGTGACTTTAGTTTGATCTCAGAACTTTGGTCTCCTTTCAAGAGCCCATAATGGGCTTTATCTACTTTTACAAAGACAATATAAATTGGCAGAGAATAACTTTTTTTTGTTCATGGGAGACCTTTAACACTGAGGAATATGTCAATAAAAATGTTGCTTAAACCAGCATTTTCTGCAGCCATCCAAGAAAATCTCTTGCCAAAATGCTTCTTTTTATGAAACAAAATTTAAAAAAATAACTCATCAGGCCCAATAAAAATCTTTTCTAATTGTACTTTATTCCTCTTACTTGTTCATAAATAATATGATTAAAAATATATACAGTTGTATTGATGAATTTGCAGTGGTTTGCTCAAACTTAAAATAATTCTCAATTAGTTTTACTTTTGAAGAAGGTTTAAAATTGTAATGCCTTCTAGTTCTAAATGCTGATTTTTATTAGTTAAGAGAAAAGGAGAGAATTTCTTTCCTATTCAAGACTCACCTTTTCATTTTCAGTTTTACTTTAATTCAGAGTTCTTTGATGCAAAAATAGAAAACTATTCTGAATAACTTAGATGAGAATTATTAGAAGGCTAGAAGACAGTTCTTTGAATATGTGAAAAGGCTAAATGAAAACTTGAGAAATAAGGAAAAGCTTAGAGTGAGTCTAAAAAGGACAGGATACTTTCCTTCTGTGTTATTTTTTCTTCTTTTTATTTAAGTATAGTTGGTATACAATATTTATTAGTTATATTAACTATATCCCCTTCACCTTTTTCACTTTCTCTACCCCCTTTCCCCTGTAACCATCCCTTTGATCTCTGTCTCTATGAGTCTGTTATTATTTTGTTTTGTTTGTTCATTTGTTTTGTGTTTTTAGATTTCACTTATAAGTGAAACCATAGGTATTTGTCTTCCTCCTGTGTTCTTAATCCCACCTATAGATTCAAAGACCCATGTAGGAATGTCAGATTGGCTGAGATTATGTCATCTGTACTTGCTCCAGCTCCCAGAATCTTTAGAGGCACAAACTCACCTATTATTTTTCTGTTAATGATTTCTCACAGAGAACTCAAATACTAGGCAGAGAACTCAAATACTAGGCAGATACTGACTTTAGTCTACCCAATGCATATCTAGTATCAAAGGAAACAGTGATTACTGTACGTACTCCTCCCTCACAAATCCTTTAAAACTGACCCTTGTCTAACGTAAACACATTTACTCCCCCTCAAAAAACCGTCTCATCAGTCACTGTAGCCAAATTTGAGTTTAGAACCTTTTATTGAAATTATCCCTTCTATGATTTTTTACCAATTCTTAATATGTTGTAATTTTGTGACATAGTTTGACTTGGTTTAACTATAAAGTTAATGACCAATAAAGGTACGCAGTGGGGTAAAGTGGAAGGATACAAAATAAGCCTAATCAAGAGTTTGCATTTTTTAAAGTTTATGATGTCATTAGTAGTTTATTATAAATCTCCAATGATTATGTAGTCTATTGTATTCAGTCAACATCCTACTGACAACTGCTTTTGACCAAGGAAAGGTATTGTTTGCAACTCTGGACTGGGTATAAATAATAGAATCCCCTTATCTGTAGTTTTGCTCTGCACAATTTCGGTTACCTGCTGTCAACCACAGTCTAAAAATATTAAATGGAAAAATTCAGAAATAAATCATTCATAAGTTTAAATTGCATGCCGTCCTTAGTAGCATGGTGAAATCTGGAGACAGCTTGCTTTGTCCCTCCCAGGACATGACTCATCTCTTTGTCCTGCATCTCCATGCTGTATAAACTCCTCACAGGTAGTCAATTAGTAGCTGTCTCAGTTATCAGACTGTCACGGTATTGCAGTGCTTGTGTTCACGTATCCTTACTTTACTTAATTAATAATGGCCTTGAATTTCAAGAGTAGTGATGCTGGCAATTCGGATACGCCAAAGAGAAGCCTTAAGTGTTTCCTTTAAATGAAAAGGTAAAAGTTACCCACTTGATAAGAAAAGGAAAAAAACAAAAAACAAAAAACATAGACTGAGATTACCAAGATCTACAGTAAGAACAAATTGTGAAGAAGGAAAAATAAATTCTTGCTAGTTTTGCTCTTGCACCTTAAATTGCAAAAGTTGTGGCCACAGTGTGTGATAAGTACTTGGTTAAATGGAAATGACATTAAATTTGTGGATGGAAGACATAAACCATAACTGTGTTCTAAGTGATAGCAACATGTTACATCTGATATAATACTGAGCCTATGGGACGACTGCAGCAGGAAATCCCCTGAAATTAGTGACACCAAGCCAGTTACTGCAACTGAAGGATGGTTACAAGATAGTTCGAGAAAGAGTGAGGCCACATTTATGTAACTTTTATTATACTATGTTCTTATAATTATTCTATTTTATAATTAGTTATTGTTGTTAATCTTTTACTGTATCTGATTTATAAATTAAACTTTATCATATTTATGTATGTACAAGAAAAAACACAGCACATATAGGGTTTGGTACTATCTGTAGTTCCAGGCATCCACTGGGGGTCTAGAACAGATCCCTCATAGGTAAAAAGGACTTGCCCCATGGTGATATTTCTTATAAGACTGCAAAGCCATTTTTTAGTACTTTTAGTGTAATTCTCGTATATATTATTTTACCTTACTACATTAAATTCACCTTTCTAAGTGGAAAATAGAGAATTGAAAACCAGATATTCGAAACAAAATATAGAAACTTATGAACATAATTTTAAAATGAGAAAAATTTGAATTTATTAAAATTACTGAGTGTTATTAGAGAAATCATATTGAATATGAGAACCTACTTATACCATGAACATTAGATCAGTGAAAAAATTATTATCTCAAATGCAGCTAATGATGTAATATTAAGCCACCAAAACTTTTAATAGAAATGGATTAGTACATATTTAGATGATTAATATTACTGAAGGGGTTGAACAAGGAAATCTCAAATTCTTTAGGAAGGAAAGAACTGAGTTTTGACTACATAAAAGTCAATTCTGTAGTTATTTTCTTCAAAAATACAAAATTGGAAGGAAAATTAACCATATAGTTAGCTTTTATGAGAGAAATATCTTAGCTAGGAATGATGTAATTAAAAACAAAACTGTAAGTTTAAGATTACTGAAAATTTTTTAAATGTCAGTAATAGAAGTCACCTTGAAGTTGTTATAAGCCATAAATTATGGTTTTAAAAGTAAGTTTGTGTAGCAGCCCTTATCAGTTTGGGGAAATTAATTCTTAATTTGCTCACAATTTTTGTCATGAATAGATGTTGAATTTTATCAAATAATTTCTCTGTATCTATGGACGAACACCATTTTTATGTATCTAATAAATGTATATTTTATCTGATAACATGGCTTGCAAATTAAGAATCTTGCCTTTAAATACAAGGTGCTTTATCTTTTTCCCTGTTTTGGCTTTAATTATGAAGCTTTTTCACATAAAATGACACTATGGCATTATGTCCAAATTAATTATCTTAAATTACCTAAATTTCTCTCTTGACCACAGGAATTGAAAAAGAAAGAAGGAGAAAATTCAGTTGATATTACCATATTTTTACTACATTTTTAATAGACTCTTTTACTTTAGAATACTTTTAGATTTACAGCAATGTTACAAAAATAGTAGAGAGAGATCTCATGTATCCCTCACCTAGTTTCTTCTGTTGTTAAATCTTTGACTATCATGGTTCATTTGTCAAACTTGCTTATTAATTTGCTAAACTCACTTAAGTGCTACGAGTTAGTCTAATAAACTAATATTTATATTACTACATTTTAAAGCTCAAATAAACTTCTAATAATAGCAAGCATTTTGTTCTTCCTCTCATTTTCAGGTAATTTCTGAAAATCCACCTAAGTGGTGCTCACCAGATTGATGTATTTGTGCTGTTGATGTATGGTATTCACTGTCAATAGTCAATGTCAGTCATGTATGGGGCAGTGTAAAGGCTAAAGTTGCTTCTGACATCCTACATCATTTTTCTCAATGTTTGCCATTTACTTTTCTGAAGATGCTGTCTCTCTCTTTCCAGATATACTATGAACTTGGCAAACAGCATCCTCCCAATCTAACAGTGAAATATACACATGAATTCAATCTCAAGATTTCTTGCCTACCTTTTAGCAAGCTACCAAGTGGAGAGAGAAAGACCATCTATAATTTTTAAATGTGATTTTTTTGCACTAAAATAAAAAAGTTGATTCTCACGATGGTTTAATTATATTAGGGAATATCTTCACTAATGATTTATAAATCTTTATAATCTAATGTATCTTCAGTATCATTACCCAAATAGTGAATTAAAACACACACAAACACACAGAAAAACACGGGGCTATGCTTCATCACAACATGGCGACATCATGGTGGTCTAAAACTGAGTGACCAAAAAGAACCATATGGAAGCTATAGGATCTAGCCTCAGGAATTACATAGTACTATTTCTGTCCTACTCTATTGGTGGGGCATTCACAAGCTTTCCCAAGTGGGTGAGGTCTAGAATCAGAAACCACTTTTTACTATGAACCCACCTTTTAATCTTTAAAAATAATCAACAAACATATTTTAAAACTACCACCCAATAAAGTGGTTAATTAATTATAAATTGTCTGAAATTTTAATTCAAAAAGTTTTTTTTTCAAAAACATCAAAAATACAATTTGTATCCAGTTATAGAAAACCTAAATTTCCATTAATGTAGGCCCTTAACTGTTTACTATTGGATTACCTGAATTTAGAATCATACCAGTATAGTTATGTATAGTTTGTAACTATTATCTATCATAATATCATTTCTAGCATTTCTTTGTTTTGCACTAAAGCTGTATCTTTGCTACATTTCTGTTCAAAGATATTGTTAGCAATCATATTAATGTCTTTACCATATTAATCTAAATGTATTTGTGTTTCTGTATGTAAAATAAAGCCATTTAAAAAAAAATCTCATAACTTGGATCTATCCTGTATGTACTATTTAAACAACAACTGTTCCTTTAGAGAACAGAATGAAGAAATAGATCTATAATGTAGCAGGTGGTTCTGACTAACACCTAGGAGAGGCTGACTGTGCTTTATAAAAAAAAACTTTCTACTGCAAATCCCAAAGAACATGTTACCTTGACAACAGGCAATTTAAAATAACATATCAGCCATTTAAAATGCTCTTTAACTTTTATAAAGATTTGGTATTAGTAGTTTGGGAAATACAAATACTATATTAGATATCATTTTAAGAGACTTGAAAATTGTCTCATTGCTCTTTGTCTCATTTATTTCAATTGATAACATTTCTGGTTTGTTAAAGATATGTAATTATTTTTTAAAAAAGTTACCGATGGTTAATAATACTAATTAGAGCCTATAGAGCATGTTGATTTCTCTAGAGCACTTTCTTGTGCAGCAATTAACAATTTTTCTGTATTATTGGCAGATCTACATATATAATTATGTTCATTTAATAGATGAAGTATCAGATCAGAACCTCAGATAGGTTAGGTGACTGCCAGGTTTTCCCTGTGAGCAAGTGGAAAAGCTAGAACAAAATATTGAGTCCTACTTCAATTTTTCTCCATTGACATCTGTAAAAACTGTGAGGTATTTCAAAAAATTAAATGAAGTACAAAATAGGAAAGATATATGTAAAGAGAAGCCATAAAAAAGCCACCACATGATACAACCTCGTATTCAGATTCCTTTCCACTTTGACTGAAATATTCTCAACTCTCCAGACACACAAACTCTGCTCTCTCACATACGGTTTTTGATAAAAGCCCTTTCTGCTCTCTGATATGTAATTTTCCTCTTTAAGATTTTCTTAATTGCCATTATTTTAAAACTTTAGTCAATGTGTTACTCAATCTGGAAGTTCATCGTAGTCTTTCTCAATTTGGGATCATTGCCTTTCTTCTGTGTTCTTATAACAGTTTGAACATATCTTGATTTTACTGCAAAACAAAAGTCATGCTCTACTGGAAATTTTGCTACTTGACTGGGACCTTCACTAATCTGCTAACAGTTTAATAGTAAGATCCATTTTAAGAGAACTTTTTTATAGATTTCCTAGTCCTACCTAGCACATTAGCAAGCCCATAGCTTATTCAGAATGATAAAGTGACTGACAACTTAAAAAGAACATATACATATTAATATGTTTATTTGGATACTATCTTTGACTGTAAATAAATTGAAAGTTAAGTTAAAAGATACTTTATTGGCTTACTTTTCTGAAGACCCTCTATTAACCAAAGTAGGACTATTCAATATGTTAAAGTAGAGTATATAATGAATACCTTGTGAGCATTTTCAAATTATACATTTAGAATTTCATGGTTGTTTTTTTTTTCCTTTTTATCCTTATAGAAAATTTTGGTTTCCTAAAATTTGTGTTCTAAAATTAAAAAAATAAATAATTAAAATGGGTTACCCACTTAAATTTGAATTTCAGATAAACAGCAATTTCTGTATAATTATTTTAAGTTTAATTATACATCATTTGTGTTACAACATACATTTTTCTTTTTATTTTATTTTTAACTTATTAATATTTAAAGTGTTTTTATTGTAACGATATGTAGCATGTAGTTTGGTCTTACCATTTTCATTCAATATGACAATCCTGCCTTTTAAATGGGGCATTTACATTATTTAGAATTAATTTAGTTACTAATATGATTAAATTCAAGTCTTTTGAATCAATGGAGGATTTTTTAAATAAATTAATTTTTTCTCCTTTCTTGTATTAACTATATCCTATTTTATTATTTCAATGATTGCTTAAGGGTAGACTAAATGAAACACAAACATGTCTTCTGTTTTAACCCATTTTATTTCACCTATACCACGCTTATATAAAACTATTGATTTCTCTTCTACTCTATAATTTAGACAATACATATGAGGTATGCGTTTAATTCTTTTGATTTATTAGTTGTCAGTTGTTTCAACTTTTCACCAGAAAGACCAAATAGAAAATGTCAAATGGTGTTTGCCGTAAAGGTTGGCTCAGAAATTCTTCATGTCCTAATATCAGCATCTGAAAAAGAATGCTGCTAACTGTAAGATCTGAGCATTCCTAATAAAGTAACCTGATAAGATAGGAAATTACAAAGTATGAATTAGAAGTCACATAGAATACCAAAGAAGATTGAAACCCCATCATCAAAACAGCTATCCCATAAAACACGGCAAACTCCTTCACATATTTCAGACTCTTTAAAACCAGGGATCTAAGGTAATTATGGAATGTAATTTATCTCACAGATATCTTGATCTCTTCTTTTGCTTTCTATACAGATAAGTCAAGTGAGTGTTTAAGAACATGGACAAATAAAAAAGATTGAAAATATTGTTGCAGGCACAAATAATTGGTATTATTTTCTATCCAAAATCAATGAAAATGTATAACATGATAACACATTCTTAACTTGAAATATATAAACATATTTATTACAGATTTTCAAAATCTGAAAAATATTTCTTGTGAGTGTATACTTTCAGCTTTAAAAAAATTGGTGGACATTTTTTAAAAAGTATATATATTTTTTAGTTATATTTTGATATGTTTATCTTGATTCTTACAAAAATTGACATGCAAATACAATTATATATTTATTTTTTAGTAGTTTGTAAAATACTTTTTTCTCTGGCCTTCAAATATGATTATTAAAACATGACATTAGTATCATGTAAGTTTACAGATTGTTCATTTAAAATTTTGCTGCATGATCATTAGCTTTCAAAGATAATTTTTTCCACATTAAATAGCACCTTTTTGAATCTAACAAAATTACAGTAAAATTAATAATAAAAAAACTCCCAAGATTCCTATCCATAAATTTTTTTCATATGCTTTTCTTTTTTCTTAAATATAAGGTAGTTCATCTAATGAGAACTGATTTACAGAAAGCATATAAATTATTATCTCTAAAAATATTGATAAAATAAGTTTAGGCTAATTTTAACTGAAATGTAATTACCTAAAATAAACCTTTTGAGAAACAACTAAAAATCTGGTAAGAGCATTTAAACAAATACTATTTCAACATTTGTTGAAAGACATTACAAACCAGAGATATTTTTCTCTCATATTCAACATATTTATTAAGAAGTCAGATGAATAAATACATATGATGAAATATTCAAGAAATTAGAAAACAAATGAGAGAGGAATTAATATTAGCACAATTAGTGAAGAATATTATATTGTATAGCAATAATAATTCAAAAAGCATTTAGGATTCAAAAGTGATCAAAACACTTTATGGTTCAGGTATTGAGTAACATAGAAGAGATCAGAAGGTGGAGAGGAACAGATGAGTCACATGTCGCTCAACCCCATGGTTTTAGAATGACAACATAAATGAAGAATAATGTATGAATATTCAGTAGATTATATCTTGTTATAAAATCAATAAAAAATTAATAGAAGAGAGTTAGTTGTCTGAGATGGTTTCTGAAAAATTATTTTATGATTTTAATGGATGCAGTTGGAGAAAAAGAGGCTTTTGGATGTTGTGGGTGGCATGCCATCATGGATTTATATTAGTTCACCTCAAGTACTTAGTTGACTGGAGTTTAGGGCACGTGGAAGGGTATAATGTGAGCTAAGACGGGTCAGGCCTATTGAAATAAACCATGGATTGCCTTGGATCTCAGCATGAAATGATACATTTTTCAATCCATAAGATATATGGAACATAGATTTCCTCTGTTGTCTGAAAATATTCTTGCATTAAGTTCTCTGTGGAGGGCTGCCCATCTGAGACTGAATCATATTATGCAGTCTCTTTCTCTCCACGTGTGTATAGAGTTAAATTTCAACAGTTTATAATGAAATCAAGAGAAATTTTAGTATTACTTTTTTGGGAACTTGACAAGTTCATATATCAAGTAGGTTGATAAAACAGCTAAGCAATACTTTTCTCACCTTTAATTATTCTCTCTTGACTGCTCCACAATAACCCTTTAAGACTTTCTCTAGTATACTTAAATAACACTCTCACTCTTTTCCCCTTTTCATTCGGCTAATTATGACATTGTCTACTTTACTGTGAAGACTGATTTCATACGATAGACTGTATTTTTTTTCATATTTTCCTTCTTCTAAAATTCTCTGAATTCTCATCAATTATTTTTTGTGTTCTTCCACGTTTAAAGTGGACTTTTTTTTTTATCTCTACTTATCAAAGATCTTGTTCTACCTGTACTCTATTTCTATGTCCTCTTTAGACCTGTTTCAATTCCTATGCATTTTAAGTTGTTCAATTTGCAATCCATCTTTCTTTGGCAAAATATTATTAGTTCAAAGAAGATTTAATTGGTATAAATATTTTTATTTAAACTGTGTTATGTTCTCTTCCTGATCTTTCTCTCCAAAGTTTATTTCATGAACCTTTAAGTTTAGTCTCTGTCTCAGCTTCTCTAGTCTCAGAAAGCTGTGTTGAAAATAACCAATAATCTTGTAATCACTCAACTAATAGTCATTTGGGGGAAATACTCTGTCTAGTGTTAGTATATCAACTCTGAATAACATTTTTTGTAAATGCATTTATTGATTGACTTAAAGAACACTACACTTCACTTGTTCTTCGATCTAAGAGAAAAACCTCCACTCTTTACTTCCCTAATATAGTTTTGACAATATGAGTCTTTTCCTGATTACTGTGACAATTCAAAGTTAAGTGGTGGCAAGGAAGCCAAAGAGAGTTGACTGTAGAACTACACAAAAATTTTAGTAATGTCTTCCTCTCTCCAGAGGTCTGCTCCTTTGCTGTCTTAATGCTACCATGCAGCTGTTTTTTAGACCAATCGCAGGTTGCATAGCTTTTAGAATTAGGTAGAACTAGGTGCGAATTTCTGTCTCATCATCTATTAACTGAACAAACCATCTTATTTCTTTGAGCTACATTAACTTAAAAGCTGTTGAGATCGAAGGCAAATGTGAATGAATTAGTGACTTTCAAAAATTCATCTCTCAACTCTCCCATTTTTCACTGAATTTCTAATGGTATTTACATAAGCTAGTTGTGTAATTCTATCTCTGACAATGACAGGCATCCCCAAAACCTTTCTTGAGATTTTTTCTATATTACCTTCTTTTTGTACACAAAGTAGTTGGTTAGTTAATCAACCAATGCTTTTATTTTTTTCATTATGTTCTCAATTTCTACTGTAGTTGATTAGAAATATGTTAAAAGAAGGTTACTTCCTTTTTATGCATTTTTAACTTTATTAATAAAAACAATAATGACAATTATGTTGATAGAAAATTGAACCTCACGGGACATCAGAACACAGCTTCAAAGACTTTTTGCATTCAAACCAAACAGAGCAAAAATGATTAATTTTGTAAAGTGACAAATAATCTGAACTATATTACTAAATATTTATTTATACCTTAACCCAAAGAATAATGGGACACAGATATATATAT
>NW_006433378.1:14208186-14235606 GCF_000325575.1 Pteropus alecto | reverse complement strand
TTAACTTGGTTGTATTAATCAAAAGAGATTCTTTAATTTCAAGTATCAGAATCAAGAATTCAAATCAGCCATAAGACTGAGTCACAGGATGAAGTCTGTTCGGGTAATTAGAGAAAGCTTCCTAGGAGTCAATTCATTGAGATGTATCCTTGTAAATAAGCAATACGCACACACACGCATGGACACATACACACACACACATAAGTATATATATTTTATCTTCCAAGGTTGTAGAAAACATTTTTGCTAAAGAGCAAATAAGAGCAACATATTGTGCCCTCCAGAAATAAGAGATTTTCTCTTATTATAGGTTTGGAAAGAGAATATTTTAAATTTCCTACTTTATAAACACTAATTTTGTGGTACCTGTATGTTGACTAAGTATTTTTTTTTTCCTCTGGATATGGTTTCTTTATTTATAGTGAGTTGGAATAAGTCACCATGTAATCTATAGCTCTGAATAAACATGAAGATTTTCAAATTTTAATTTAATTTAATGTTGAGACACAGTTGAGAAGGAATAAGAAGATGAATACAGAAACTGTGAATGGACCTTGTAATTCGTTACAGGGATTGAGTTCTAGATTAAGAGTGTTATAACCGAAAGGATACTTACAAAATTGCTAGTGCCATACTCATTTTCCAAATCAGAAAACTGAAACCAGCAAAAGATTCCATATCTCATCAAATGGCATGCATTTGGTAAAAAAAATAAATAGAACTTGAATTATATAACCTGGTTTATCCATGATGTTTCAACATCATACAACATAAAGCCATGCTCCTAACCCAGTAACCACAGAGGCAAAAATTATTTTGATTTCGATATAAAACATTTGAAAAGAGATGTTTTGAAATCCATGGAGTAATGCCCTTTAACAGGTTTACTTTGTTATTTCTACATTCTTTCTTAAGTGTGATGAATTCTACAGCGCTGTTGAAATTTGATTATTGTAAGTCAATCAAACCATATAACTTCTCATAAAGTTACTATCTTAGAAAAGTATGTGTCACCTAATACTGGCCAATGAAATGTGAGTATAAAAAAAAAGAAAAGAAAAAGAGTCTACGGCCATACCACTCTGAACGAGCCCGATCCTGTATGATCTAGGAAGTTAAGAAGTGTGAGGCCTAGTTAGTACTTGGATGGGAGACCACCTAGGAAGACCAGGTGCTGTAGTCATAAAAAAAGAAAGAAAGAAATGTGAGGATAAGTTTGCTAATATGGGATTTGGAGGAAATTTTCCTTGCTCTTAAAAAGGTCTGGTCTTTGTTTTGGCTTTGGAATTGTGTGTGTGTGTTTTTTTTTTCTCCTGCAGACATCTCGTAACTGTGAGGAAAACTAAGTAATGTATGAATATGGTGGAAAAGAAATGTGGAAAATACCTTGGTCTTTGATGGTAGCACTGAGCCACTAAAGTAATCAAATCTTTAGTTTCATTATCTTTGAATCTGATTTAAAGTGAGAAAATAAATGTTTCTTTCTCAGAAATCCACTTCAGTTGGGTTATCTGTTGTAAACAAAATAATATCAACTGACTGTGGTTACTAAAATCAAAAAGGAATGTAATACAGGACACTATATGATCACTGAATTGAAGGAAAAAAAAAACACTAGAACATGAAGTGAAACTAGAGTAACTATAGTATCTAAAAAAGAAGAAGTACTAAACAATTTCATAAGTTTGTTATCAATAAAAATGAATACATTTATTTTTTTCATTTTGCTGATGATATAAATTTCAGAAAAGAAACATTTGATTAGTGTCTGCTATGTGTTTATCTATTGGTTACAGGAATAAAGATCATCTAAATAACAGTCCCACAAGACTGTATCTAATAGAACAAACATATTTTCTTTAAAAAATTAAACTATTATTAGACATGGTGAGATAGATAATGTGCAACAAAATTAACACATTTTAATGACAAGTTCTTCCAATGTGTCAGGATTTATGCTAAGCACTGGAATTATGCTAGGGAGTCCCCAGTTCTTGTCCATATTCTCAGGAAGCTTACAGTCAGGAAGGCAGAAAATAAATTGCAACAAGTTCCATAAACACATGAATAAAGTACAGAGGTAGACCTTAATGATGGTTATCCAATAGGCACAATTTAAAAGGAAATTTCTCTACCAGGCAATATTTAACTGTTAAAGATAACCAAATCAGCATTGTGAAGACTTCTGGCAAGTGTTCCAGGCAGAGTGAAAGGCATAGGTAAAACATCTGAATCAGGAAAGTGCTCAGTGTGTTTTAAAATGTTTCAGAAAACAAAAGGAGGCTATGGGGCTTAAATTTGGTGGGATCAAGAAAGAGAAGAACAACAGATTTTTGGAAAGGTATGAGGGTCCAACTCAAACATAGCTTCTAAATCATAGTAACAGGCTTGGATTTTATTTGACACCAATGGAAAACTTTTATGAGATTGTATTCAGCAGAATGACATGGTACTGTTGGTAAATTTTTATGGATATTTGTGGATGGCATGTGGAGAACAGATATGAGGGAGCCAGGAGTGAGATCAAGAAGATATGTAAAGATGCTATTTGATGCTCTAACTGGAGCAATGTGGAGTCAGTTTTGGAGCATTTTGCAGAGCCAGTTTGGGAGTTGGATTAAAAATTAAGTTTGAAAATGCTAAATGTGAGGTGACTGTAAGATACCCATATGTAAAAGTATGTAAATTTGGTATTTACACAGATTTAAAAGCATGGAAATGTACTAATTACTACAGAGAGACAGAAAACAAAGAGAAAACTCAGGAGAAATTCCAACATTCAGATGTAACATATAGAAGGAAGTGTCAACATAAAAATATTATCTGTCACAGAGTTAAGAGGAAAATCAATTGAAGTAAAGGAATGATAGTGATCTAAAGAAAAAGATATAATGAAATTTCTTATTCCTGGAATTCAGTTGAACTTTGCTTCCTTATCTGAATCATAGCTTTCACCACATTCTGGACCATCGGTAAGAAGGAGAAACTTTTGACTCTTCTCTTCTAAATGTATGCTATGACTGCAGTACTTGACTTTGCAATTTTTTTTCGGAAATTTCTGACAATTTTTTGGTCAATTTCTGTGCTTTTGTAATCTAGTTCAAAAGGCTAGACTGTATTTAGTCTTTCAGCACAATATTCAATAACCACCAACTGAAATTAAATATCAGACATTTATAAGTACTAAACTGAGCTGTGGATAATTACACCGATAGAAAAATAGAGGGACATGGGAGGGGGCTTCAAGTTTAACTAAACTGGTATAAATGAGAATCTTAGCACATTTCCCCAACACTCACATTAGCACCCTTTGCTTCATCAACCAAGTATATTTGTTTTCACTTTCTATTCTGAATTAATAATCATCTCCATCCATTTCCAAAGTCAGTGTTTTCTTCTTTCTTCTGTTATCTCTATGAAGATACTAAAATTCTATGAGAGTTTAGTATGAAAGATACCAAAAGTAGATTTGGGTTACAATTTTTTTTCTATTGCTCATATTTAAATTATTATATTTAGATAAATAGGCCCCATGCATAATGTGATTTGTGACAATGTAGCTACTTTATCTTAATAATCATAAGTGCTTTAAAATTACTTAATAACAACAACATACTTAAGTTTAAAAATAAAACAAAATAATGGGGTTATATTTAACTTTCTTTTAAAAACCAAAGCAAAAGTTAGTTGTATAGTTTTTACAGCTAAGTACTACATACCCAAAAATTGGTGCAGCAAAAACTTTTCAACGTTTCGTGTTTAACTCCCATGCTCCTCAGTTTCGAACATCCTGTACATCATTCCCTTTTTTGTTGTTTAATTTTAAATGTGCTGAATCTCACAGCTTGTCTCGTCACAATACCAAATTAACAATTCTGAAAGAAATAAGTTAGTGCATAAAACCATGAATAGGCATTTATTAAAAAAGAATAATGTGACTTGTTCTCCAATGCATCTCATCAAAATACTTGTATCAAACTACTATATTTGTTTAGTAAAGTGATGTTTCCCTTCTATAGTCAATCTTTTCCTTTTCTTCTTAAGAATAACTTTCAATGTGTTTCATTGGAGAGTGAGTGTCCTATCGCAGCATCTTAAAATGCAAACAACCATTGGTACATGTAGGGTAGAATTTATTAATAATTATAACACAGCATGACCACAGAGAAGATTAAAACTAATGCTTTAACTGTGTAAATATTTTTTGGTGTTTTTTCTTACAATTTAAAAAATTTTGAATCATCATTTTGAGGTATCCAGAAAGATGATACAACAACAAATGAGACCTCGACTCAGTCACTAACTAGCTGTGTGATCATTGGAGTTCTGTCACTTAAAATCCCAAGGCCTCAATATTATATTGGGAAGATAAAAGGATTTGGGCATAATACATTTTGAGACTCCTTTTAGCTCTTTAATTTTCTCATACTGATTATCTAATCATTAACAATTCCCAATAAAATAGTTTTATAGTCACATTTTATACATACGTACATATATGTGTATATACATGTATGTGTATGCATACACAATATCTATACATGCATAGATAAGCTTATGAAAACTCCTATTTCATAAGAACTCAGTTCTAAATAGAATTATAAAAATTCTACTAATTAAGATTCAAGATCCCTTTGCAGTTTTTTTCTCAATTGCATCCTGCTAAGGAAATAGAGTATTGTGTCCAAATATTACTTGACTCAATTCAGTTTTCTTCTGTGCTGGTTCTATTGTCAATTTGAAAGCTATGTGCATTGCTATCAATTTTGTATTCAGTCATAGTCCTTACTTTTTATTTTTTTATTATTTTTACTTATGTTTTGATTATATAAAGTATGCCTATTTTTCTTTAACTAGGTTAATTGATGATATTGGTGGGGATCTGGGTATTTCACTTCCATTTAATCATTCTTCATGCCCCTTCATTTCCATCATATACTCCCTTTTTTTCCTTCAATACTGTATCGACAAAGGAAGTCTTTTGCTTCCAAGTGGCCTTCTTTTTGCCAAGAAGCTATACCCTCCCAATTTGCTGCTTCTTACCCCTCATATTTTCAATCCCACTGGTTCACTGGAATATAAACTTAGCATTTCCCATTTAGTGAGATGTTCTATATCTGGAGAGAATTTTTTCCATGTCTGATCGCCATTGGGACTTCTCTATGCTTATTTTTCTGTTTTCATTTATTCATTGAACATATTTTTTCTGCCAATTATGTGTCTAGAAATTAAGAATGTTGCAGTCAATAAATAGATGGAAATATCTCCTCTTAGGGTGGTTATATTACAGTTTGTGTATATACAGGTATAAGTGCATAGAAAAAGTCTGTAACTAATCAACCTGATAGAATTCCTCCTCTCCAAAGAAAACAGTCAAGGTTTATTTATTTTTTTATTTGAATGCTCTAAAAGCATGACATTGTCTTCCCTATGTAACTGAAAAGGACAGAAAATGGATAAAATGTTTCTCAAAAGTATATTTTACAATAATAAAAATAACTTTTATTATAACGCATTATTTATTATTCTAAGGCATAGCTCTCATGCTGACATAGGTATGTAAGGCATTTTAATTTCATACATTGAATACATTCTTAGAAAGTCATTGTATTATTTATGTTACCATTTTAGATATTATAATACTAAATTTACAATAATGATCATTTACAACATCAGTAATATCAAATATTTTTTAAGAAAAAATGTATCTTTTTTTCTGAGAGAAGTATTAATTATCTTTCAAAATTCTTTTAGTATTATTGCTAAACTCATTTTACAGGTAAGAGATATAATAAATAGATATTTAAGAAATTTGCCTAGAGTTTCATAAGAATAAGAGACATGCTTCATATATCTGGGGAGATACAGTGGAATAAATAAAATTGTACGATGAAAACTGAACAAATTTCAGAATTTATTCAGAATCTCCAAATAGTAGAAGTACCTGGGGTAAGTGATTTTGCTCCTCTCCACTCTCAGAGGCAATGTCATAGAGAAACAGCACCTGACCCTATGAGTGTTCATCTGTTTACATAAAGGCAAGACTGTCTCTAATCCTCACTGTATACACTTCACTAGGTTGCTGGAATAATTTCCCCAATTACTCTTTGCCCATGTCACCATTCTGTTGACAGACCTTGTTCTTTCCACAACCTTCATAACCTCCTTTCATTCTCACTCCCACTCTTGCTTCTTAGCCATACCTGTGAAAAACTTCACTCTAGTCAGATAGTGATGTTCATCTTCCTTTTGATCCCACCTAGAGCTTTGACTCTCCCTTTAATCACCACTGCTCACACTCTTCCTTTCTTAATTCCTAAGTTTTCCTCAAATTCTTGCTCAAGCCCTGCTTTCTTAGTGATGTCTTTTTTTAACTGAGATATCATTGACATAAACGTTATGTAAGTTTAAGGCGTACAATGTGTTGATTTGATACATTTATATTTTGCAGTATAATTACCACCATAGCCTTAGCTAGCAGTGTCATCACCTCATGGAATTATTATTATTTCTTTTTTGTGTGTGAGAACATTTAAGATCTAGTCTCTTAGCAAGCAACTTTGAAATGTATAATACAGTATTGTTGATTACAATCTTTATGCTGTGCATTAGATCTCCAGGACTTATTTATTTACTAGTTGTAAATGTGCACCCTTTGACATCTGTTTTCTTAAAAGAAAAATGGATCAATGTCTTCAACAATTTTATTTGTTGTTTTTAATCTCTGGTGCTTGACACTTCATGATTTTACGTAAATAGTAGATGAAGAAAGTATAGTTGAACTCAGGTATAGATTTTGCAATTCTAACAATCAGGTTATCTTTGAGATTTCTAATGAGTGTAGCTCCAGGGATTGCAAAAGGCAATCAGACATCACATCTTTCAGGATATGTGTGGTCAGAGAGCTGCCCTTTCGCGACCTGAAATAAATGCATTTAGCACAGCCACCGCTCAATAAGGTCAATCTGCCTCAGCTCCCATTTCACATTAAGGGGATTATGCTCATCATTTCTTAAAAGAAGAGTTATGTTCATCATTCCATGAAAGAAAATCAATGAAAAGCAATGAATAAAAATATTTATTATAATAAGTAAAATTATAAACCAAATAATTTTCATGCTTCAGTATTTGCTGTATTAATACTTGCATGTACTGTCCTTGGTAATATGTTTCATTTATAACAAAAGAGTACTTAGTTTTAATCTATCAAAAAGAAAGCATAAAATATAAGCTGCTTTAGTCTATTAAGAATGAGCCATTTAAGTAATAAAATTTTTTCTCAACATTAGTTCTGACCCTATCTGTCGTGAAGATCTATCATAGAATTTTTCATTTTTATTTTTCTTGAATAAATATCAGATAATTATAAAATATATTTCTATCATCAAAAAGTCATGGTATTTTTTTATTGTTTTAAACTGTTATTCAAGATGTCATTTCTTTCATTATCTAATCACATTACCTAGTGTTACTGAATAAGTTAACAGTATGATATTTGTTTCTAAAGAAACTCTGGCTCCCTGCTGCATAATATATCTGTGTTTATTAAGAAAGCTTACATGAGCTCTTATGCATTATCTAGGAACTGTTTGTTTCATATTTACTTAAATTATTCTGGAAGTGCACTTTCTTTTCTTCTCATTTACTTGATTTAAATTCTTGATATATATGGATTAATTGACATTTTTTGCTGCTCAAATTTTAAAATAGCTCAATTATTATAAACTATAAAGATAATTAAGATAATAATTGATTCAGTAAATGAATGAAGATATATATTTCACATACAAAACTAATTCACTCACTTTTCATTAAGGAAATCAGTATAAACTCATGATATCTGGATTCAGAGGAATCTTCTTCCAGCAAGGTTCAGGCTTTACCTCCCTAAGTAGACGTCCATTTAATTATCCTTACAATGAAATGGCAATACATAGATTTCACTATATTCTCAAAATACTCTCAAAATAGATGGAAATATGTCTTGGTAATCCATTCCCCTACATCAGAAACAAAGTAAGCAAACTGTGGCTCAAAGTATTTAAATTACTTCTCTATGTCTAATTCAGGAAAAAAATGAAGGAAGCTTTGAACCTAAAATGTCTCAATCCAAAGCTGGTATTCCTTCCACCCTCACCAGCTCCAGAGCCAGTGTTATTTCCAATTTCAATGCTTTGTAATACCACTAATTGCAACTATGGGAAACCTAAGCCCATATCATGAGGAGAATGGAAGAAAGGACCAGTTTTTAATTTGTTTAACCTAAGTTTTTCACGATCTCTTCACTTTTGAGCTGTTTATTTTTTACTGTTATTAATAATTCTTTTACTAAACATTATTAAAGACATACTTGTATCACTTTCACATCAATTTCTTGTTAAGATCAAAGAAATATAATAACTTACATTAGAAAATAGAATTAATAGTTATAACTCACTTAAAAAAACGATTCATTCATTTTATTCTTCTATCCACGATTCTGTATACGCATAATGTAGAAAATGTCTAGAATGTGTTTCATCTAATATTATTGATGGTTTGGATCTGTTAAAGAACAAAATTCAACTGAGTAAATTTTAAAAATCTCATTGGTTTTATTCAGTCATTCATGAATCTGGTAGCATTTAATCTAGCAAACAAAAAGGAGCTCTAAAGAGCTGTACAAAGGAAGAAATTTTTATAGACCAAAGTGAGCATAAATAAGGAAATTATACTGGGTACTTATTGATTGGTTAAAGCAGGGTTACTTTTTCTTACCTGGAGCAAAGGGAAGTCTTGAAGCTGGATCAGGTAATGGGCTAAGCAGCAAGAGTTGATTGGTTGGCATAGGTCTTCCTTTACTTGAAAACTGAGCTTCGAAGTTTAATTAAGTTTTAGTTTGCTAATGTGGGACTTAACATGAGCAGCTCTATCTTGAGTCAAACTGGTTTTGTTATCAAATTTGGATTTGTAGTGTCATTAACATGGTTTTCCTCATAACTTGAATTCTTGGTAATGGTCATAGTAAAGTCTGACCAACAAACCAACCAACCAAGCAAAAAACTTTTATATTTAATATTTAAATGTTCAATTTGGTTAAATAGTTAAGTATTTAATTAGTCTACTTTAGAGAGAAAATTTAGTTTATAAGACTTGATTGGTTGTAGAATCTTGAGTGTATTAGTTTATATTCAGATAATTATAACTAATTACATTTCCTCTCTTTGTATTTTCCTGAAGTGATTCAATTTTACATATCATTTCTTTAGTTTTATTTATTTTTTTAACATTTTACAGATGGTACAAACTATACTATAATTAACTTGAAAATATATATGCAAATCCAAATAATTTCTTTGTAAATTAAGTTTTACATCTGGACAATGATACCTAATATTCAGTGCTCTGGTAAACAATTATAATTATAATTATTATAAGAGCATTAATAAATTAATTAATAATATATCTGGCCAAGCCAAATGGACAGCATCAAGATAGAGGTGCTCATTCTTTCAACTCAGATCTTTTGAATTCCTCCTTTGTCACAGGCATTAACTGAGCCCTATGATGACTTCACCCTGTCTAGAATGTGAGAGTCTCAAAAGGAAAAGACAAACACCAGAATGGGAAAATAAGAAAAATAACAAGTTTTTCAAGAACACTAATGCTGTCTTATAGTTTCCTTACATGTTATAGGGTCTTCTTTTTGACATTAGAAATAAAGAATGTAAGCTATTGCATTGATGTAACTCAATGATAAGAACAAAATAAAAAGTTAATTCTTTAGTAGTTACAGCCTAGATTTCCAAACATCTCGTTTGAGGTAATGATTTATGGAGCCCATGAACATTTAGGCCTTAGAAAGTGCATGCCTATTAGTTACTATGAACTAATATATTTTTCATCTATTGAACAGACAGAGGTTATCTCCTGTGTCTAGAAGAGCATGTTACTGAAAGTTTTAGTGCATGCAGTATCAGAGATATTAAATATAACAATGAGATAAAACTAAAGCATATGTAGTTTTTAATCTTTACAAATTGCCGCATATCAGAAATATAGAAAAATAGAAATTATATATATATATAAAACTTAAATAGAATATAAATATAGTAATTAGATATTATAACTGCCAACCCTCTTTGTGTAAAAAAAGGTAGAAGAATTAAATATACATCTATAGTACTTGGTCTCTAAGGGTTTGCCTGCCATTTATAAAACCGTTGGAAATAGGGTGGTACTCAGTTCTCGTGGGTCCTTTGTAGAAATTCAGAAAAGATTCCCTCACTTGCAGAATTTTTGCAATAGTATAATATCTGGTTCTTAATTATTAACTTAGTGAATGAAGAAAATATGTGAAAAAATACTACTGACTACTGTCTGTCTATTCCTTAGAATTTTGAAACTCATGACTAATATATAAAATAATCTATTAACTAATTTGGAATATGGAAAAAGAAGGAAATCGCTTTCCTATTTGTCCCAAAATTCCTGGTTAATAGGGTGATGTAGCAAACTGTAGGCTTTTGTTGTTTTTATTTGGTGGCGGTGGTTGTTTATTAACCCCTTCTAATGTCAGTTTTTAGAGAGGCACTTAGTCATAAATTATGTTGCCAAACACTTAATGTATTACAAAATCAAACATTCCTCCTAATAACCTACATAGAATTTCAGGATACTCCCTGACAATTTTTAGGAGCCCTGGAGTTGCTTACATCTGTAGTAAAATATTTCATTGGCTGCCTGTCTTCTACTTCCTGATTAGTCATTCATAATATTCAAATCTATTAAAAAACTAAATCTTTGTCTGAAATCTGTGCCTCTGCATCATATTGATACATAATCAATACAAAGAGAACTTACTGTGTTTCATTGTCATAAGAGCCGTTTTGATTGCATATTGTAAAATATCTTGTCGTTTTCCTTCGTAAATTTATATGTTAATTAGCATGAGGGCTTAAGTAAGGAAAAAAGGGAGGAAAAAACCTACATACCCTACATATTTATGGAGGGAGACAGAGAGAGAAAGAGAGAGAGAGATGCCATCCTAAAGAAGTCAATCTTCAAAAATAAGAATAAAAATTAGAAACTTCTAGCCCTTAAAATCTTCCAAAGCATGCTCTTTACAATCTACAAAAAATGTATTTACATTTGTATATCTCTGATTTTTAAGATAGGCTTACTAGGGGTTAGAGCTAATTGTTTGGCAAGTGAAATAAGTTAGAAGATGAGTTGATTCATGAATTAGTCCACTGATTTAACATTTATCTGGACCACATGATAAAAGCACTCTGAAATGCCTGACACTAAACAAGAATGCATTTTACATTAGATCTAATCAGCTGGAGATCCTGAATCTTAGTTTTTAAGTGCCAAAAAGATGTTTTGATATTATTAAAAACTATGTTTTTGTTTGTTATACTAAAATTTCTCCATCAAAATGTTTAAACATCCTGTGCTTTAACTAATAACCACTCAAAAACATATATTAAATTAGATTTAATGAAAGCCTCACATTAAAATAAATGCTGTTGACTACCTCTTCATCGTTAAAGCCACGTATCTCCGTATTTCCTTGTCTAACTGTGAAATAAGTAACTTCTTGACATTGTCAATAAGAATTTGAATTTCTAGAAAATACAAGTGTTTCTCTTCATTTAAATTTCAAAATAAAGTTTAAATAAATTGTACTTTTAATTCAATGAAAATTAAATCAATAAAAATTAGGATTTATTTAAAAATTTAGTGGGGGAATTTTTCTTCTATGATTTATAGAGTTACAATTTTAAATTTATTCTTTCATAATATTTATAAGATTCAATTATCTTCTCATTATGTAGTCATTTTTTCTTTCCCTTCTAACATGTCAAAACATCATAGTGCTAATTCTTACTCGAACAAAGTGAGTGCTACATCTTATCATAAAAATACATACATATAGAAGCAGAAACAGGAAATTGATTAAACAAATTAGAACACAGGGTGCTGGTCCCTTCAGACAGTGTGGTTTGTAGATGTTTCTCTCCTCTCCTTTTAGCTAGTTGGTTGAAATTTATTCATTATTAGATTTAAGATATATAATTGATTTTTATTCCTAATAATATAATGTGACCTTGAAGAAGCTTTTAAAGGAACAGGTACACAATATCTCTCATGCTTAATGATAAATTTTACAAGGCTCAGCAAAGATAAAATAACTTAAAGTCACTGTGATCACAAAGGTCCCATTATAAAGGATCTGATAGCATGTTACTACTCTCAGTCATTTCTGGATTGAAGCAATAGAATAAGTAACTATTTAATTTAATCTGGGTGTTGTATTCCTCGCACATTGTTTTTGTTAAATCAAATTTAATAAATTGTATCCATTTAAAGTGCATACTTTAATTAGTTTTGACATACATATATACTTATAAAGTCATTGACATAATTAAGATACAGAACGTTGTTATGATTCCCAAAATATTTTTTGTGCCCTTTTACAGCTGATTCTTACCTGACTTTGGACCCAGGTACTCACTAACAATTGGTTTGCACTTCATTAAGTACTATGAAATTTAAGACTGCACTGTATATTCCTTTGCGTCTGACTGTTCACGCAGCAAAATAATTTTAAGGTTCATCTATGTTGTGTTTACCAATATTCTATCTCTTTATTGCTGAGTAGTATATATTATATGAATATAGTACATTTGATTTATTTATGTATAGGTTTATGGACATATGGGTTGGTTTCCAATTTTTTTTTTTTCTCACTTCAACCGCTTTATTTGAAAATCCAGTCAGTGATTTACCATCACGGTTCTTTTCTTGCACAGGTAATGGGTGAGGCCTAGAGACGCCGCGACACCTGCCAGGGCCAGCACGGCAGCCGTGATGTAGAATAAAATTCCTGTGAACATATCTATACATGATTTTGTGCATAAATATGCTGTCGTTTCTCTTAAATGCCTAGAAATGGAAAGACAACATTGTATAATATGTAACTTTAGGAAATAAATGATTTTCAAAATATTTCCCAATGTGAAATTTAGATTACAAATTCTTAGCAACATGAGATTATAAATTTTAGCCATTCTAATTGATGTATATTGACATTTTATTGTGATTTTGATTTTAATTTTCATGTTGCCTGATGATTTTGATCCTCTTGCTGTTTTGAATTACTTTGGATTGCATTCTCGACATTATGAATTATGTTGTGGGAACTGGGTTGTTTTATATTCCTTTGAAGAAAATTGATATATTTGTTTTAGTTGAGAATTCATTCACTACAGTGGTAATGTGTGCTCTGTCTTGCCTATGAGAGATGACAACTCAAATCACATCCCAGACTGTGTTTAGCCTATCATGTATATATATATAGTTCAGTTGTTAACCAGACACCAAAGCATTTCAATATACAGAATTTGAGATCTCCCTTTTATGACTATTCTTTCTAGGATAACCCCCTCACATTCCAGCATCACTTATTGCCTGATGCAGTTCCTTTCCTCCAGTTCCTCCACTGGCCAAAAGACTGTTTCTCTATAAGTTTTAGCTGAATTGCTCCATATCAAGATGCTCCTGACATTTAGGGCAACACCACAAAAATGTGAAATTTTCTGTGACAGTCTATTCTGCAGAGCTTTAACAATCCTCTAAGTTCTCCCTGCTTTTATTCACATTTCAGATCATTCAGGTAGTTTTTATTTTTTCCTTTCTTCCTTTCCTTCCTTCCTTCGTTCCTTCCTTCCTTCCTTCCTTCCTTCCTTCCTTCCATCCTTCCTTCCTTCCTTCCTTCTTTCCTTCCTTCCATTTTTCCTTCCTTCCTTCCCTCCATCCCTCTTTTTGCTTCCTGTATTTCTTTCTTTTTTTATATATATTCTTTTCCAAAATGTATAATAGTTATCTGTAAATGCATGTTTGTTAAGAGTTCTCTCCTCCATGAAAATGGAAACTGCTTTAAATATTTTTGTAAGGCATTTAGTATATTTTTAAGATACATAAAAATTAAATCGATTATATTAATATTGATATTGGTGTCTTCCAGATACACTGAACAAATAATTAGAACTGAGATAATGGCTCCAGCAACAGGTGAATGCTTAATGGGAGTCAGAACTATACATTCAAAGATCGATACATTGACAAAATTCAACATTGCCAAAGAAAATAAGAAACAGTTCTCATTTCTTTTCCTGTCATACAACAGTAAAATTCCAATTATTTCCTCAACCACTATCATAATCATGACAGTATTTCTGTGACTGGGAAATATATACTATGAGCTCTACAATTTCTCTATTATTCTGCTTGAAGGCATTTTTCCAGAATACTGGCTTAAGAAAGGGAACTGAAATTGAGTCCTAAAGCTTTCCTGTGCAGAAGAGAAAAATATCAGAGTTCAGAGAGACCGAGACTGCAAGAAAAGAAGGCAGAGTTCTGTAAATAAGTAGTGAGTCAGAAAAAGAGCTGTTGAAATCCACAGTGTTCCTCCTGAGTCTTTACTGAAAACAAGTAGTAAGATGGTAAATTTCAAACCAATTATATTTTAATCTTATTAAATATATGTGTTGTAAACATTACAGTTAAAAGACAAATTGAAAAAATGGAAAATAAAATCAGAGCATGTCCCATCTACACGTTCTGTACAAAATAGAATGGCTTGTGCCATCATCACCTTTTGTACTGGAAGTCATATTCAAATGTTACTTCGAATATTTGGAAAATAGTACCTAATATTTCTTCTCGTGATTATGCTACAATGTTCTGGTTCTTCCATTCAATTTTGATAGTCAATAAGTGTATCCATTATTATTCTATTTCTCTTTTAATCTACTATCTGATAATAATGGATAGAGAATTATGGGTATTATTATTTTCCTAAAAATAAATTGCTTGTACATAAATCTCTCAGACATAATTGATGTTGCACAGTTATAAAGGTTAAAAAAATACAGAATACAAAAAAATATATGAAGAAAAAAACCCACTTTACTAAACTGATTGATTTTTTTTCTTATAACCTTGCTCTAATCTATGCTTTACCATATAGATTAATCAAATTAAGGAATCAGGAAGATGATGAAAAATTGATGTTTCAGACCTCATCAGAATTTGAGATACTCTCTGATATATTACTTAGACTTTGGGCTGTCTCTGTAAATTTAAATTTCTGCATATGAGGCTACTTGTTCCAGGACAAAGAGACAGTTATAAAATTACAGGTAGCAAAAAGTAAAATCTCAGGTGTAATAAAAAATATATAGCATTGTTTTTTCATCTAGGCATTGTAGATTATCAGGCATATAGGAGAAATAAACCAATGTTTTCATAATATGCATGTACATAATTTATATTAATATTATTACATTATCTAGTAAACACAAAGATTTTTAATGGTAAATGTTCCCCCTCTTAATTACAAACTTTTTTTTTTTTTTAAGAATCCTGTTTGGAACATAAGATAAATTAATTATTTTGTAGTTTGTCTTTCTGTTCTTTCATTTCAGCATATTACTTATTCATTTATTTATATTTAATATATCTTCTAATTCCAGCTAGAGATTCAAATTTTTAAGGAAAATGAAACATTTATAATATTAGGTATGCATGAGCTACAGTGCTGAGGTTCTGTAGATTTAAAGGATTGTTAAATTAACAGAAAAATAAAGTGCCAAAGTAAAGGACAAAAATCATAGGTTCTAACATGTTAAACAATTTTTCTTACTTGGATGCCTACTGGAAGAACTTGGCCCTATTTGTCTCTTCAGGCAAAAACCAGGGTAATATAACTCCTTTTCATCTGAGTATTTTAAGAAATTGAATTATCATGTAAGATTCTCCCTAGGAGACTGTTCTCTTATCTTTTGTCAGCATTCCCCCTTTTATGACCTTTGAAATCATTTTGCTTTTTAGATACATATTTTCTCCAACTGTTCTTTAGGAAATAAATTGAAAGTTCACCTGATGGTGATTGTCTAATAAGAAATACTTTTTATGTTAAATTGAAATTGAAGAAGAGCATTACAGTGTGCTATGATTTTAGATATACTTTTTCCTCTGAAACTAAAGTATTTTTTTTCTCAAGTTTTCTGCTTTTTCTTCCTAAAAATTAAATTTAAAAAGGTCCTCTCTCACAGGGTTTTTGAGTAGATTAAAAATGTATTGTGTACCTAATTCCTAATATAGGACCTGATTTATGGTTTTAGAGAGAAATAGAGTATTTTCTCCCTTTCTTTACACTGTAGTTTTTTATATGATGCTTTATCTTCCCTGTGAACATGTAATCATAAGGTTAGGCAACATGTCTGTTTTTGCATAATTTCTCAAAACTAATGAAATGGTGAATTTCAACTCTAAAGTGCTCAATAAATGTTTATTGGTGAATATAGCATGTTACATTTGTTATAAGTACTACTGGTAAACGGACAGTCATAAATTTGTCATTTATGTTGATTATCTGATGAAATCTTGTGAAGCAGACATCTTTATTCCCATTTTATTGATGAATAACAAAGCCTTTAAATGGTTAAGTGGTATGCTGAACAAGGTCATGCAGTTAGTACATAAATAGTATTTCAAAGGTTAGAAAACATTTTTATATGCTATCATTTTATATACATGACTTGTGAAAAATTAATATAAACACAAGTGTGTCATATACTACTTAAAAATAAAATCCCATTAATAAAACATGTTTTTATTCATAATTAATAACTGTTGTTGATACATTATTTGACAATGAAGTACAGGGCAGGAGAAGCCAATAAACATCTTCTACTGTGATGTCAGAATGTGGTTAACATAATAGGTTTTTACTAATACCACTTCATATGAAGTGCCAAGAAAGGGGATGGCTGGTAGAGAGTTAGTGCTCAATGAATAGTTTTAGAATAAATGAATAAACTTAAAATCTCCCCAAGTTTTATATTCTAATGTAAAATGTCTCTAACATTTGCATTATTTTGGTAATCACATTCTCAAAGCTCACTGCACTACCTTGTCCACAGAAAATACTTGCCCTTATTTCATACTGCTGAGATGGTAATATTTTTCTTCAGGTAATGTCTATAAAATAATTACATTTAAGAATTTTAGTGGGTAAAAAGATACACATTAAGTAGAAAATTATTAATATCAAATTGTCATCTAACATTGTATTATGATGACAATATAATGCTATTATTTGGAAATCCACATATAATGTCAAAAGATACACTCACATACATATAGAAAAGCCTAGGCAAATTTACTTTTCAATAATAGTTGAATTAGACATGTTACAAATACATGCTAATTCACTTTATCAACTGGTAATAAAAAGTTTTGTCTTGTTTAGGTTTTGCTATTTTTTGTAGATGATTTAAAACTAGCTAAAATGAAAATATCTGGAGCACACTTTATCTCTGCACATCCAAAAGTTAAGAATTTTTTTTTTTCTTATTCTGTTAACTAGTTTGTGCTCAGCATCTAAGGTTTCTTCTGGTTTCAGCTTCAACATGTAAAGAGCTAGGAAGTCATGATTCACATTTTGACAACAGCAAAATGCCTATTTACCTCAGTTTCTATACCCTGATATGACAAGCCTGGCTTTCAATAGAAATGTAAAAGGCATGCCATAAGGCAAGACAAATACAAACACTTATATGACACAGATGTTGGAGTTATTGAACAGGAAATTTTAAGTTACTGTATTTAATATGTTAAGGCTCTAATAGAAAAAGTAAATGAAGTAAAATCGTATAGATAATGTAAAAGAAGAGGTTAAAATTCTACTAAAGAATAAAATATGTGCTGAAAATAAAAAAAAAAAAAAAAACCACTGTGACACAAATAAAGTATGTATTTGGTTGGCATGACCAATAAAATAATCATAGACTCTGTAGGTATGTTAACAGAAACTTCTCATATTTAAATTCAAATAACAAAACAATGACAAGAAAAACAGAACAAAGCATCCAAGAATTGTAGGACAATTCTAAAAGGTGTAATATTTGAATCATTGAACAACAGCAAAAGAAAGAGAGAATAGAGTAGAAAAATATATTTGAAGTTATATGATTCGGAACTTTCCAAAATTCATCCCAAATATTAAAGCAGAGATCCAGGAGATTGAGAGAACATCAAACAGGATAAACACCAAGAACAAAACAACCAACCAACCAAACAAACAAAATAACCCCTAGATTTAGGCACATCAATTCAAAGTGAAGCTAACCAATAAAAAGAGAAAAGCTTGAAAGAAGCCAGAAGAAAGAAAACATATCACATAGGGAGAGTTGAGGACAAGAATTACTGCAGCCTTCTCATCTGAAACCATGCAAGCAAGAAGAGAGTAGAGTGACATATTTTAGTGTTGCCAGGAAAAAATACAAATCTAAACTTTCATAACCAGTAAATACTCTTCAGAATTGAGAAAGAAAAACAAGAATTTCTCAGGAAAACAAAACTTTAGGAATTTATTTCCAGCAGTCCTGTTCTGAAAGAAACAGTAAAAGAAGTTCTTCATGGTATAGGTTATTGACTCAGGTCTTCATAAAGAAGAGTGTCTGAGAAAAGATAAATGGGTCAAGAAAATAGTTTATTTTTCTTATTCTTAATTATCTGTGAGTTAACTCATTAAAGAAATGATAATGCAAAGTATTGGGTGATTATAGAATATGGATAAGTGAAATGAACAGTAACAGTAATGTCATGAGAGACAAAATAAAGGACTTTAGTAATTGGTAAATTGTGATTTAACTTTAAATGTAAATGGTTTAGTATGTGCCTTTATTTGGAAATGGAGTCTTTGCGGATGCAATTAAGATGAAGTCACTAGGGTGGGTCCTAATCCAACACTATCAGTGCACATATAAGAAGAAATAAACATGTGACAACAGAGATGGAGATTGGATTGATAGAGCTGCAAGGCAAGCAAGTAACACAAGGATTTAAGTCCACCACCAGAATCTAGGAAGAGTCAAGGAAGGATTTCTCCCAGTCTCAGAAGGAACATGACCTTTTGAATCCTTGAATTCAGGCCTCTAAGTATGAAAGCAACGACACCTTCATAGCAATGAGCACACTTAAAATCAGATCTTGATTCCTAATACCACTTGCCAATAAAAGAAACCAGGCTTTTTGGAGGAAGCCCTGATTTTAGAACTAAAGAAATATATTAAATAAACCTAGAGTATCATATAATGCCAAAAAGAATTAAAGTGCTTAAAAATAAACCCACAGTGGTAGACATTTGTCAAAGTTATGTCATAAGTCCCAACAGAAAGAACCCTCTGGAGAAATCATAACAATTTAAGGAGAAATAAATAAATTAGTATTAGATTATAGTCCAAAGTAAATAAATAAATAAATACATACATACATAAATAAATAAATAAATAAATAAATAAATACAGATGACTCTATACTGATATAAATAAATAATTGAATAAGTAATCAATAAATGTAAATAAATAAATAAATAGGAGAAATAGGCAATTGTTTGGTGAGGAAAAATTAAATACTCTGCCCTTAAGGTGGGGGAGCATAAAGTCCACTTTCTAAGTGTGAGCTGTACACAGTGACTTCCTTCTACAGAATACACTGTGGAAATGATTGAGGGCAGGGAGAGTAGATTTCTAGTGGAGAAAACTACAAACAGTATCTCAGTCAGGTGGTCAAGGATAATGGCAACACTGATATGTATCCTTGATATGACATCATGAAAATGGCATCTTGCCTCTATTGCCTACCTATTGAAAACACCTGAATCCAGGTTAATCATGAGGAAAGCATCAGAAAATTCCCAATCGTGGTGCATCCTACAAAAAAAATGGCTAGTAAGTACTTTTTAAAACTGTCAAGGTCATCAAAAACAAATCTGAGAAAATTTCACTGCCAAGAGGAGCTTACAGAACATGATGATTCAGTGTAATGTTTCCTCTTGAATAGAATTCTAGAACAGAAAAACGGCATTAGATAATGAATAAGGAAATCTGAATAAAGTAGAAAATTTAGTTAATAATGAGATATCAGTATTAGTTCATAATTATACAAATGTACATACTAATATAAGATGTCCCCAAAATTCAAGGAAAAGTCTTTCTTCATTGCTGTCATGTTTTCTGATGAACCTGAAAAGTTTTCTTCTATATAGGGTAAAAAATAATATAAACGGAGCCACTTTAAAACAATGTCAGAGCTCCCATCAGAGGAAATGCCTTGCACCTCTTACTCCTCAAACCTTTGAAATGTTAAAGGAGAGCAAAATAACCTTTGGACTAGGCCTAAAGCAACATTGCATGCCAAAGAACTGTTTGCAAGGATAATAAGGAAATAGACATGACTACTGGACTTATGACTACAGGACTGAAAATTAAAAACATTATTTAGAATTATCATCACTATGTTAGCTTATCTATACCAATAGAAATGCCTTCCTTCTATTGATGTAATTGTTCCTCCTCTTTTTCTCATAAATACCCTTTGCCTTTGTCTACTAATCGGAACACTTTGGTGGCTTCTACCTGAATCAGTGCTTCCCCAGTAGGTATTCTTTTCTGATTTCAAATTAACGCCTGTTGCTTCTCACTTTGGCCTTTTATTACTAGGTTAGCAATAGTTTATTAAAAATCCTAAGGCACGATTGACACATTTTAAGCAGGCAAAGAAGATAGTTTCTTTTTCTTCCATTTTTAATAGTCACTATCACAATAGTTTAAATTATTTAACTGACTCCCATGCCTGCTGACAGTGGCTTCTTTTCAATAGTACCAGCAGTTAAATAGATACTGCTCTAAACATTTTATTTTAATGATAATAGTACTTTATATTGGTGTGATGCTGTAGTGTACAAAGTGCTTTTAGATTCATTCCTTCATTTAATTACAAAGAGAATATTTCAAAAAGTCAGCAGTCTTTGAATCCATTTCCATTTACATAGTGGCCGTTCACATTATCCCTGTTTACAGAAGCACTGTTTCTAATAGGGATGCTGAGTTATGCTGCTCAAGTCCTTCCTCCAAATAGAGATGCTCCATTCCCAGGCGCTTAGAGTGTTCAGTGCTGACAGCTCACAGGGAAATGCAATCTGCACATGAGAGCTGCCTCCCTCACATTATGTTCCCTCAGGGGGGCATTTAGAAATCCATTTAGGATTAAAGATTCTAGGCCCATTTCCTCAACAAGGAAAATTCTGTAGTCACATTCTAATTTCAATGATTTCTATAAGATTACATAAGTGTTCTTTGTAAGTGTGCTTAGTTCCATATTTCTGTTCTTCCCTCCACCCTGACAGTCGTGAAGAAGGCTCTCCAAGATGCCTCCTGTATCCCTGAGCCATAGTCTGCTATCTGGAAAAATCCTCACAAAAAGCAGAGATTCAGGTAGCAAATAGGATTATTCAATTTATGCAGAAATATAAATGGTCCGAATTAAGAATATATAAACCTGCAGATAATGAGAAATAAATGATAGTAGCTAAAAGAAAATGTTTGGACGCTAGGTGTCTAGATCTTTGGAAGCAACATGTGGGTAGATCTCTGTGAATCAGAACAAGCTGCAAAGATCTTTATATTACATTTAAATTCTAACAATGATCATCTATCATAGAAGAGTCAGTCACTAAACGACCACATAAAAACAATGACTAAGAGTTGTTATTAGCCAGGGCCGATCATGGGCCACCCCTCACAGGCTTGGGTGCATATATAAAGTAGATATAATATCAGATATGGGGGATATTCATGGCTCAAAAGCATAACCTCCCACTCCTGCAAGCTAATCTAGTTAATGCTGCTACTGACTACCAAATCTTCAAGGAAAAAAGACTAATAGTATCTTTGATATGAAACCATTTTTTCAAGGAGAATTTCCAGCTACTTAATGAAAATTTGGTCATATTGGACATTCCCAGCCTGGAAGGGTAGCTGATCTGTCATTAGTCTAACATGGGTTTGCCTATCCTCTGTGCAAGTCCTTGTTCTCCACTACTATCTGAGGATTTACGAAACATAAACCACTGATCTGGTGATCTGGCAAAATCATTCTTTCAACAAAAAGAATCACTTTACAGCGAAGGATATGTGATGCTGGGGATATCACCATGGAATTCGTAAGTCCTGTTATATACTGCACTGCCAGAGATCAGCAGACAAGAAAAGAAGTCAACATATCGTCAAGAGTAATTGACCTTGATCATCAGAGAGAGGTAGAGTTGCTGTTATCGTATTGACCCCAGGCTCTTAATTAAAAAAAAAAAATTGTTCTGTATCTACAATTCTGCTTTAATATAAATTACTGCCACTTATATCTATTTCTGGAGATTCTATTCTGTCCCATTCTTTTTTTTTGCCTGCTTTTTTCCACTACCACATGTATTTATGTATTTATTTATTTGTTTGTTTATTTATTTATTTATTTATTTACTTACTTACTTATTTATTTATAGTAGTTTATAATAAACATTATTATCTAGTAGAATATAGCCTCCACTTTATTCTTCCTAAAATGTGTCCTAGTTTTGCTTGACCCTTTTTAATTTCTAATAAATTTTAGAATTTATTTGTGAATGTTTCCAAGATAGATTCTGCCAAAATTTTAGTGTGATTTCACTGAATCTATAATTTTGTTTAAAATAATTGAAATTTATAAAATGTCTTTAACCCCTTAATATTATACTACTTTAATAATTTATTTATTGAATTTATCTTATTTACATTTTTCTCTGTAGACATCTTACTTTTCTTTTGTTAGATTTATTTCTAAACCTTTGATACATTTATAAATAGTATCTTTCTTATAAAAATTTCATTGTCCAAATATTATTGCTGGTTTGATTTTATATAAAGTTAAACATAGGTTTATTATAAACTCACCTTTTAACTCTAAAAATTCTGCAAGTTACAAATGTATTTGGATTTTCTATATGCACTATGTAACTGTGAAAAATGGCAGTCATATTTTTTATTCCAATACTTACATTTATTTCTTTGAGTCATTTTCTTTCTCTGATTAAAAATACTGTTAGAATGTTGAATTAATATGGAAATAGTGGCCAGAACTCTACTCCAACTGGTGGAGTTTAGTTCTACTCTTAAGAAATCAAATTATGCGTGGGTGGTAGTATCCATTCGTACACATATATAAGCTATAAATAGTTTGCAGCTGACTACAGCTTTAGTCAGTGTAGCCTTGAAAGCAACAGAGATGGAAAATCCCCCTAATGGGCAGAGCTCCAGGTGGTGTACCTACTTTTATGCTTTGTGAAATTTTATACAGACTCCTTGTCGTACCAGCTGGTTAAGAGTACCTGGAATGAAAAATATTGAAATATTAGGAACAAGGAGTTCTGGGGTAGAGGTACATGGATAATATTTATCACATTTTAACACTCAGCAGAGAGCATTTTAACACAGCACAGGCAGTAAACAACTAAGCAGAAAAAGTAACAGGGCAAGTTTATGTCAGGCATTCTTTGTCATTGATGACACCAGTATTGGCATGATAAACACATGAACAAAGTGATTTTAGTGGTAATGATGAAGCTCAGTAAGAGGTCATTTGTACAAATATTCTGGTTATTGGCCACTACATGTCTGTAAATTTTGAATATAGCTTCCCTATTTTTATATGCAAAGCTTCAGCCAGTCCCAATATTTGAGTGCTACTAGTATAGAGCTCCATATAATATTATGTAAGAACAGGACACAGTCTGACAACAAAGAATGAGAAAGGAGAGTCATGGCCATGGTATCTCCTGGTCATATCACACTGCCCAGAAGCTTCTACTTGAAAAGCATTGCAATGGCCTATTGACAGCATAGAGGAAGTACCCATTTGGAGGTAATATAAGCAAAGATGAATCTTCAGATGCAGAATACACATTGAATCAAAGACATTTTGTTCCCAGTAGGAAGTACCCTTGGATCTGGAGTTACATAACTGAAAAATGACTGTTTACACTTATTATCACTCCCAATAACTCACGAATTCTCTGTGCTTCCTATTTCTACATTTTGGAGTTCTACAGAGTTAAAGGTCTTGGTTTCTTAAAGGGGCATATTTTTTCCCAGAGTATACACCAAACATCCCATTTAGTTATAAAATATGGTTGGTATCTGTCAAATTTGTATTCCTTGGGTATAGAGAGAAGTAGGCAAAGGAGAAATCACTGATTTTGCAGGGGTAATCGACCAATTATTGTGAGGAGGTAAGGTAGCCCTTGTCCAGGGGGGAATGTGTAGAAATCAGATGATCCACTTGGAGCCTTCCCTTGGCCAAATATAAACATAAATGGACAGGTAAAGCAACCACCTGGTACATGGTGACCAAAGACTCAAGCTCCTCATGAATCAAAGTCGAGATTACCACACTAGGTAAGCAATTCAGATCAAAAGAGAGTCACTTGAAGTGAAAGAAATTTAAAATGGATAGACAAACAGGAAGATAAATGGAATCAATTATGATTCTGAGACTGGTTGCAGTGTCAGAGGCTGAAGATAGTCCCACAATCTTTCTTCTTCTAAATTTCCCTTAGGAAGTGAGGGCCATAATATTCATGGTAAAGCTGTTTCCTGAATGTTTGTGCAGAATTGGAGATCCTTGGTCCAAGAGTTAAACTATGGTAGACAGGGCAATTTGCTGTTCTCTTTCGAGGAAAAAAGTGTTCAGTGACACTAGGGAGTTTATTCAGCAGAAGCCTCTAGCCATTAGTTAGTTCAGGATCTTCCAAGATTACAGAGAACATTTTTTCCCCAAGGTTGAAGCCTTCCCAGGGTATGATCTAGGTGGGAATACAAAAGCCAGCCAGTTTGGCCTCATGGAGGAGAACTGTTATATGCAAATCTCAATCCGTCCTCTGCATTGACCAAATATTGCTGTCATCAATTTTATTTTCCCCCATTTTTTTTCAGAGGTGCTGATCCTAATACATTCAGCCCAAAATTCTGTCGTATTTTCTCCTTCTGGAGTACCTACCATGAGATATTTCCTGAAAGAATCAAATAAATCAGACTTTTCTCTAAGCAATTCTGTTGGAACAAGACAATGTATTCTACTCATTTTTCCGGAGTTTTTGAGGCAAAGATGATTCCAAGCAAGCATCAGATATTTTGAATTTCTAAAGGTAAACCCACAACTTACATATTTTAGAAAGAAATAGACTAAAGATGCAAATTTGCTTATTGAACAAAACACAATATTCACTTCTAGCATAGCTCAGAAAAATAAAGTGCTTGGAAAGAAAATCGTAACACTCTTGCTATATTCAACAGCTTAAATCTGTATGTGATATACTTAGCACCAAATAACAACACTAACACTTATCTGAAAATAAAAAAAAGTAAATGTATTATTTCTTGAAAATACTCCTGCTGCATTATGATTCATTCATAGAGGAATATAAAATTCTTAGGTCGTCAAAGTAAAATTTGAACACTAAATTTAACAAATTTAACCTCTAATGTGATTTCAGTACAATTTATTTTATTTATGTGTAGGTATATAAGAAAACATTACTTCATGAAAGTGATCATACAGTTATTACATGATCATTCATACCTATTTCTATTTATTTATATATTTACTTATTTACTTAGTTTTCACACTAATGTTGTTTACCTGTCAAGCAAAAATTTGATCTTCCATTATGTTACACTTCTTTCTAAACATTCAGGTTCACCAAGTGTATTTATTCTCCTTTAACTGAGCAAGAAGAAAGGGTGGCACCAGATTATCACATCTTATACAAGTGTATATTGAAGATGTAAAAGACTAGAACGCAGTATTTTTCAACATCACATTTTCCTTTTTTATATCTAGTTAGTTACACTTTTGTTATTTTTCTTTTAGTGTTTTCCTAACATATTTTATCAGTGAATCCCAAATTTAAAATAATAATAACATTAGTATTTTCATTGAGGAAGGCAAGGAATAATAAGTTATTTGAATTACATGTTTTCCTGGTTTCTTTGTCATTTTTTCTATCTATCTATCTATCTATCTATCTATCTATCTATCTATCTATCTATCTATCTATCTATCATCTATCTACCTATCATCTCCCATCTATCTATACATATATAGTATAAAACTAGAGTATAATTTTTATTGTATGTAGTTCACATGCATGATAAAGTGAGCATACACATACACAGAATATTAACAGAATTTCAACTGTTTGGTATAAATCCAAGATTGATTTGTTCACATATGTAGAAGATAATATGAAGTTCAAAACAACAGGTTTTATAAATGCAGTAATGAAAAAGAGCAAGGTACAGATACATTTTCATTGGAAAAATTTTATAAGATTTTTGTGTAGTTAATAAATATTGTTTCTAGGTAGTAGGCACTATATAGGAAGCTGAAGTTAATGAGTAAGAGAAGAAGTATACTTGTTTTAAAGAAAAGTCATTTTAATTAGAATAAGAGTCATTTAGCAAGTTAATGAAATATCACTATTATTCTGACTGTGCTGGGTGCTAAGTAGTATAGAGGCAGGCAGATGAAATAACGTAAATGAGGAAATCACTTTAGCTATGGTAGCAAAAGCAGCCTCTTAATTAGAGATCTTAAGAGTGACAGTGAACCAGCGCTATGAAGGATATAGCAAAATATCCAGGCCAATAGAACATGTAAACCAATCTCCTTATCTAGAGTGGAATATCAGTAGATATTGTGAAAAGCTGATAAATCAGGAAACATCAATGGAGAATATTACATTAAAAATTTTGTTACCTAATAAAAAAAAATTAGTGATGAACAAGAATTTTTGAGGGAATGGGGTTTGAATTCAATCTGGGCATTGGAGCATCTTGCAGGCAGTGATGATGGGCTTTTATTTATCTGAAACATCTATAAATGATTAAATTTTTATTATGTTTTACAATTCTTCATAAAAAAAGAAATTAAAAAAAACATGAAAAAGTATCCCACTGTATTTAGGTGAAATCACAGCTAGCCAATTGACATGTTGGCTGTTATAATTTGAACATGTGAACCCTAAAAATTCAGACAATTAAAATAGAGAAATACTTTTTGCCTAAAGCATGCTAAACTTTCTGATTGGTTTCAATTGGTATTTGCCAAGCATTCTCCTTAATTCCAGTATCTCCGAAGTTCAGTAATGACCAATATTTTGATGTCCCCTTATGTCTGAAAATTGTCAAACACAGTTAAGCAAATAAACCAAGGAGACTTGAATTAGGACTAAATTTTGAATATGGCTGAAAGGATATATTTATGAATTGTCTATATAATAATATAACAGATTTCCCATCCAGTGTAATACAAGGTTAGCCAGTTCATTGTTTTAAAGATCTGAGAAAGACAGAGTAACAAGAGTTGATGTTGTAATTTTATTGAAATTTAAATGTTACAATTAATTTTAAGCCTTCTTTATTAAGTATAGGATATATGTAACATATTTATATTTTATAATAAATATACGAATGCATATCTATACATATAGATGTA
>NW_006433378.1:14197645-14208116 GCF_000325575.1 Pteropus alecto | reverse complement strand
ATAATATTTATTTTTCCACAGTAGCCTTAATTTATTTCTTTCCTGAAGTGTGGCAAGAATCTCCTAACTGGTCTTTCCGGATCTTGCTTCTTCATTGTTTTCTCCTCACAGCTGGCATTGTTGTGTTCTCAGTGTCACTGTTTCTCCCCCTTCCCATCTCAGAGCAAAGAAGCCAAAACTCAAAATCCTCAACCTGGGATTCAAACTCCTTCTGGATGTGGTCCCAATCTCTCCTTCAAGATTCATTTCTTTTACTTTCTTACTTGTAAACTGCACATCAAACTAAATCTGGATTCTTGCTAAATCCTGAATACACGTAAGCCTTTATACTCATTTCTCAATCTGGTAGACCATTCTCCAAGGTCCATCTCTATTTTTTTCATACTCATGGTCACATGATTTTCCTGTTTGCAGCACATTTATCTTTAGAATTTGAAATTTGACAATCAAAGCCTTGTCTTAAAAGTCACATTTTTTTTCCTTTGCGTTTGTGTCTTATAAAGAGTTAAATTGGTACTTAATACCCTCAATAAGTTTAGAGAGTTTAGTTTTAACTAAGATTCTTTTTAGCTCTTATCTCTGTAATTTAAGTGATTTGGTAATTGGGAATCTTATCTGACATATGTAAACATAATTGTCAGGGAAAAAAATAACTTTAAAAGCTTATTTCCACTACTGAAAAAGTTAATTCAATTAGCTATTTAGAAAGAAAATGCTCCCACACACGTCAAGTTGAGAAACTATGAGCTGATGTTTATATTGTATATCTATTCAATCATACTAAAGCTTTATTGTCTCAACAACAAATTACTGAAAGATATAAATAGCTTTTTTTCTTTTCTTTCTTCTCCCCTTTTCTCTCCTTCTTCTCTTCTCTCTCCATATCGTTGTCTTCACTTCCTCCACTTCCTTTCTCCTCTTCCATCTTTTGTTGCTCACCCTTCCCAATTTGGCAGTGGTGGATGATCCTGACTTTATTAAATGCCCAGACAATAATATTATAGACGATTTAAAAAAAATTAAGTCACATTGACATACACAGTGTGAAACATATGTGATCATCTTCCTAGGAAACTGAATTTGGGTATCTAGTCTGTAATCCAATATTTATATCAGGTTTAATCTCTTCGGAATGGAGAACTTAAATATTTTTTCTTAATTTTCTAAAATTTATACCGTGATTCTCTTGTAGATAATCTGGTATCTTAGTGAGCCACTTGTTATTAGACTTTTTTAAACAGAAAGAATAAAGTACACAATCTTTCAATATAACACAGGACTAAAGAGCATATTCAAATTACTTAATAGTTGCCCATTCCCCCTGCCACATCTGCTCCAAGGATTATTTTTCTTCTTACTTCTCCTGAGGTTTATAAAGAAACATCTGAGCCCAAAGAGCTGATAATATTAATTTGGAAACTAGCATACAATATTACTTCTCTGAATCAAAGTATAAATTCTTCCTGCTTTCCAATTCCTTGGAACCCCAAGTGTGACTTTAGTCTAAGTTATTCTGATAATTACCTAAAGTCCTCATTTCCCCTAGATATGAAAATTCAACCTAGGTGTTCCATATGAGGAGAAATTGCAATCAAGCTATTAAATGAACATAAGCTCACTCCATTTAAAAATCTTAATAGAATTATTTGTAATGTGCACTTAATACCATCAGGCCCTTCCATCCATTTATATAAATGCAACTACTAATCACATTATATTAGAAAAAAATGACATGTCAATAGCATCATCTTTAAACTCTTGAGGCTTTTATCTTTTATATGAGGTATTTAATTTCATGCTCTAATAAAATTGCTGATTTGTATTCTCTAATAACTAATTCTTCTTACTTTGTTCAATAATAATTAAATTGTACGATATTTCCCAAAAAGACCATTTTAATCTGTGATTGGGAAGAGAAAAGAATTGCTTGCATAAATGTAAATTGGCTTTGTTTTTTATTAACACAGCTAACATTCCTCACTAAATTGAAATATACCAATGTATAATGTAAGGATATAGGAGTTTAGAAACTTTTCGGAGTTTATGTTCTATACTTAACATTATGATTCGAGTGCAGAATTTAAATAAACCAACTTGGAGCTTCCTTTAATTTTTTGGCAAAACAAATCCCACTATTTGCAGCTGATGATGCATTTATGTCATTTTGCATAGTTACAACAAAACAAAACTGCCTAAATGTCTAATTCATGTCCTTAGTTTGTTCTTTTGTTAAATTTTATTTTATTTTTTATTTTTTATTCTTTTGCAATTCTTTTGTTACATTTTAAATCCCATGGTAATATTGTGATTGTTATTTAATTTTCTGAAATTTTTAATTTTTGAATTTATAGGATTCTAGCTCTATAATAAATATTATTAAGAAATCAGAACAAAATTTATGATTTTAAGAACCTAATTTTAAATGCGTGTTAGGAGATATAACAAAGAATAGTGAGTGAATTACTTTGCTAGAATGTAATTTGTTTAAAAGTTTTAGGTATATCATCTACCTTACTTCTACTTGTAACTTTGGTAAATTAGATTGATCAATGGAGGGAACTGGTAATGACTATGGGGAAATAATATCATTTCAGATATCTGCTTTTGAAATAATTCAAACATCATATCTACCTTTTTACCTAAATCAAGTGTGTGTGTGTGTGTGTGTGTGTGTGTGCGCGCGTGCGCGCATGTGTGTGTTTTCCCTAATGGCATACTGTTCTAGATGCATGGGTGCTTTATCTTATTTTATCTCTATGAAGATATTGAATTTTTATTGTATTTCCTACTTTCTGTTTGGACTATCTGATAAAATTCACTTGTGATTTAGTTTAACTTTATTTTCTTTCATAGTATATATTTTTCTCTAATTTCTAGTGATCTTAGCTGCCAGTTCATATTGAAGGATAAGACACTAAATGATACTACTGTATACTTCTACTTACACAGTAAAGCTTATTTCAGAAATCTTTCATCTAAGAGTGATACTACTAGATTTTCCCTTGGAGAACAATAAATGCCATTGCATTTTTTTTTTTTTTTTGCCTTGTTAGATTTCCTTCTAGAGAAAGCTATCTTTTTTAAGAAGGAGTGAAAGCTTGAGTGTTAGAGTGTGAGGATCTAGGTGCATGGCAGAACAGGGCTGGGAGAATGGTCATATCACTCAATTAATACATTTTCTTCTGTTTTCCGCATAGTACTCCAACCATAGCTGTGCGTGAGTTCCGTAAGATTGTATTTTTTCTTTTTTTTTTGATGGAGAATTCTCTAGAATTCTGTCTGTAACTTTAAAATTTTCCTCCTCTCTTAGGTCCTGCAGCCACTTTGAGTGGTGCTTGATGTTCTGAGAACCTGGGCCTATCCTAAGCTATCCAGGGCACTCAGAGAATATCTGAGCTTCCTATTGTTTTTTTCCTTTTGCATTCTCAGTCTAAGCCAGTTACTACTGATCTATGCTGGTCAACTTTCAAGGAAAAAGTCATTCTAACATTTTCTCCTATTCATTTTGCTCCTGTGAGATTTACTCTTCATGTCTTTTCAGATCTTTTTATTGTCTTTTTTTGTTGTTGGGAATTGAGAAAGTATTAAGGAAAATACATGTGTTAAGTCTACTATCTTTAATTAAAAGTCTTTATTTTAAACTAAGAAAAAAGGAGAGATTATTTGAGCACAATATTTTTAGAAGGTAAAATCTAGTAAATGTATTTCTTCAATTAGAAGGCTTTAATGCATTCTTCTTAGGAAAGAAAAGGAAAAAAAAGGTCTGTACATCTTAATTTGACCAAAGTGTGTCTTTTTTCTCAAAGGGCTATCCTCTTGTCCTTTTCAAGAAACTTTGTTGTTAGTACTGTATGATCTTCAAACTTCTAAATTCTAAGAACATAGAAAGTTATGGCATGATTCTTCGTCTTAAGCGGTATGTATTAAGAAGTATAATTCTTTCTAGAAGTTTCTTTTGATCTTAATTTTTGGAAATGCTTAAAAATTAACTAGCATTTTCTTTAAATTCTCTGTTTAGTGCTGGTATTTAATTGGAAATTTCATTATTTTTCAAAGTGTTAAGTAAATTTTCGATATTGATTTTCTTGTTAAATTTAAAAAAAAGTGTATAGTTTTGATGGATGATTTTTCTGCCCCTATGAATTTCTTAAGTTCTTTGGGGAGGGAAAGGGGATTGTAGACACTCTGACTTCTATTTGATAAAATGGAGCTGAACAAAATTTTAGTGAAGATATTAGTCCTTTCAAGGTTCACATATAGTTCTCCATCATCTTAACATCCTTAGAAATACCTTTGAAATTCTGTATGTTAGCTGAATATTTAAATGGATCTCCAAAATCTAAGGAAAATACTATCTGTTATCATCAGACCATTTAAAATATTTCAGTGAGATCCTAGCTGTCTTGTTGCTATAGTGGACTAAAACATCATTGTTTGTTTATTTGCTTTGATAAATAGTGTTTCCTCAGATTTGCTATATATCAAAAGATATCTTAAATATTGTATTTGGTTAAAGATGTTTTAAAACTTTTTATAAAGACATTATATTTTGTAGAAATATTTTCTAATTCTCCAGTCTTGGGAATCTCGGATGCTTCAAAAGTGATCTACATAAAACAACTGAACTGACATAGAAAAAAATATATTGAAGGAAAAAAGGAAATAAAGTAGATCTTCAAATGGAATGTTAAAGTTCCCAGGAAACCAAGGATAACTGTACATGTAACTACTCTTTTTTTAGGCTCTCTTTTTATAGTGATTTTGTGGTTAAATCACTTTTGTGAAGTCATCCTATCTTGTATCCATCCTTTGTCTATATTTTCCTTTTGAAGAGTTATCCAAGTAGACTATAGCCTAAGTCATAGCACACTCAGGCAACTTTAGTATAGGCTATTGCAACCTTGTCTCTTGTTTTATTAGTCAAATGTCACTCATGCATTAAATCAATAAATAAGAATGGAAGGCTTCCTCTTGATGATGCAAAAGAGGTCACGTCACATGAGAACCAGACTGAAATGATCTGTTAAGCAAGGTGTGCTTTAGAGAGCAGGTAGCTCTGATTTCTGTTATCGGCATGGAATTTTTATACCCAAGTGTCACTTGGGCATCATCTTTACCAACATGCTTATTTCATATGCGTGAAAACAAAAAGAAGAGACAGAATTGCCAAAGATCACAGAACTTTCCATTAATATGGTCAAGTTATAAATCTAGAAATTCTAATGTACCAGTCTAATTGATATGAACATAATATTTATATTAAACACAAACAAATGCTATGCAAACACTTTAAGATTGGATCATTATGCCAATGACAAGTTAATATGCCTTGTATTACAAAGGTCTTTAAGTTGACATATTTAATAAATCCCTTTAATAGACAGAAGAAACTGTGTTACTTAGAGTTGATTCAGGGTTTTCTTATGTAACTAGCCATTAGAATATATTTATACCTTTAAAATGTTTTAAATATATGTCATGTAGGGCTATGGCAGGCATTGCATCAAAGGAAAACAATTTTTTATGTTATTATTACAATCCATTTTTTTCTATTGATTCTTTCAAAAAATTACTAACAATTTAAATTACAGAGACTAAAACATATTTATTAATTTTCTGTCATATTTTCTCTCTATTCATACAAATATTTTCTCCAGATTGTGTACCATTCATTAGTACTAAAATAGTCAGTTCTTTATATAACAGCTGCTTTGCCATCTTATGTCATCTTTTTTCAATTAGCACATTTTAACTTATACTTGACTTGTCTAATTATTTACATATGTATTTTTGCCTTATATTTGTTTTAAGTTTTTCCTTTTCTCTTCATTATTTAGATCTCTACTTCCTGATGCCAATGACTATATTTGTTTAAGGGAGCCCTTTTTTTTCCAATTTAGACAATTTGAGGATATTCCTTACACATTTGAAATATCCAGACTCATGCCACCCCCCCTTCCTGATGCCAATAACTATATTTGTTTAAGGGAGCCCTTTTTTTCCAATTTAGACAATTTGGGGATATTCCTTATACATTTGAAATATCCAGACTCATGCCACCCCTCATTTTTTATTTATTAATAATAAATAAGATTTTATTAAACTATTATAGCTAATAGGATTTTATTAATTCTACCAGTACAGGTGAATGACTTTCATAACTTTTCTAAAGTAGGCTGTAGCTTGGATCTGGAGATTGTACTTTAACACAGTCTTTTTCTGGACCCGAAGTCCTCCATCATGAATTTATATATAAATTTATTTTGGCTATATAATTTTAAGAGAGAAATCTCTATAGATATATCTCTGAAACAATACAGAAATAAATGACACATTTGTGACCTGTAAATATGGTATACATATTATCAAAATTGTATAGCAAATAAAATATATCTTTATTAGCTGGGAATTTAGTTACATCCTGAAACACGAGTTTTGTTTTTTGGTTGTTTTAATGGGAAATTAATTTATCCATTGAAGTAGATTCCGAGATCTTGAGTTACTGAATACAAAAGTATGTAATCTTCTCAGTATTAGAAATGAAAAAGACTAGAGAGAATAGAATAAAACAGACTCAGAAAGAAAAAATAAGAGGGATGACATAAAGTATCACTCAGATATTTTATATAAAACTACTATAAAAGAAGATGTTTGGAGGACGGTGCTCCATAGTTTTCTCCTATTTCTTTCTGTCTTTAGAGCAGTCCCTGACACCTTGTTCTGAACTACCTTTCATTCTGTATTACCTTTCCAAGGATGTAAATCAAAATGCTGTGGAAATTAGAGATACTCTCTCCCTCCAAAGTAAAGGACTGATTTGTTTGATGTTTAGGATAAGAAAGCTAATATTTCTGTGTTGCAAAGATTGGGCAGGTTTTCTTGCAGCCCCGTATAGTAGTTCACATTTCCTAAGCTTGGGCTTCCTTGGGTGAATCCCAAAGACACTGAATGTGCAGCATCCAGCTGGGCCAACCTCTGCATCACCCCCGTGGATCTTGTGGAACAAATGAAATTAATACAAACACAAAATTTATACTTCCTGATCTGCCACAAGGAATAAATGTATATTCTCTGAACCAACATGTTTTTATCTTCTGCTTGCATTCATAAAGTTTTGGCAAGCTAAATGGTTAGCTTGCAAGTAAGGCAAAATCACAGACCCTTCATAGTTCTATAGACAATATTCTCTTTAAAGTTCTTTTCATTTCTATGAATTTTAAGTCCAAAATTTCTTATCAGACTTGTTTACTTACATATTTTATTTTTTTTCTTTTTCTTTTTTTAAAGTTCTTTCTGTTCTTGTTTTTTACAAATAGTCTTGGCTACACTTCTGGATTCAGATGACACAGAAGGACAAAGCCTGAGTCAATGTGATATGATAAGATAAATAATTATTAACAATTCTGCACAGTGAAATTATAAGATCTAAAGTGAACATGAAAATATAAACCTTATGGAATTCACAGAAAATTTGAGAAGACTGTGGAATTTTCTCACAAGCAGAGAAAGAGTACAAATCTGATATAGATGTTAAAGGCTAATTTATACAACTGACATTCATGTTTCACTCTTTTAGCACAAACAATATGTGGAGATGTATTCTTTAATAGTAAATGTGTACTAAATTCACCACAGAGATTTATAGCATGTCATAATGTTTTGTTTTGTTTTTTGTTTGTTTTATTTTGTTTTGATCTATGGTTTCTAACATTGATTTTCACATTTTCTGGGTCTTTCATTTTAATCTACATTAGGTTACTTTCAACCAGCAAAAAAACAGTTAACATTGCAGTTTTTTCTTGACTTACTTTTAATAACCTTTCTCCCCAAAATTGTATAGCTAATAAATGAATTGGCCTGAATTAGAGGATAGAGAATGAATTGTCCTTCTCTATGTAACTGAGAGGAGCTATGACACTAAGTTAAATCAAATTGAATATTCTCTAGAACCATCATTGGCCTTCTAGATTATTTCAGTCTGCCAATAAGCATTGTCAGAGAATAGTTAGGCAAGCAGCTGGATGCAGAATTATCAAAATTCATATTAGAAAAACCGTTCAAAATCATTGATTTATTTAATATAATTTTTACAAGACAATAAAAACACATAAAAAGAGACATTTATAATGGCCTTAATAAAGTCGAACCAAATGAGAAATAGTAACTGAAGACTGTTAATAATAACAAAGAAAAAATGTTTTGCAATTTCATAATCATATTTTTCTCCTTCCCTTTTTGCTATTGTCTTCTGGGATCCCTTCCATACCACATTGTTTATTTAAGCTATTCAGTCTACCTTGAAATAATATTCATAAGAATAAACTGTGATTTATTTTAAAATAGTTTTCATTAAAATTACAAAAAGTTTGTAACTAGAGTAGACCCAGGAGAAGATCTTGTCCAAATTTCTTATTGTACAGATAATGAGCTAAAGCAATTGAAAGATGAAGGAATATTCCCTAATATCCTTCTCCACTACCAAGAATACTTGAAGTTCAGTCCTTTGCTCTTTCTACTGTATCATTCTACACTGAAGATACCACCTTGTTTTGAATTCAGGAAAACAATGCCTGGTTTGTTCCCTGAAGTATTACTTACTCTCGGGAATTTTCATGTAATGTTTCTTTCAATTTTTCTCTGACATTTTATAATTCAGCCAGACATATATTGTAAAAATACATCCTAAAAATTCCAAGATTATATTCACTATGTTGAATAGAATTATAGTGATTATTTATTTAGCAGTTAATTTACATCATGATATAAAAGACTTGCAAAATTATACACGCCCACACACTGGAAGGCTAGCTAACAGAACCATTAAATAGATTATAAACATTTATTACTAGACATGATGTATCAAGAGGAATAATTGGAAAAAATATCCTCATAGTGTAGATATAGATTTAAAAAATCAAATTAAATGAGAATATAGCATGGCACAGAATTAGATCTTAATATAGTTTTTTTGTTTTGTTATGTTTTTAGTATTATTTTAATTGTTCTTGTTATTTGGGTAGAAATATACTTATTTAAGTAAAATCAATTCTTACAATTGGAAAATTATTAGCTTATGAAATACATGTAAACAAAATAAATATTTTATTAAAATTCTAAATCATATGCTGTATCTGTATAGCAAAGTTGAATCCTGGTGAGGTTTTTTATTAAAAAAGGGATCATAAAAAGTCTTGTCCAAAAGGGGATCATAAAAAGTCTTGTCCAAAAAGAGATGTTTTATTATCTGAATAATCTAGAAAATAGAGCCTGAGGTGAAGCTTAAAAGTGTTACCTGCAATCTCATGGCACTTTTGAAATCCAGGTCTTGACTGACGAAAAGGTACCCTTCTACCTATGCAAGCAGGAAAACTGCATAATCTTCCTCTGGAGGGGATAACAGGGCCTGTGGTGCTAGCACATGACGGGGAGTGGAGGCAGTCAGAGCTCTTTACTGAGCAACATGCCAAAGCCCAGGGGCAAAGTATGACTAAGCCAATTTGTACTAAGTGGAAAGCAGGGGCAAAGGGCTTCCAAATTAGATCTAACACAAATTTCTCAATTTGACATTTACTTTGTTTTATTTTCATAGTTATCCCAATAATGTTTACGTATACTCCCTATTTACTGAATAATTTCTAACCAGTTATGTTGCTTCTTATATATATAGGGGCATAATTTTGATCAATGCATTTGTGTAAAGTAATTTCATATGTCTAGATAGTAAATGTCTATCTCTGTCATTTAAGGTGGGTTCTTATGTAGGATCCTCCTTTTGTGTATCACAACTCAGAATAAAATCTGTATCTCTTTGTGTGTGGAATAAGTATGAGCAGGAATTACCTCATTCTCTCATCACTCCATGGAAAGCCACATGGTGTCTGGGTGATGTGCGGGACATGTGTCAGTTTCTATTCCAGTTCAAGGTCACCTTGATAAAGTTAAAGCTGATAAAACTTTGAACAATTTTTAAATGTTATGTAGATACTAAAAATAATAAATAAAAAGTAAATGCCATTGAAATAATTATGTAAAAAAATAAGGCCTAGATATTTAAAACTCAAATATATAAAATTTATTTTATTCTGTATTGCTATGAAAAGATATATTAAAATTTTTTTCTCATAGAATGTATATATCTATTAATTTCTTGCCACATTTAGGTTATATTAATAAAATATGATGAGCAAATTATTTTATGAGTGAAATAAATAATGTTACCCATTGGCTTAAGTCATTTGAATGGTTTATAATATCTAAACTGTGAGTTTTAATCTAAATTTATATATTCTCAATTAATTAATGAATTAAATATTTAAAATAATCAAAATACTATTTATTTTGTCATAAATAATCTAAACGAATTAATGTTTAACTCCATATTGCCAAAGTAAGTTCGGCATTGATCTGTTTTATAATAAAGAATAGTATAATATTTTTTTATTAAGATCATTTTTACTTATTTTAAGATAAT
>NW_006433378.1:14188500-14194727 GCF_000325575.1 Pteropus alecto | reverse complement strand
ATAGAATGTATATATCTATTAATTTCTTGCCACATTTAGGTTATATTAATAAAATATGATGAGCAAATTATTTTATGAGTGAAATAAATAATGTTACCCATTGGCTTAAGTCATTTGAATGGTTTATAATATCTAAACTGTGAGTTTTAATCTAAATTAATATATTTAATCTCAATTAATGAATTAAATATTTAAAATAATCAAAATACTATTTATTTTGTCATAAATAATCTAAACGAATTAATGTTTAACTCCATATTGCCAAAGTAAGTTCGGCATTGATCTGTTTTATAATAAAGAATAGTATAATATTTTTTTATTAAGATCATTTTTACTTATTTTAAGATAATTGTGTTAGAAGTAACCTTTAGACACAATTCTGAAATATAGTGACTATATTGCAAGAATATATACCCACAAATTCAATGTATTTATGTAAAATTATTTAAGCCACAAAATTTATTTTATTTAAATAAATGAATGACAGAGAATTTTTTTCCAGGATAGAAAATATTAAGTTTAACATTAAAATAAATGTGTCTATAAATATATATTTACATATAAACATACATATTCCCTTATTAAAGGCAAAATTTTCAAAGAATATTTTATAATATATTAGTGATTGATATTAAGTGACAAGGAAATATGTAGCACATTTTATGCCTGAACTTTTTTCCCTTGAAATTACATTCTTCACAATATTCATTAATCAATAGTTTATGAAATTGATTCTTGTCTACCTATGTACATTTCAGACCAGTTACAGTTATCTAAATGTTCATTGTATTACAAAAGGAAAATATATCCCCTCTGATAATGTCTTAGTTGTATTTCTGAAAAAAATTTAAATGACCTAGAAATATCTTAATTTTTTTTTTTATTTCAATGGGAAACCAAGGGTCCAATAATGTAACAGCCAGTTTTTTATTCAGTAATTTCAGAAATAATCATTTTATTATTATTAAAAAAATCCTAATTATGAAGATCAAAACCAAAACAATAAAAAATGATCACTTTTTTCTTGTCCCTTTAATCTATGAACATATCTCTAGTACTTTTAGACTTCACCTTACTCTATTTTTGTGGCAGCCTAGTTCATAACTTACAAAAAACTGAAAAGAATACAGGGTAAATGATAGAGCTGTAGATTCTGATTTTTCTGACTTTTGAAATGTAGTTTTGTTAAGTATTAAAGCCAATAACGGTGTGAAATATACACTTTGTGATAGCTAATTAATCAATCATTCATATTCAATTTTTAAAAACTCATACTATAGAATAAAGGTCTGTGTCATGCATAAAAGTAGAATGGAATAAATTGCTTTCAATACCATCACAACTGGTGGGCCTAGAAATCATTACTTCGGTGAAGTATTCAAATTAAGTTGGAGTAAAACTAAAAATTCTTTTGAGTAGGCCAGACAATGAGGAACAACAAGCAATCTCTTCCTACCTACATTTTAACAACAGCAAATGGCCCTGGGGCCTCATAAACCAGAAGCATTCAATGATTTCTCACTTCTGTCCTCTCAGCTTCTTATATGGCCCATCTTCCTCTGTGCTATTACAATACTGCACTGGTATTATTGCATTTATCATAACGTATTATAATTTATTTGCTTATTTGTTTATCTTCTCAGTTAAATGATGAATTATGTAAGGAAAGGGAGTCAGTTCTATACTGGTTTATTCCCAGTATCTTGCATCTGGGCCATTTCTGAAGTAGTGAGATACCATGGACAATTCAACTCGTTCGAGCTTTCCCGGGAAAATTGTTATTTGAAAGAAACTAGGGTCTTTTGGCATTTTCAATGGGCCTCTTGAATATCATTAAAGAAAGAAGTTTTGAAATCTGAAGCAGAGCCATGTAGTCACTCTCTCAATGGGCTTTGAACCCAGAACAGTCATTTCAATGAAAGAGCCAAAAGATAAACCTGCCTCGGGTAGTTTTTAAGTTTTCCAGATCCATAATTTTGAGGAAGTTATAATATAAAATTTGATAATTCTGTTATTCAAATAGCTGTTCCTACTTTCCTCTTCCATGAAATCAAGTATCAGTCACTGTTTTTGATATGCTATATGTCAGTCTCTTCCACTGAAACTCAAAAGACAATAGTTGATATATTAAAATGTTAAAACTATAATTTCTTTCTTACTGTAAGGGAAAATATAAAAAGTTCCTACTGGAGTGTAATCAATGGAAAATTGGCAACGAAACATCAGTGAAGTCTAATATGGCTGTATTAGTTTTCTAGGGCTTCTGTAACAAAGTATTACATTATGGATGGCTTAAACAACAGAAATTTATTTTTTTTCGCAGTTTTGAAAGGAAGTAAGAAGTCTAAGATCAAGGTATCTGTAAGATTTTTTCCTTCTGAGGGCCCGAGGGAAGGATTTGTTCCAGGTCTCTCTCCTTAGTTTATAGATGGCCATCTCTTCCCATGTCCTCACCATGACTTCCCTTTGTATATCTGTGTCCAAATTTCCTCTTTTAAAAGGACACCAGTCACATGACATTGACTCACCTGAGAAATCTTATTTTAATTAATTATTGTTATAAAGACCAAAATAGTCATATCTGAGATACTGGGGGGTTAGGACTTCTACATATGAATTTTGGGAAGGACATAATTTAGTCCATAACGATGGCTAAATCAATTCTCTAAATGCTGTAAATGATGGATAGGTTTTACTGAAATTATCCAGAAATTTCCAGTAGATTTTCTCTTCTCTGACAACAAAGCCTCAATTTTATTGGTTGAATGCTGAAGAAAATTATGTGATCCCTATCCCTGAAGATTGCACCTATACGAATATATTTTTAAATGTTTATTTTGGACAGCTGTATTAGAAATGCAAAGCTGCTGTCACATTATAACATCACATTTTCACTTACTCATGTGGAACGCCATATGTAACATTTTAGAAATATACTCTCTTTGAGTGGTAAAAAAAAATCACAGTAAGGCTGCCAGTTTTGTTGCCTGAAGAGAATATCTATGCATCTTGTTTTCATTCTTCTGGATACTTTATTTTGCACATTAACGACTGATAATTTGACAAGTCCTGAGAACAGCTTTTTTGCAGAATCGCTTATGCTAGGTAATATATATGCTACTAAAAACTTATATCAACCTCTGACTAGAAGAACATAATATAAATGTCTAGACACATCATTTTGTGGTTTTACTTGTATTTCATCTTTACTTGCCAGCAGTATTAAAATGGAATGATTGCATATTTATTTCTTCCATCTGGGTAAAACATACTTAAATGTCTTATAATATTAGTTATCTATGGCTATACATTTGACTAATAAAACAAACTGCTAAATATGCCAAGCAATGATATAAACTATAAAGCTACTTAAAGCTTTCAACTTTTACAATGAGGAATCTTGGCCTTAGAAAAATGAAAGCAAATGCTTACTATGTGACAGATATGGTTTGAAACTCTTGAAATATATATTATCTACTAAGACATCTGATTTTTACATATACTCTACCAATGAGGCTCTCTTATTATCTCCATTTTACAGATGAGGAAACTAAGGCACAGAGGGATTAAGTAACATATCTAACATCACTCTAGTGATTGTAAAATAATGCAACTCAAATTCAAACAAAGGCAGTATGACCTCAGAGTTAATACTATTAGCTACTGCACACACCGTGATCTATTAGGCCATTGAAAAATGTGCCGAAGATTTAAGCACATTGACTTTTGATTATAAAATTTGAATTTGAATACTAGGTCCATCACTCATTATCCGTATGAAATTCCTGAGTTTCAAAATATTATTACCATATAGTCTTAACAAAACTCTTCATATCTATCCAACATAGATCCTCTTTTGATGTTGCCAGTCTCATTAATGTTCATTCTAGATGTATCCACTTAAATACATTACAGCTCCCTCTTATATAATAATGTGCCTCACACGTTGCTATTGGATAAAAAGTGATAAATTTAAAAAGCTTAGTAAGGTTGCAATCACAGGGTAACCAATTAATTTTTAGCTATTACTAATATTTTTGTGAATATTACTACCATCCTATTATTATTATTATTAGTAGTAGTAGTAGTACAGATAAAACTACCAATAAAATTGAACTATGGGAACTAAAAGAAATAATTCATTTTAATATTTTCTAATATAAATCTTCCACTGTGATATGAAGTTCAATAGAAAAAATTCATTTTATACAGATAGCCATAATTCTCAGAAGTTAGAACCCGAAAGTCAAAACTTTCAAAGAAATACCATCATAGTTTAGAGAAGAAAGGAGAGATTTCCTTGCAATGCTTTTTACATCCACCGATGTTTCCTATATTGCTTTCCCAGCTAAGGTTCTTTCTAGACTAAGAAAAATTAAGAATGCTATTTTGACTAGAGACACAATATATTATATAGAAATACATTTATTTTATTGATAAATACAGATAAATACATTTTCTTTACTGATTTCATGATCTACCAAAATTGTAATGTTCAGAAATTGTGCCTACTTTAGGAAATCCTCAGTTACTAAATTTGTATACTTTTTAATAATTTGTATTATTTTATTTTTTTAATAGCTAACATATAATTCAGTTTGTGACAGTAAGAAAATTGAGGATGTTTGACTATTCTTCATTTTACATTTTAAAGACATGTAAAAATTATCTATAGGAGATGATACAAAAAATATCTGTTAATTAGGAAAATAACTATTAAGAATATTCATACAAATGATATAGATATCAAACAAAAATATGATATAGAAGAATTAGGAAATAAATGTTTTCCCATAACAGGGACAGAATTTGTGCTTTAAAAAAATGTAAACAAAACAAATAATGTTATCATAGTTATTCATGATAAAATTTATTTTATAGTAGGATTACTTGATAATTTTCACTGTATGTTTTAAACAGTAATAATTATAATGATAATAAATAGTTATGTCTATTAATATATTAACATATAAAACATATTACTGTTTCTGAAAAAGTAATCTGTATATCTTTGTTTAGATTATGATCTTTTATGTTACTAAGAAAATAAAAAATAAAATAAATGTAAATTCCTGTTTAGAATGTAAGGTTCATTAGGGCATATGGTTATAAATATTTGCATAATACCCCTAAATTCTAGCACTATCTCTGACAAATCTTTGATATTTAATAAATATTCTTTGATTAAATAAGCAGCTAGTATTATGAAAACATACTTCAGGGGTTAATGAGAAAATCCCAAATAAACATGATAACTTTAAGGTTTTTTTTTTTTTTTAAGTGGTTTAATATTAGAGAGTAATACAATACTTAAGTATTAAGGAATATTTTTATTCCTTACAATTTCTTAAAAATAAGTATTATCTGAGTTACTAGTTGACAAAGGAGACTTCAATGATGACATGCTGGGGAACCATTGTGGAAAGCCTTGATAGGTACTAAATAAAATATGCTCTCCTTTGTTCTGATTCTATGTTTATGAGCAAACTGCATACTAATTGTGGTATTAAGAATGGGGTCACTATCATTAATGTTAGCTTTGCAACATAATAATGTATAGAGTAAATAATTTCACTTACAGATCAAATATACTCATGAAACATGTAGGGAATTAAAAAGTAGAAATATTGAAACCTATGCGCATAGGCATTATTTGAAGAATACCCTCATATAGGCTATTGATTATCATAAATGATGAGAGCTCTCATTAAGTTTGAGCCAAACATGAAATCTATCAAGGAATGAAGAGAAGAATGGAAGTAAAGAACAAACCAGCATTCGTGACTTTTAGGCAACCTGTATCCTTTCCTTGAAACACCTCTTATCTGCTCACAGGTTGGTATCTTGATACAATTGAGAGTTTGACTTAGCCTGTCTAACAGAGTTTTTCAAGACAGTGGCCTAGACAAGTGCTTCTCAAGATGCGTGAGATGAAGAGCAATAGCCTTAATTTCCAATTCCACATGAGCTATTACTTGTATAAAATACAATAAAAATAAATAACTAAAAATTAAACTAAAAAAAACCATAAATACACAACTCAGACCCCATTTTTTAAAATTATCAAATTCTGGAGCCATGAATTACTCCATTATATTTCTAAAAACATTCTAAATGTTTATTCCTAATGTATGTACCTGTATTGTCACAGACTGATGATAGATTGAGATTTGACTCAGTCAACCAATCACACTATGAGTATTACAGGGCTAGACCAGGCAGCAGGA
>NW_006433378.1:14145963-14188336 GCF_000325575.1 Pteropus alecto | reverse complement strand
GTCGAACATTTACCCTGCTTCCTTACCAATTTCCCTTCTCATTATCAGCTTTCTAACCAAAGACATGCATATGTGTTATAAGTAATCAAAAACATGATGTAATGCACATAGGCAGTGTTTTCCTCTGGTGTGATGACCGCATTCTTGCATGGAATTAGAGGCACACCTTGACCTCATTAACTAGTATTTATTTAGTCAATTTGGCAATACATTAGTCAAAGTATTGCGTAGATTTGTTTTCACTTTAATTAGTGTGAGACATTAATTGAAAAAGCTGTGGCAGCACTATAAAACAAGAAGTTCATACTTGGCAATTTATATTTTCCAGAAAAATGGGAACTTTATCTCATTCTATTAGATGCAAGATGTATCTGCATTTGAACGTAAGTCAAGTACAAAATGATGATATCATTAAGTTTGCTTCCCAAACTAATGACAATTTTGCAGCTTTGCAAATGCTTTAGAAAATTCATAGAAGTGCACTGGTAAAAAATAATTTAGGCTTGGTGTACTTGCTCCTTTCGATGTAGCCCCTTTTTAAGCTCTGTCTTATACTTAAGCAATATCTACATGAAAATGCAATACAGCATGAAAGATGCAATATAGCTCCCCTGGAACTCACATTCTAATTGAGTTAGCTCCATTTAGTTTTTGAAAGAATAATCTGTGTTGTATGGTTTGTTAACAGAGGCAGATTTGGGAAAGGGCAAACATTTCAAGAGACCAAGTGAAATATCCACTGTAAGAGTTTTTATTGACAAGTTTTCTTTTACTGCTTTGATGTAAGTTCTTGTTATTTCAATAACTTTTTTTCCTAATAAATGGAATTAGCAACAATTCACGAAATTAGATCACCTCATTCCTCTATATTACTGATGGCACTTTTTAAAAATTATTTAAAGTATTCTCTGTTCCAGAAGTTATATTTGGAAAAATGTGAGAAAATGTAAATATTCATAAATTCATATTTTGCATGCATTATTGGGGATTAAGTACATGAATAGTTTGTTTTTATCTATGTACTGATGTTAGAAAAGATATCAAACAAAATATTAACAGTAGTTAATTGGTTATCTTTGGTTGATGGATAGTCATTTATTTTTACTTTGTCTTCACGTTTACATTGCTTGAATTTTTCCATTAAAAAGCTGTAAAAATTTTAAATTAAGGAAGAAAATGTTATTTACTTTTGAAAAACAAAATATTCCATTATACTTTTGAAAAACAAAATATTTCCAACATTTTGGGTGATGATAGATTGACAGCAATAGTGATTTCACTGGTAGGAGATAGTAAAGAGAATACTTGTGAATCATGCTTCATTATGTCTCTAGGCTGTTATTAATGATCTCCACTGCTAAATAGCTGTGCTGTCCAACATGGCAGCCATGGCCACAAACAGTTTATGAGCAAGTGAAACTTTGTTAGTCAGAATGGAAATAGACTTTAAGTATAAAGTATACTCTTGATTTTGAAGACGTAGTTTGAAGTAAAAAATGCAAATTATCTCTAATTTTCTATTGATTTCATGTTGAGATGATACTATTTTAGATATATTAGCTAAATAAAGTTTATTTTTTAAATTAGTTTTATTTATTTCTTTTTACTTTTTTTATTGGAGCTTCCATGGCTCTTTAGGATTACAATCTGGCATCATCACATGAAAAGATATTTAACGAATTTTCTTAGACTTCACTATATTCAGAATAGTTAGATAATGTTATTTTATAATCATTGTGTTGTAAGTGCTTGGTGAAATAACATTGCATCAAACCTGCAGAACAATCTTTCTACAATCTATTACATAGGTTTGGTATGGTGAGAAAAAAATTTATGATTGATTTTATCAATTTTGATTGATTTTATCAATTTTGATTGATTTCTGCACAATAAGGACTGTGGCATCAGTGCTATGAGCATATTCCTTTTCTTCCCATGGTATAACATAAAAAATCCACTATTATTTAATTCTCAAAATTATCATGCTAACTTCATTTTCAATCTGTGGATTTCAGATCCTCTGCCTTTGTCTTAAGTCCCTTGAAAATGATTATTACATAAGTAGGGGCATATTAATTTGCTCTATTTTCAAATGTAACCAAATATATTGGTTACATTTCTTAAAGCAAGATTTTCATCCAAATCTGTTACAATAGTATTAAGTGGCTTGAATTTAGAAGTTATAAATTGTGCCAACTGAAGAATCTTGTTATCAGTACATTTCATTATAATGTTGATAAGAAAAAAAAAAATGATTCCCAGTCTAGGCCATTGTTTGTGTTCAGTACATTTCATTATAATGTTGATATGAAAAAAAAAAAAAATGATTCCCAGTCTAGGCCATTGTTTGTGTGGAGTTGCACATTCTCACATGTCTGGGCATTCCAGTTTCCTTGTATATCCCAAAGATGCGCCGAAAAAAAAAAAAAATGATTCCCAGTCTAGGCCATTCTCACATGTCTGGGCACTCCAGTTTCCTCATATATCCCAAAGATGCGCACATGAGGTGAATGGGAGTGCCTATGTTGTCCCAGTCTGAATGAGTGTGGGTGCGTGTCTTACGATAGAAGGGTATCCTTGCCAGGGTTGGGTCCCCACCTTGTGCCCTAACCTGACCAAACAGGTGCCAGCCACTTGTGACCCAGAACTAGAATAAGTGGGTTGGAAAATAATTATCTTACCTATTTTATTAATCTTTCTTTTATGTAAGAATAGCTCATATTTATTTCAATGATTAACATTAGAAGTGTTTGGGTCTTTATTTAGAAGTTTTTGGTGTTTTCGTGATGATAGCTGTGCCGTAGGAACTTAACTCTTGTTTATATCAATTTGCCTATGGTAAAATTGGTTTTGTTATACATTATTTCAATTAAAGTCACAGTTACCAAGAATCCATTGATGAAGTTAAGTGAGGACTTACTGTAGTCTTAACATTTGTGTATATGTACATATATAAATAAAACAACTCCAAGTAATCTTAAGACATTAATATAAATTCTCTATAGTTAAATGAAAATAATCTTTAATAACTAAAACCATGATGAGGCCACATCCAGGAATTACTAAAATCTTTCTCTTTTTCTGGTGAAATAATTTGTTTTATAGCAAAAAACTTCTGTCCTGTTCACTATCTTATCACAAGAGATATATCTTTCTATACTTAATTGCTTAAAGTCCAATCTTAAAATAAAGAAAAGTTTTGACTTACAGAGACAGGTGAAATTTAAACCATTTGTATTACTTCAGCTATTTGAGATTTAATTAGTTATTTTACAACTTTATGAAGCCCATAAAGTGTATATTTGTCCAATGAAAACATACTTGGCAAACACCATTACCTAAACATCTGTGTTTACAATAAGATCAATTTTAGATGTCCACAAACAGGGGAGATATTACTTTGGAGCTAAATCTTACTTTTCACCCCATTCAGCACTTTCTAGAATATTTTTTCTATTACTAACATTCACAGTCAAATATATTCCATACTTTTATTACTAAGGTTAAAAATATTTATTATGTTTCAATGTTTTGCCATTTCACATTTACTTAACTCAAGAGTACAGCTTACCCTTACATGAATAGCATTAATACTCATTTATTTAGATAGCCAAAATAATCTAGAAATTACAGACTTGGTATACAAATGGGTACACTTTTAAAAAATCATTGAGATTATGATTTATTTACTTCTCTTCTTGATATATTATAAAGATCAATTATATTTCTACATACTGACAACATAAATGGAACCTAAAATAAAACATATCACTGAATAGCAACAAATAAACATCAAATACCCAAAAATATATCAAGAAAATATGTACAAAAATGTACGCTGAAAAAATGCAAACATTATTGTGAGAAGTTAAGTAAGACCTAAAAAAATGGCATTCGTGGATTGAAAGGCTATATTTTAAAGTTGTCTAAACAGATCTCAAGATTCAACGCAATTCTAACCAAAATCTCAGCAAGCAACAATTCAATCTACTATAATGACATATTAATTAATTGAGTATATGTAGAAAATAATAGATGTATTTTATTTTAAAAGCTATATCTCTTGTAAATGAATTACATAATCATTTACCTGATCTTATTTTATAACTGGAGAAGTAAAACTCACCTTGCTCTCACCTCTCTCATCTAAGCAATTTCACGACACTTGAATTCCCACAGTTGTTTCATTTCTCTAACTTAAGAGCTATTATTTTACTGACCATCATTTTTTGCCCATTCAAATCCAACAATGCTTGAGAACTGTAGCTATTTGAACTATAACAATAATTTATAGCCAACAAGAAAAATATTCCTGAGCAGAATTTTTATGAGGGGATAGGATATAGGAATAGAAGAAAATAGGAAAAGAATACAAACAAATTGAGTCTGAGCTGAAAATTTGCATTTATAACAGAATATTTTAAATGCTGGTGCACTAAAGATAAACTTTGACTTTTTAAAAATTTTATCTAGTGACAATGTTTTTTGACAACTATTAATTATAGTTGTAGAATGTGTTATTAATATACTATTAAATATATTGTTCTCTTCCTGAAAATTTTAAAGCATAAAAGAGAAATAATTTATTGTTTTGGTTAATAATAACAAAAGAATAAATAACTTATTAAAGTAAAAGTTGTCAATTTTATTGTCACAAAACTATTGAATAAAACACACATACTTCACTTGTAAAATAATGCATTATTATAATTTGTATTTAATGGTTTTTGCCTTTTGACTCTTCTTACCATCAGTTGTACACACTTCTCCATTCGCCTTTGTAAATGCGAATGATCTACATTAATACCATTAATTATTGATCTACATTAATATCATTACTATATCCTTACATTTATCTATAAACTGTTATTTGAACTGGAAATATATAATTTATTTACTATTGATTTATGCAATATCTCAGCATTTAGTAATTTTAATTTCAACATTTCCACTAATAATCTGTGAAAAACAACTTCATTTTTTGTTTGTTTATTTTTATTTGTTTTGTTTGTTCTATCTGCTCCTCTAAAATTCTTTCAAGTTTTGCCCACTCCCACTGTCTGGAGAACCACTGTGGCTTTTTACTCCAAAGATATAACAGACTGAAATGAAAGCATCTTTTAGGCTGAGTTCTCATCTAGTGGCTCTAAAGAAACATCCACTTCCAAGATCATTCACATTTTTAGAAGAACTAAGTTCTTTGTGGTTGTATGGCTCATCCCTGTTCCATACTGATCATCATCTGGGAGCTGCTTTTATCCCTTAAATTCTACTTGCTGTACCTTCCATATGGCTCCTCCAACTTCAATAAACAACAGCGTGCCAAAATCAAAGACAAAGAGAATTTTAAAAGCAGCAAGAGAAAAAAATACTTCACATGCAAGGGAGACTCCAAAAGAATATTATAAAATTCTCAGCAGAAATCTTGTAGGATAGGAGAGAGTAAGATGATTTATTCAATGTATTGGGGGCGGGGAGAAGAAGAAACTGCCAGCAAGTCTACTTTACATGGTAAAGTTGTCCTTTAAAAATAAAGGAGAAATAAAGACTTTCCCAAACAAAAACTGAAGAGATTCATCACCACTAGACCTTATTACAAGAAATAATAAAAGGAATTTTTCCAGCTGAAATGAAAGGATAGTAATTAATAACATGAAAACATATAAAAATATAAAACACACTAGTAAAGGTAAGTATATACTCAAATTTAAAAAACTCTAATACTGTAATATGTCTGTAATATGTAATGTAGTGTTTAATCATTTAAATTTAGTACAAAGGCTAAAGGACAAAAGTTTTAAAAATAATAACAACTAATAATTTGTAAATAGATATAAAACACAGGTAAATTTTGACATCAAAAACAAAATATTTGGGAGAACAATGAAAGTGTAGAGTTTTTGTATATAATCAAAGTTATGTTGTTACCAGCTAAAATAGACTGTTATATCTATAATGTGTAACCACAAAGCAAAACCTACAGTAGATACACAAAAGATAACAGAAAAGAACTCAAAGCCTACCACTATGCAAAATCATCAGTTCATAAAGGAAGAGAGCAAGAGAGGAAGAACAATGAGATTACAAAACAGGCAGAAAACAATAAGATGGCATTGATAAGTTCTTACCTATCAATAATTATTTTAAATGTAAATGAATATTTAGTGTCTCAAGACCCATTTATAATGTAGAACAGTAATGCTTTACTAACCTATCTGTACAGAAAAAATTACATCAAATGAATTTACCATAATATCTCAAATATAATATATATTTTAAAGTATTTTTGTGAATTTTACTCATTCATTTAAAAGTATTGTGTAAATGACAAAACTTTATAAAATATTAAGTTATTACTAATTCCAGTTTAGTGGAATTAACCAAGATTTGAGCATATTTATTCAAAAATAACTAACATGAAAAAAATATGGAGATATTTACTAGACATGGATTGATGGCATTTCATTTAAAGTCCAATTTAACAGTATAAAGCTTTTTTAAATAAAAATTTGAGCGGGCCCAGCTCATTTCGCTATTCTAGAATATAGTTAGAAAACAGTTGTATGTTTAATTTAAACTATGTAACAGAGAGTAAAGGTTTTATTAAATAATATGTGATAAACGTAGCCGAGAGAAAAACAGATTTTCAGGCATGGCACACAAAACATTTAGACTATAGCAAGAGGTCACTGCTTTTTGTATGGTCAGATACTGTCAATGAGAGACAATATAGCTACAACATATAAATCATGAACGACAATGTTTGTTCTCAAAATATAAAAAAAAATACTAACTCTATATCAACTTACCCTTAATTGAAACAGTACACTATGGTTAACTAATAATGGCTGATGCTGAAAAGACATTTTTTATTAAATCATCAGATGTTTCAAAAATACTTGGTTTCATTAACTCTATCATGTAGACACATACAAAATAATCCAATTTCAAGGTACTAGGAAATGCACAAAAACATAGTATATGTCAAGCACTGAATATATTTTAAGTTTAAGTGCTTTCATATCTAAAACTACAACTTACTGTTACAATAATATTATCAAGTAAATAGGGTTAATGTGTGAATATTACAATTGAACAAGTAAGAGATTAAATGAAATATCACTATTGGTATTCCCACTAACTGGTGTGACTGTTTTCCAAAATGTAGAAGCTATGACAATAATAAAAATAATATCTATACTCAAGTGGTTCATGTACATTATCTCATATATCTTAAAACAACAGTTATGTTACAGTTTACAGTTTGTAAACCCATGGAATACGTAACACCCAGATCCACATTGTGTAGAGAAATAAGGTCAAAATAAACCCAGTGGTCACTCTAAATCCAAAAAGAAACCCTTGTGAATTTCTCTGTTCCCTGAACTATCACGTGCTTAATATATTATTTATTTTAAATTATAAGGGGAAAGGTGAATTAAAATTCCTTTTCCGTTGAAGAAGCCTATCATATGCTCTGACTCTTTGAAATAAAGATAGCATCCTGCATTAGCTCCAGGTAATGTACAGATTACTTAAGAATTTTGTGTTTAAAAGTTACCATATTCTAGGAGAAAAATAGCATTTATGAAAAAAAATATTCAGTAAAAACAAATCATTCTAAAACTGATTACTGTTTCATGACGCAGTAGATTGGCTTCTTTTAGAACAGATTTTATCCATTTTAAGTCATTTGTTCAGCCTTGAAAATATAAGCATTTTATGCCATTGTTTTCTAAAGGGCAGATTATGCCTTTTCTATTTGGTATACTATTTTCAAAATGTCACAAAATGGCAAAGAGTAAAGAATCCTGGAGACCAAGAGAAATAAGTTTTGCATATTTAATTACAAAAGAGAAAGAAAAATATGCCTAAGGCTTTCAAGTAATTTTTATCTGAAATATGTATTAATATCTCTTTTACATATATATTATATAAAGAAATGATCATCTTGATTCCCTGTGCACAGATATCAAGCTTAAGTATATTTACGATTGAAAACATTTAGAAACACTAATCTAAATGAGGTTGTGGTTAGAATGAGCATTGTTTCCAAGACCTTGCTTCTCCACCATTCCACCTCCATATCTATTAAGACAAATGATGATGACAGATTAGGCTTAAAGTTATGATCAGATTGAATGTCAGAGAAATATTTTGCCATGTTTTCTCTTCCTCTTGCTTAAAAATACATTTTTTTCTTTTGTGATCTCAGCCATTTACATGCTTCCCAATAGAGTTATGCAACTCTTCTGATCATATCCAAATTTTAAGGCCCTCTATCAACCTAACAGATGTGTCTTAAAACACAATACATTGTTAAAATATCACTCCGATGTAACACAAGTCAAATACAGCCCAAACTGAACTCTTTGTTTCTCCTGCCTGCCTGGATTCAGCTCTTTTCTGGAATTCAGTGGTCCGTCTATGGCATAATCAGTTGATTTCAAACTGAAGCCCTTGAAGACATCATTGATTCATTCATTTCCATCACTTCCTCATTTATCAGTCTTTAAATAATGTGGATTTCATCGCAAATATGCCTTTTCTTCTGTAACTCCTCTGCCACTAAGTAGTATATCCTTTATCATCTCCTGAGTAGGATTGTATACCATCCTGTTAAAGACCCTGTTATCTACCCCTACTCTCCCCACATCCCTACTGGATTTATTTTCTGCAAATAACTATGACACAATAGCGGTCACCTATCTTCTTTAACTTACCGTTGCTCCCAAATTGCATTGCAAATACCTTAGCATGACATAAAGGTTCATCACAGTCTGGCACCAACCATGCTCTCAGGTTTTATTTTCTGCTTTGCCCACACACCTCACGAAACCTATGCTATGCTCCTAATAAACTTCTCACTTGTCATTAGTTGTACCATTTTATTTTATTATTATTCCTCTTTACATGTGTTTTCCTTTGCCTGAAATAACTCTTCTGGATTCTTCATCCAACAAACTTCTCTTTTTAAGTTTTATTCTTTTTATTGGCTATTCTTAATATTTTTTAAACAATCAACATTTATAGAAAATTTGCAAGTATATATTTTTTTGCCCTGAACCATTTGAACCATAATGTATCATTCAGAGTTCAACCAAAGAAGCAGAATTAGTAAAGCATGAAGATATTACGAGATGTAATACGAGGAATTTGCTGTGTGTTTTTAGAGGCTGCATAAGGAAGTCTGAAATCCATGAGGCAGGAGTCAGGAAGGGAAGATCTTGACGGGGGCTAGACCTCCATGGGCAGGGCCTCAAGCTTTTGTCTACAGGGGGTCAAGGGGATTATCTCACTAATCTAAAGTCAATTGATTGTAGACTTTTATTATATCGCCAAATTATTCATTAGCACCTAAATTAGTGTTTGATCCAATGACTGGGAGAAGGCAGGTACTGGCTACCAAGTGATTACAGCCCTCCCTTCCATTTTAGTTGTTTAGCTTAAACAAGTTGACTCGAAGAAGTCATTACAAGTAAGGACTTATTACCTCAGATACTTTAGTGTGTATTTCTAATATCAAAATTAAGAAATTAACATTACTATGTTACTACTTTCTAATTCTCAGACCCCACTCATTTCTGTTAATTTTTTTAATAATGACATAGCAAAAAAGAACAAGTTCAAAATAAAATTTTGATTTAGTCGTCATGTCCTTTAGCCTCCTAGTTTCTGAAAGAAGTTTTCATTTCGTGCTTGACTTTCATGATCTTGATACATTTGGAAAAACAAAGAAGTTATTTTGAGACAGTCCCTCAGTTTGGGTTTGTTTGCTGTTTCCTCATGATTATATTTATATTATGCTTCTTTTTCTTCTCACTACCCTCCATCATGTGGCATATGGCTTCTATTTGTCCTATTACTGTAGTGTTTCCCAAACTCTGTTCTAATGGTCTCCTGGACCAGATATTCTCTGTTGTGTGGCGTGTCCCTTTGCATTGTGTATTAGTCAGCAGTATTCCTTTCTATTACCCAGTGAAAGTTCACGAGAGCGAAATTGCCTCTGGATAAAAATGGCTGTTTTAGTGATTATTTGTACTGTGATCAATTGTTTAAGGTATTTTCTGCAAATTTTCTCCCTGTCTTCCATTTTATATTAATATGAACTTATTATATTGTTTGAAATATGTCAATTTGAAATATATTAAGTATATTTCAAATACTTGAAAGCTAGATAAATGTATTTTTATTAAATTTCTTATTATTTATTTTTTATTTATTCCTGTGTAGACTAATGCCTTTCTATTATAATGTATTATAATTAGTAGATAGATATATGATAACACAAGCTTTTATTTTTGCCCATACATTTACTCTTTGTGGTATTCATTCTGTCTTATACCATTTGGTATATTGCCTTAGCTTGAAGAGATTCCTTTCGCTTATAATGTGGGTATGCTGGTGACAAATAATATCAGATTTTCACTTGTCTTTTTGGGAGAAGTGTCTCTTTAGGTCCTCTGTCCATTTTTTTTATTTGTATTGTTTGTTTTTTGTTGTGGAGTTGTATGAGTTCTTTATATATTTTAGATATTATAAGCCCTTTATTGGAGGTGTTGTTTACAGATATCTTCTCCCATTCAGAAAGTTGTATCTTTGTTTTGTGTATGTTTTTGTTTTTGTTTTTGTTTTTCTGTACAGAAGCTTTTTAGTTTGATATAGTTTTCTTTATTTATTTTTATTTTTATTTCCCTTGCCTTTGAGGTCAAATTCATAAAATCTTCTCTAAAACCAAAGTTCGTGAGTTTAGTATCTATGCTTTCTTCTATGTAATTTATTGTTTCAGGTCTTATATTTAGGTCCTTGATCTATTTCAAGTTAATTTTGGTGTATTTATCCTAAGTGAGTTTTGTTATTTTCCTATATCTTGAGTTGCTATCTTAATCACTTTGGAATCCACAGTGCTATAAGATTTTGACATTGTCCCAATGTGAGAATGTGAGACTTATAGACTGCAAGACTGAAAGGTTTTAAAACATGATATTATGGAACAATTGATTTCAAGGTCATAACATATTATGATATCAGGAGAAATCAAGAATGAGAGTCTCTGATAGTGCCAGATTATGAGAACACATGACCTCTTTTCATTTTCCAAACCAAATCCCAACTTCTGCTTACTCAGAAAATTCCCATAAAACATAATTACCCGTTGAACAGGATCAATTATGTATTTGTGGTTCTTTGAGATTAAAATCCAGCACTCCAGTCCAGAGTTGGTTAAAATGCGACTATTTTTTCCAAATAAATGTCTTTCATGGGTTGCATACCTCCTATGTGTTCTGATCCCAACCTCACCAACTGTATTCATGTATAAGAGTGCTCCTGTCCTTTGTTCACCTACAAAGGACATCTCCCAGTAGAGTTTAGTTCTTTTAGATTTCTTTGTGTCCACTGCTCCTTATTATGGCTTTAAACAAAAGTATGATTTATTTTTTAATATAAATTTTTTGTTTCTGTGAAGAGCGTTCCTGTGAAGGAGTGGAGGTTATCCATGGCTTTCTATAATTTAACCATAAGTGCAACTCCTGAAGTCCCACTTTAAAATGTATTTCTGAGTTGACTTACCTGATTCTATGCAAATAGAATGAATATTAGAATAGATTGTCCATTTTCATCATTATGAGAATTTGTTGTTGATACCATATCCATGCATATATTATATATCATACCATATCATCAATCCATCAGTTTTTAAATATTTAGCTATCTACCTGTTATCTGTCATACATAAGACATTGTTTTATTTTTACATTTTAAATCTCTACTAAAAAGCCTGTGCTCACAAAATATTTATCAAATAAGCAAAAGAATGTATGAATAAAGGATCTATTAAATGTGTTTAAAATGAATCAGTTTGATTTCCTTAGATATATGCTTATAAGGGGAACATTTTTATAAACTATACATAATGTTTTATCTTTAATTAAAATGTTAGAAATCATTTTATGTTATTATGGAAAAGTTAGAATAGGAAATAAAACCATATCAAAGAAGAACATTTAACATTATTTATTTCTCTTAGACCATACATTCTGCTCCTCAGGATGAGTCATCTGTTGTAATCTTTTTACTTTGGCTTATTAATTTTACCCATGGATTTTAATCAGAACTCAGAAGGAAATAAACAAGTCTCCTTATTGAGAAAGACGTTTACTCAATTTTAATGTCCCTTTTTACTGATGTCTAATTTTTTATCTGACTTTCTTATGTAAACATTAAAACTTTTCTTTTGTTTTTTGTTTCTGGTACTTGTATGGCCCCTACCTCTTGAATACATAAGTTCAGACTAATGTGTAAATGGCAACCAGTTAGCACCACTCAGATGGGTCAGGGTGATAAGTTTGTTAAGAAAGAAAAGATCTGATGTGTTCTAGGGTACAAGTAATGTCACAGTGTTAGTTCTGTTTTATATGAGTGTGAGGAACAAGATCTTTCAAAGGAAGATAATGTCAACAGAAAGGCTTTTGAGTTCTAGTGAAACTGCTATTGATCATTAAGATTGGCTGTATGTCAGTTCTCCGGAGCCCCAAGCATCTATTCACTGATTGGCTTATCCTGTATCATTTCTGATTAGTTTTGAACAACCCTTTTTGCATATAGATCTTTTGTATCTCTGTACATCTATTATTGTCTTCTGCCAGATTTTTTTGTAAATAAAGATTATGATCTGAAGTAGCATAAGAGAATGGAAGGATAAGGTGAAAATTCTAAGCTAGGACAGAGGTCAAATCCAGCTGGAACAACTGAGGAGCTGATGGGAAAGAGGACCAGGCTGCCTAGGCAGAAAGAGGTGTGTGGGTCAAGCACAGTGAGATGCAGCAGCAGTACTGAACAGGCCTATCTAACCTCGCCGCTGATTCTGGGGGCGTGACCTGGCTACCTTTAACCCCATCTGGGTGGATACATTTTAAATTTAACCGTAAAACATGTATGAGGCCCACAGGAAATTTCTACTTCTGATTAAGACCAGCAGAGGTCCTGCCTGATATTGAACCTTATTCCTAACCTTCAGGTCCACTCTGATAGAATCTCTGGGTAGTGCTAAAGACTGGATGAGTGGTTTGTAGCTTTCATTTGCTATGTTGCTTCAATGTCCAAAGTCCTGGCTTAAAAACAGTTTTTAAAACTCCCAGAGCCCTAGTGCATTTTGTTACCACAATTTCCAAATGGATTTTGGAATGAATCACTAGATGAGTAATAAGATTTAAAAGGTTCTAGTAGGGATAAACATTAGTACTACTAAGTCTGCAAAAGATAAAGCTATAGGTATTATGGCAAGTCTTTCCTTACACATTGCAAAGTTACTAAAAAGGTAGCATCTTCCTCGTCAGCTATTTTCCAGTTCTACTAGTGGACTGAGATGTAGAAAGGCTATGACAACAGAAGAATAGATGAACATTAACTATGTGAGAAAAGAATTCTAATAGCAAGAGCCATTTTAAACGGAATGAACTAATACATTTTCCTTTCTTAAGAAAGAGGCTAACACCACAGAAGAGTTGCAAAGACTTGTTTTTTCTGAGTGCTTGATTAGGTGATCATGAGAGATCCTTTTAAATCCTTTAAGTGTAATTCTCACAGTTGTGAAAGAAATAACTAATGAGTGACAAGAGAAAAACACAGTCTAATGAGACTAGAAAAGAATACGGCCAGTGCTACATACATCTTAAGGTCTTTTTTTTTCTCAGTTTGACAAAAAATAATATTTTAAACGTTATACTGGATATTGCAAGACATGCTTACCCTGTACTTGTCTGTACTTTTATCTTTAGAAATAATTTAAGTGTTGAATAAAATACCCACAGAAGATTAAACATGATGCAATATTTTCACAAATAATATTTGTCAGCAGTTTGAATACTTATTATCAATAATAGTAAAGTTGATATTTGATATTTTTCAAGATCTTTACAGATTTAAATAGCAATTAAATAGAAAAATGTAAAAAACACAAATTAGCTATTTATTTTGAATAACATATACTAATTTATGTGAAATTTAAATACCAAATAAATAAAATGGTTTTGCAAAAGAAAATACAAGAAAACAAAGTGAATATCTTTACAGAAAATTAAGTTATAAAAAAAGATAAATAATCTAGTTTGGTCAATTAATATTTTACTATAATTAGGGCAAATTAGAAAAGCTCGCTCTATTAAATGCTGATTTTTCTTCTCCATAAAAACAACTCAACTATTTCGATAAGTTAACGATTGTTCTCAAAATCAATATTATTAATTGCATGATGTGTAAGCATTTCTGTACTTTCCTTCCTTCTGTGGAATAAAAGTCACATTTTTGTTACTTTATTCCAAACTAATAAAAAATGTTATTGTGTGGAAATGAATAAGGGCTTCATTTTACAAAAATAAGAAAATCAAAGTTTTTTATTAATATTTGACTAGTGGAAATAACATAAATTTTATCAAATCAATCTATTCATATGTCCCTCTCATTAGGCAGCATGAAAAGTGAAAGAGATGTGGACTAGACCCCACTGAGGACCATGGTACCTGGCTCCTGGTACAAAATGGACAAAATATTAGATTTGAAGCATGTCAGTTAATTCAATAAATCTCAGTTAGGGGTCATTATGAGTAGTATGAAATATTTCCTGGTTACCTCCTAGAACTGTTAATAGAAATAAGTGGAACGATTCTGTAAATTTTTTTAAAAACAGTAGAACCATTGGTAAGTGCATGATGTCATTATTATTAAGTGCCTGCTCTCTGTTGGATACCTCATATATGTGACTCGATAAATATTAAATGAAAGAAAAATTTTAAAAGTTAAGATTAGAATATATTGTTAAGACTATGTGATATGGAAGGGTGATAAAGAGTACTGGAAACAGTGTGAGATGTATAGCTGACCACTGGAGAAAAAATAGAAAAATGAACATTTTGAATCATTCATTTAGAAGTGAACTTTATAAAATGTATAAACATATTGAAAAATCATATTATAGAAAAACAAATACAACATTTTCAGATGACTAGAAAATTACAACTGTATGTCAAAAGTATTTACCATCTTCTTATATCACATTTGTAAGTTGGAATTCAAAATGGTAGCACTTTAAATTTTGATTTAATAATATTAACCATAATGTCTTTAATGAAAAATAAAGATATGTGAAAAATGCAACTGATAAAATATATTTGCTACAAATGAAAAAATATTTGTCATCTTATTTAAAATTTTTTATAAACTGATTAAAAAAACCTTAAATTCTAAATATAAACAAACAAGAATAATAAGCACTTTACATAAAGTATTCTAAATAATAGGTTAACAAGCAAAGATAGAGAAATATTAATACAAGGTAGGGAGAAGTATATGAGCAAATTAAAACAAGAGAGACATACAATGGAAAATATATGTGACTTATTGTTGAATTGTACACTTGAAACTTATTGGATTTTGTTAATCAATATCAACATAATAAAAAAATAAATTAAAAAAAGAAAGAAAAGAGTAAATTATACTTTCTCAAAAAATAAATAAATAAAAATTTAAAAAGTTAAAAACATAAGAGAGGGTAGAATTTATTCAGGAAAATTCAAGTAGTTCTGTGTAATCATGTAAATCTGAAGGATGCAGAGTGGTAAGAGTTAACTTTAAAAGGTAAGCATCTAGAATTCCATAAATGTGCTATTATGCTTATGGTTCGTATCTTATCTTCTTTCCCGAAAAGAGTGGAGTGATGTATCTGACAAACGAAAATGAGAATTACATTTGCAATTTTAAAAAAATCTCTGAGGATATTTATACCAAGCAAAAATATGAGAAAATATGATACCCCAGAAAAATGACTAGCATTAAAAATCAATATTGCCCTGAGTGTATTTGCTAATGAGAAAAATACAGTTGCAAGAATAGCTGAAAGTTACTACATTTGCACTTAACTAACTTCTGACATCTGCAATGTAAGCAGTGTTTCTGTACCTTGATCAGGAGGGCAATGAGCTATACTGAACAGACATACTATTCCAAAGACAATATTAAAAGATTTAACATTTAACAGAAAGTGATCTGACGGTATAAAAAAAAAGAAAAAAAAATCAAACAAAAAAAACGACAGCCAGATTCTCAATGAAGGAAATGGTACTCCCTTGCCAAAGATATTTGGATTCTCTTTTTATACAGCTTCAAGAAGAGGACGACCTATCACAGTACTTTCAAAAAATAATTATACAAGCAGAGACCTTGTGACCATTTGCTATAGCAGGCCTCTAGGTTAAAGGGGAAAGTCTGAAAAGACTATGACACTGAAAAACAGAGGGAACACTCAGGTCAAATTAGAACCATGATGCAAACCACATTAGTTGAAGAGTATGAAATTACTTATTTTAACATTACTATTGTGATTTTAATGAAAGCATGAAAATTGACTTATAATTTAATCTACCATAGTTCTGTGTAGAAAGAATGCTAAGAGCACTGGCTTTAAAGTCAGACTGCCTGGTTTTAAAATTCAGATCTACTTTGTTGTGTGATCTTGCAAAAGTTACTTACCTTCTTTTTTCTTTGTAAATGCTAGTACTATTGTGAAAACTAAATAAATCATATAAAGTGCTTCACAACAAAATTTGGCACATTATAAATACTGAATGCCTATTATCCATATATAGCTAAATTTACTCACTATTATGATGGTATTTTTATATGAAATAGTTTCTAATACCCTCTCCCAAACCACATAGAGCAAGTTCTATTACAATGTCCTTTGAAATTATAGTAATACAAGGAAACAGAGTCATGAGCGTTCACATGATTTGCTCAATTTACATAGCTTGACAAAGCTAGGATTTAGATTCTATGGTTTTTATTAATTTAAAAACTTCTCCATACTGCCTATTTATTTTGAGAACAATAAAGATTAGATGGATGAATAGATGATAGATGATAAATGGATGTATGGATAGATGATAGATAGATAGATAGATAGATAGATAGATAGATAGATAGATAGATAGATAGATAGATGATAGGTAGATGATAGATGAGAGAGAGAGAGATGATAGATGAGATAGATGATAGATAATGGATAGACAGATAGACAGACCAAAATATTTAGATACAGACAGACATGGACAAAGCCAGGTTAACAAAACAAGAACAACTGAGGAAAGCAGAAGTTCTGAGGAATTCACATCAGTCCTGCAGCTAGCAGTCTGCCTATTTCTCCCCATATATTTTGACCTATGCACAAAAGTGTATTTCGCATTCTAAAATATACATATATATTTTTTTCACATTGCTAAAAATTATGTGTTCCTTGTAGCTATAACAAATCATTTTATTGCCTCCGCTTTATAGTTCAATCATAGTGACTTTTTTGGTTATTTGGCAAAGAGTAATTGAAAGTATACTGACATCACCATTAAATTATTCATGACAGTGGTTGCAGATTAATACAAATGTCTTTCTCCAAGGATATGCTTCTGAAAATCCAACAGCAAAAATTAAAGAATTCAGTATGGCCTATTGAAGAAAACAACTCAGATCTCATAAATAGAACAATGGATGTTTGGACTATGGTGTGTTCTTGCCATGCTGTATTATAATAGTTAAGATAAATAAGTAAATTATAACAAAATATTTTTTCCGAGTCTTATTATAGTATATACGATCATCTCCTATTTAAAAGTTAAAATAATTTAAAGGAGAAAAAATATGAATGCTAATTATATTTTTTAAAAACTAAGTAAGATAATTATTAGAATCAGCTTTCAGATAATGATCTTATCAATGTCAAAGGTGGGTGAGGAAGCAGGGAATTATATATATTCTTTCTACTCCAAGGTCTTAGCTCTTGAGTGGAGATGTGGGTGTAGATGTGGATGGTTTTATAGGTTCTTGCTAGGTCATTAAAATAACTAATTATGATAAAGCAGATTATGCATAGAATTATGATGATTATGTTTCGAATCAATAATTATGATACATTTTCTGCTATAGACAGGGATGTCCCCCAATATATACATACATACATACAGACCACGGGCATACATACACATGTATACTCAATGCCAGTTAATGCTAACAACATATTCAAAGAAATATGAATCAATTACACTAAAAGTGATTTATCATGAGAAATGCCAGTATAATTGAGCATAAAATATTTAATGGTTGTCTTTAACAAACAAATTATCCATCTAAACTGTGAAGTATTTCTCAGTTGTATCTTATATTGAGATTATAAAAATGAAAATTCAAGTTAAGTTTTAGGAATAGCTATTCAAAGGATTTGCTTATCTCTGTAAAGTAACTGTAATGTTCCACTTTACAACAAGCTGTATCGGTCAGATTATTGGTCAGTAAAATCAGTTATTTTACCATTAACAGATTTAATTAGTCTCTTTGAATATATGCTATTTATATTATTTTTAAAAATATGTGTTCAACTTGACAGATGCACATTCACTTTTAAAGAATTTGAACATATGAATCTCTCTCAGATAATCAGTATTCTCTCATGAGAGCAATTAAGTTGAGTGGCCTTTCTTAAGCATGTACTATTCAAACAACAAAAAATATGCCTTATATGGATTCACTTTTTTCTTTTTAACTATGGCAAAATATACATAACATAAAATATACCGACTTTATTTTAAATGTGCAGTGCAATAATATTAAGTGCATTTCCATTGTTGTGTAACCGTCACCACATCCATCTCTAGAGCTCTTTTTAATCTTGCAGAACTGAAACATTACACTCATTAATGGTAACTCATCATTCTCTCCTTCCCACAGCCCCTAACAACTACCCTTCTGATCTTTTGTAGTTGTGTTGCTCCGCATAATTTGATAGCATTTATTTATTTATTTACTTACTTACTTGCTTACTTACTTACTTTTGCTCAAACAACATTTATTTCTCACAATTCCAAGATCAAGGCACAGGCAGATCAGGTGTTTGGTGAGAGTACTCTGGTTTGTAAGTGGCCTTCTTCTTGTAACCTCACTTGGTGGAGAGCAGACAGAGAGAGAGAGAGAGAGAGAGAGCGCGATCTATTGCATTCTTCTCTTTTATAACACCCCTCCTCCCAGTTTTATAAAGGTAAAATTGACAATCAAAAATTGTATATGTTTAAGGAATACAATCTGATTACCCAATTGTCCTCAATTTACATAGAAACACATTTGTTTCTTTTAATCATGGTACTATATTCCTTTGCCAATAACTTGATAACTTATTTTAAAGTCATTGCTACAATGAGCAACTTTTATTTACCACATTAGTTTCACATCATTAAAATGTATCATTTAAAAAAGTATTTAACACAGATTTCTTCAAAATAAACAACAAAATTTTCAAATATAATACTAAAATTTGTGTAAATGTTTCAATTTTTTTCAAATTGAATAATAGTTCAGTAACAGTTAAAAATGTTGTATTATAAAATAAATATTTTAAATAAAAGAATGACGTACCAGAAACTCCATAAAGAGACATGCTGAAAAATTTCCCTTTGATGATTTTAGTTATTCATGCCCTTGTCCATTCTAATAATTTTAGAAAATTATTTAAGCTAATTCTAATTAGGTGTCCTGTACTGGATTACCTTGAATTAACTCAAGGTATGTTTTCCAAAATATTCAAGGTTAAATAGTTAACCTGGAGGGTCAGTTTAATAATTTTCTATAATACTAATTTGAACCTAATTTTTTTCTTTCTCTTTGTGTGTGTGTGGGGGGGCAGCAGGGGGTATATAGATATATGATGTTTGATGATAGATATTACAAAAAAAATTGATAAAAGAGTACAAATCAGACTTTTAAAATAGCTATACCTGTAGATATTTTATCACTTTTTTTAGCTGAAATAATATACGCCCATTTATTTCTAAGGTTTTTATCCTGTGACATCTCACAAATTACAGTTTCAGATAACAACACATCTGTGAACTAGTATTTAATTTGAGGTGTAAGATGTTAATCATTGTATTAGATTTTAAGATAGAGTAAAATTAAAATAGTCTATTTGAGAATATTTCTGGTAATAAAAATAATGGTGAGGCAAGAGGTAAAAATAATGTTGTGGATATCCTACTTCATCTCCATTTAAAACAAATATTTTATTCTTTGAAAAAGATCCTCACTGATCAAGAGTTATGGCACTCTGCTGCAGTGTCAAGACAGTCCATAGGCATCTAAATTGACATCAGTGTTCTGTCAATATCAACACTTCCTCGTTTATCATTTGGATCACCTTTGCACCAACATTTTTATAAACAAGTTTTATAGTTGTTTATGACCCAGTTTTGTGTGCCAAATGTCATATCTTTGCTACCAGCTTGTAATAGAGTTAATATAGTAACTAGATGTGTGTTCCTTAAAGCTTCATTTTATGCCTTCAAAATAAACTTAACAACCTCTTGATAGATAAAAATAAGCATTTCTTACTCTATTGCTTCATGAAGAATTTCTCCTAGAAGATGGTCTCCACTATAAATTCAAGCTTTAATTAGGAAGCCATCAGTCTCTTTTATGTGTTTTGATGGATTTATGACTCCCACAATGGAAGTGAACCAAACCATGCAAAGCTAATCTTCCTAGCAAGAATAAGCCTCTAGTACAGGGCAAATGAAAGACGTTTAAGTAATAGAGACTCCCTATGTTCTTCATCAAATGTGTGGGGAAGTGTTTAATCAAAGAAAAGTGTCACATAATATTAAACAGATGTATTCTTTTATACACCAACTAATGTCTCAAAATTCCACATTTATAGGAGTATTTATACAGGGTAGATAGATATAGCAACTCAAACTTCTCATTTAACCTTTAATTAATTTTCTCAGAATTTTTTTGAGTGTTGCCATTCTTTTTAACTTTTATAAAATAAAATTTCATAGTACCCTAGCAGGATTGAACAGTTTGTTGGCATTTCATATTTATAAATCATGTTAAAGTATTCTTAAACTTTCTCTTCTTTTTCTCTGCATAATCCCTTTAATTATCCCTTAAAATATCATAAACAGACATTTAAAGAGTGACAAAGTGATTACCGAGTGTCTGAAAAAGACAGACACACTAAAAAATATTTTATGACGTTTAAATATTTGAGAGCACAGACAAACTAGGAAAGAATACTGGAGAGAAGATGTGTGAGTTTGATACAAACTTTTAAAGTGGCTTTATTAACCTTATTTCTATTTTTATCTTTGTTCTGCATGGTCTCTTCTCTATATTTGATATCCTGCCTTCCCAAAATTCCAAATGAAAATTATATGATATTTCTTTTACAGACTCCTGAATACTGAGGTCACTGCATAAGATTTTATATATTCCTCAATTCATATATTTCTGCATATTCTCCACTGTAGTTTTTAATTAAAATCACCATTACTTACTTTTAGCTGAAACATAGTTAATTTTAATGCCAAAGTAATATTCTTCCATTCCATAAATAGACAAATATTTTATTTACATTTACCAAACTTTACATCTTAAAATTACCACTAAACTGATTACTCTAAACAAAATAACTATGTCTATTTTAACATATGTGTCATTGAACTCACATAGTCTGCATTATTTAGTGTGTGGCTTTTCTTTCATAACTTCATTTGCATGAGCTTTATCTCTTTCTGTTTGTGTGTATGTTTTTATATGTGTTTCTGTGTGTTTGTTTTCAGGTAGCAATATGTTCCTGTCTTTTATTGATGTATGGTAGTAAATGAAATGAATTTGTCGAAAAGGAAGAAAATTTCCTCTACTCTCTCTCAGGTTTTTTCAGCTAGTCTAATAATTAAATCTATTTGAGACAGAGTAACAAGAGAAATGATTAAATTAATTACATATGTATGTATGGGAACCCCGCATAAATGAGAGTCAGAGACCTCACAAACATGAGAGGTTCAGAGACATGTCATCAAACCAAAACTTGATAGCTAACTTAACTGCAGTTTCAACATCTCCCAGGAGTGGAATTTTAAAATCAGCAGTCTAGATTTTCCTGATCAATGCTGGTAAGGTAATCTGCATAATAAAACTCCTGCTATCCCTCCCTCTAAATCTCCCCAAACACCTACTCCCCACCCCCTCCCACAAAGAAGATAACCTGGTTTAAAAATATAATCCTTTCTTTTCTTATGATAACTTTCTTGCCAAATCTTTCTGCCTATGAAACTTTCCATTTTGTACAACCCCTCAACGTGCCCTTCCAGTTACTTCCCAAATCATGACTCACTTACTAAAGCCCATTAGATCTTCCAATGCACTCGGTTGAAGTTTATTCTTTAACAGGATAAAATGTCACTACTGAAAAGTAGTCTTTAATCTCTTGAAGAATGAGAAGATGAAAAAAACATGGAATTCATTGATAGTTGATATCTTCCACTAGTGTGGTAGCTGCTAACATTCCTTGAGCCATTTGGATTTCTGCTGTCATCAGGGTTCTCAGTCTCTGCTCCTGTTCTTTCTGCATCCTTCAAGCCCTCAAGTCCAGTAACTTTAAGGAAGTTTAAGAAATCTAAAAATTGTACTATCAATGTAGTCAGAACTGAGAGCAGATGTTTCAGGAGGTTTTGTTTTTTGTTTTTTCCCCCTTTCTTTAAGAATTTTAATATATTTATAACAAAATAACTCAGAATAACAAAACAACATGCTCAATATTAAAACAATGTAAAATGTAATCTTGTAATTATTTCTATCTTTGATCATTAGTATTATGTGTTACTCCTGATGGCACTGGTTCTATTTTTTCCACAAAGAAAATGAAGCTCTTTATCACTTTCTGATAATCTCTAATTTTTATGTGATAAAACTGTAGAATTTAGGTCATGTGTGAGTCAAACTACTGTAATTACGATAGGCTTTGCCTTCATTCTGTTTTATTTAGCATTTTTCAAGATATATCATTCATTTTGTTTCTTCATAATTGTTGTATATTTGCATATAAGGATATTTTAAATTTTTTTATTTCAAACTAATGTTCCAGAGAGTAAAAACTAATCTGAATCTCTAATGAAAATTTATGTGAACAATTTATCATAAGTAGAATAAACACAATGGCATGATAATTCTCTAGAGGAGGAAAAATACTTTACAATAATGGTGACTTTTTAATAGAGTATGTTTAAGTTTTCTACATTTACTTTAGGGAAACTTGGCAGTAAACCTCTGTTTATTATCTATCATTCGAATCACAGATTCTGTGTTAAGTCAAACTATGGGCTAATTTGCCATATAACGTCAAAACCATTTCTTCATTGAATAATGCCCCAACTGTTAATATGAGCCATGTAATGCTTCCTGCTGTGAGCAAAAGTACAGGCAAATAAAGAGCAGATGTCCTCCAGCTTTGCACAGAAATGATAGTCCTTCTTCAGGCAGATCTGTCATTTAACCTTCACATATACTTGGCTATTTTATATAACCTATATTTTATTTATTATGGAGGATAACTATGTGTGTACTTACAAATAATTAAAATTATTTTGTAAAGCAATAGGAAATATATAGGTAATCTGTGGTTAAATAGCATATATTGTCTTAATATTAAAAGAAAATATTCTGTCAAGATATTTATGGAAGACATGATGTGATATCTGGGATTTTAAAAGTAATAAAATGGAGAGGAATGGATGATGGTAGAGAAACAAGATGGACTTTGAGTTGAGACTATATTAAAGCTGGATGGTGGGCACATAGGAATTCATGTAAATTTGCTCTACTTTTGTATATATTGAGGTTAAAAAAAAAACAGACTTAAAGGAGGGAGAAGAAAAGAGAGAAAGGCAAGCTCTTGATTAGAAAAGAGATCTTTTCTCGAGTGCAAAATCGTATAAATGATCCTTGGATTTTTGATACCAGCCTCTGAGTTCAAGGCTTTGTTTTCAACTCTCAACGATTACTCTCTAAACAAATCTCTTTGTCCTTCAATGCTGGTGTCTGATATGATCATCTTGATAAAAGAGTGGACAGGAATTTGTGCATTAATGGGAGCTTATCCTTCATGATAATAACACAGCATCAAAGTCGTTCAGTGAAAAACCGGGAGAGAGTGAAACAGTAGACAAGCAGTCAAGTATAGAGATTAGGTGAAAGAGGTGCAAGAGAAAGAGAAAGGGAGAAAAAAAAAAAAACCTACTCAAAAAATGTAAAAAAGGGGAAAAAAGTAAGATTGGGAAAATTTCTGATTTTCTGTGCTTTTCCAGTAGTAACAAGTGACTCCACTCTGTCTGGCTTGAAGACTTGCAAATAAAGCTTGTTGAACTACATGAGACTACACAGAGTAGTTCTGTGCAAAAGTAAGTAAAAGAAGCTCAAATAATTTGGGTAGGATTTTGTAAGAATCCCTTCTTAAAAATATAACTAATCTCTCTTAAAGGCTTAAGTGGAAATATAATATCTCCTGGTTTGGAGGGACTTTTTAAAATTTGGCCCAAAGAATCTCAAAGAAATTGGCCCAGAGAATAAGAGTTTCATCTTATTTTTATTGTCTCTATCCTGCCAATTTTATGTTGGCCCCAGGAGACACTGCCTCCCTATTCATCCTCAAGTTCAAACTAGTTCTTGGCTTATAGTAAGAGCTGATTCTTGCATAGGGTCATGTCTATTTGAAAGTATATGTGCTGTAGCCATTAAGCTAAACGCTAATGTTTCAGTCTTTCCAGGACATCTGCTCACTTTATTAGAAATTTCTTTTCCCTTGACATGTTAATAGTTGCCTTGCTTCTGATCAGTATACATTGCAGGTCCAGCCTACACAATTTATGTTCAGACATCATGACTCCCATGGTAGTGTCCTGGCTGCCTGCCCAGATGTGTTATTGGGGGCTCTGTTGTTCTCTTCTTTAAACACAAAGTTAATTATGACTTGTTGGAGCCTCTAATGATATCTGATGACTTTTGAGACATCATACACTCCCTTGCTAATCTTCTAACAAGTAGATCAGATTCCATGTGAGAAAGTATCCTGTAAAAAAAGTGCCAAATAAGACCAGGGGAAAGCTAAATCGTTCTTTCTGATGAAGTGACACTGTAGGCAGCATATTTGTGAGGATGCAGATCCTTCGGAACAAATCGAATTAGATGTTATTGCAAGAGAATGGACAACCCACTCCCTCCCCTCTGATTAGTATGTGCTGAATTAAATATGAACTGGAGTAAGAAGACTGAGAAAAAATTTTTTACAATACTGGCTAATTTTTCTTAAGGAATCTGGGTTTTTATAGGTTTACATACTCTGCCACCCCTGTTAGAGTCATTATTGGTTAATTTTGTTCAATTTTCATCTAGATGCATTAGTTATTGGAAATAATTTCAGGAAAAGATATTAAGTTTGTTTTAGGTTTAAAATGCTCAATGCATATGTATTAAAACATAATATATGTTTTTGTTATGAAAAATTATCTTTTCTTATGTTATTAATTATAGAATCCAACACAGTAGCAAGTTTAACACATGGATTCATATTTATCTAATATGCACAATTCTGAGATTGGAGAAATTTAGCAAAATACATATCATCTCCTTCAATATTTTCATACAAATACTCAGAGTATTTGATATATGAAGATTTCTTGATGTGGTACATCTTTCACTTGTTTAAAGTAAATATTAGTTAATTAAACATGAATATTTTTTATTTATTTAAGCTATTCTTAGATGATGGAATACAATTATTTTGTATTGAAATCATAAAAAATAGAAAAGCAATTTTAGACCTCCCTATTTTTTTAAAGAGTAGGCAAACATACGTATATTAAAAAGAGAACTTCATCCATCGCAATCTGAAATATGTTTGTATTTACCTTACATTCATTACATTGAGAAATCTGAATTTGAAATGTCATAGATAATAAATAAATATGCACTTAGTTATTATTTATTTAATTGTGTTATTATTACTTGGACACATGATCTGAAATATAACTTCACATTAGTGATAAATTAGTTGATAAACCTACTTCTCCAGAATATATTTATTGCTAAATATATATACACACACAGATATATATAAATTATATTTAGAACATGCATGAAAGAAAAATAATGCATATACGATGATTACATTATAATACAATTAAAGACAGTAAACAGGCTGTTAGCAGTTGAGACAACAAAGGAAAAAAAACAGATAGGTTTGAAAGGTAACAGAATATTGAGCTAATAAATACTATCATACATTTTCCTCTCACCGCATAACATTACACTGTCTACTTCAAGCAGTTACTTGTTAAGACAAAATTCTCTAGAGGGAACTGACACTTTCTATTTTCAGGTTTCTAGACTAAACTAATTGTAGCAGAAATGGCCCTGAGCAGACCCTCTGTTTGTGATACTCACCTTTCAGTTGGCAGCAGGATCCCACTGCTGGTAGGAAGTAGAAGGAATTAACCCAGGGTGTATCATAGCATTATGATCCTGAGACGATCACGTTTGAGAGACTGGGATGAGGCACAGGTTAAAAGGAAATAATTAAATCATACTTCAGTTCTAGCACTTGAACAGAGTAAAGGCAATAGTAATGATGACCATTTAGAAGTTGATTGGTTTCTGTGGTCCCTGGAAGCCTTCTATCAAACAAGGCTTGTGTGAGCCAAATAGCACTCAAGGCATGCTGCGGAGGGATTCCATGGCATCATTTATTGAGGCCCTCCACTTTTGCAGCCACAGTGCAAACTGCTACAAATCAAGCCATAGATTTAACCATAAAAGTGGGAGACCGGTTAAGAAAGTAATATAGACTTTTGATAGATCTCCTATGATAAAACCAGCACGTGGTAGGGAATGAATGAGATACTCAGATGGTTGTATGTGTGACATGTATACCCACAAATTGTCTTAAACACTCAAGGCTGGCACAAACAGCAAATACCTTATTACCAGAAGTTAGCTGCTCTCTAAATCTGCCTGGAGTATTAGAGAAACCTCATCCAAACCATTTATCTTGTAAGTATTTTTCTTATCCTACCTTAGATCTACCCTGCACTCACCATTGCCCCCAGACAAATAACTGGGTTTAGAGCTCAGCAAACCTCAAGCAGAAAAGCATATCCCCTGCTGTGGGATTAGGTAGTTTATTTATAGAAAAATATCGCAGGATGTTACCTACTAGCAGGAACAAAAGGAATATTTGTGAGAGTGGATCTTGAGGTTGTGGAACTGGGAGGAGTTGAAATATATGGCTGAATAAAACTGAGTTTATAGTTTTTTGATCACTCTTCAATAGTCAAGTTTTAACATGTTGACAAGAACATCCGTATCTGGTCCTAATACACTTTTAGGATGGCTTCTTAAAGTTTTGAAACAATAGTAGCCTTTAGTAAATAAGATTATAGCAATTGCAGCCTTGCAGAGTACTGGGGAAGGGGTAAGAAAACTCAAGGAGGAGGCTTAAAAATATATATATATATTTTTTTACATAGACTAAAGAACTCTTTATTTGACTTTGTTCTCCAGTATGGCCTAGAAAACATTACTTATACACACACATGCACACACACACACACACACACACAGACTGTACTAATATAGAGGGCACTGTAATTTTTAAGGTCAGCAATAGCTGTGCTCTGCAGCAGATTCAACGGTAGGAAAAGTTGCACAGAACTAGGCTTCTTCATTTCAGTGGGGATGATAGGGTTCCAGAATAGTAGAACCTAGGTGGCTGCACTTATCTACAAAAGAAGAATTACAATACTCTTCTAATGGGAAACAATGCCAGAATGACTACTAAGGTGTCATGTTCCACAATAATCTGTAGTGCTTAATAATACATGATAGCCCTCCTATGGGAATGATAGATGTTGATATGAGAGTACTGTTTGACTTCTACGAGTAAAAGAAACTCAAGAGCTGTTATTGCTACCATGATGGAAAATAATGATCGCTCTCCCACTTTACATATTCAGAACAGTTCTCAGAACTAGCATAATCACTTAAAAAGGATTATTATCCCAGGATACTCTTGTGCAAGAAATATTTTGCTAATTCTTCCTGAAAGCAAACTGACTATTTACTGGATTACTGCACAGCAGGGAAATAAAGAATAACTAGACTTTTAGTGAGAAACTGAAAACAGAGTTTAAGGTGACACAGATACTAATATCCCCAAAGTGTCATCATCCTTTCCCATATCCTAGTTAGATTTAGGTTCTTAGGAGGCCAAGTGTTAAATAGATTCCTGGCCATAGTACATCTCGTGGTGTGTCCAATGGACTGGACCCACAGTCCTACCCTGTAACCATTCTCCTGGTCCCTGGATGCATAATTAATTAGTATCAATTTACTTGACATTGGCTAAACCCTGAAAGGATCCCTGACCTATGGTTGTTATGACAAGAAGGAACAAATGGTGAGTCTGATGTTTCACTCTCCAGTCAGAAGAGTAAAGCATTACTGTACCCTGAGAAGAGTTTAGAGATCAGTGGTACCCTCAAAGACTTATGATAGTTGTTCCCATTGCATCCATACTTAATTTCCAGCTCTCCAGTAGTTTCCTCACACACACCAGTCAACCGAATACTTGAAAGAGACTCCACAGGCCTCTGGAGTCCGCTCTCCGTTCAAGTTTCTCCTCGCCAGTCCTTTACCTGTGAATACCAGCTGCCTTTGCTTCTCTGTGTTCACAGTTCCATCTACTGAATTCAGGAAGTGTTCAAGATTCTACCTGGGCTCCCCCTTACTATTCTATGACCTGGAAATTTTCATCAGTCAGTAAGCTGTGGCAATCGTAGATCTCACCTCATCAGTCTCTCATTTACATTCAAGATATTTACATTCAAGATAGTTACATTCAAGATATTTAACTTACAGGCAACAACTGCCCTTTGTTGCCTGTAAGTTAAATGTCTTGAATGTAACTATTTCATATTTTATCCATTATTTTAGTTGTTTCAAGTGGGCTGGTGAATATACTCTTTGTTACTCCATCTTGATTGGAAGAGGAAGTTGATAATAGAGTTGATTTAAATCACCTAAAGGTTCTGCCCATTCTTTCACTGCTGTACTTCAAAGACTTTTTTCTGAAGTCATTCAATTGAAGAATAAAAATTATTGCCTCCCAGAGAATGTAATCTATTTTCAATGAATGGAGGGAGGGAGCCAGCATTTTATCCTGGGGAAGGACACATCTAGAGTGCATTCTACATTGGGATTGAGTCATATTCTCCATAGTGGTATTTGGTTCAGTGACATACATTTTATTTTCTCTCTCCTTCTCTATCTAACTATCCCAGTATCTTCATCTTTATTTCCTGATATCATTTTCCAAACAAATTACCATACCCAAACTAAGACACATCTACTGAATATTTATGTTAAAGTTTATCAAAAAGGGCTTGAGACTTCACTATAAAAGGAGTGAACATAACTAACTTCAAGATGGATGCTATGGTATACAGAACTTTATACTTCCTCTTTTGAGGAGAGAGTGACCATATGTCTATCATAGATAGGGGAGCACAGCCCATGTTATAGACAGGTAAAAGTTGCCTTGTGTTAGAGTAAAAAATAATTTTGTTAACATTTTTATTTAGAAACTTAAAATTGGCAAATTGATGTGTATGGATCTTGAGTTGACAAAGGAGTACATTTGTCTTTATTGCCTATTAACAATTCAGCATCATTTCCACCCCTCCCCTAAGGTATCTTCTGACTTTTATGGGCAAAGATGGAAATTTTATTTCCCAGAATCCTTCCTTCATATGATTCTGAGTCAAAGTCAGGCAATGGAGGGCCTCACACATGATTTAGAAACCGGAAGAGAAAGAGAGACCATTATTCTGTGGAGTCAATTGCAGATGTCAGGTTCACCACAACTTCCTGTCAGACTTCTTGAGAGCATCCACGTTAGTGATCTGCACTGAGATAGATGGGGATTCTGAAAGTTTCTTAAGCTCTGCAACTATTCTTGCAAGCTACCAGAGCAACCACTTTGGTGGTACAGACTGAGAACATGGGTTATGGCTGTACTGATCTTGGTCAGGATAATTGAAGTAAGCTATAATTCCACCTATTTTAGTTTTTCATGTCTGAAACACATAGATGAACTATTCCACTAACTGATATTATATATCACTTATGATCAGGATCAGTGTTGTGTGCACATTGAAAGCTACAAGAAGCAATTCCACAATGCAAATCAGTTTACTTCCATACTTGTTACCTCCCTCCCCACCCCTCCAGTGCCCACAGAAGTCAAAGACATTTTAACAAAATGGAATTATAATCAGGTTACATCCCCAATAAAAGTTCCCTCAGAACTATTGATCCGAGGATAGGGTTCTGCAGGTTCTCTCCTCTGACCATGCCTTCAGCCCCAGCAAGAAACTCTCTGCAAGCTCTCTGTGATAAAGCCTTCCAATTTTATTAAATATGTTGAACTCCTTGCATTCATAAAACACCAACCAGCTGTACTTTCTTTTGGATATGGTTCTCTTCACTGTCTGTCCTTTACCTAGCTCATTCTTAATTTTTTTTTTCTATCTAAACAAATAACATGCTTCCTTAAAGAAGCCTCCTTAACTTTCAAGAATATGTTGTCATTGTGTTTATCAAAACTGTAATTTAGTCTTTGTATATTTACTTCTACAGAACAATTATTAGTTACTTAAGGACAGAGACTATGTCAGTTTGATTGTTCTTCAATTTCTATTACATGCTACAATATTTTCGATTTGTGAAATTTTGATCAGAAAAACTTCTTAAATAAATAAATGTATAAACCAATGAAAGCCAAAACATGTCATTACATACAAGAAAACCTCTGAGATGGTGGAAATAGCCTAAACAAATCTATAGACTTAGGAATAAACTCAGTATGTACAGCAGGCATTTAGGACATAGGTTGCAAAAAATAAAATGACCAAGAAAGACTGGAGGTATAGGAAGAAAAAGCATAAATAGCAAGAAAAATTTTAATTTCAATGAAATGGCAATGAAGATCCTATAAAGATATTTGAATTAAAAAATATTACTCTAAAAGAGTAAAAACACATTGTATATGATTTTACGTTTTTATTTTTATGATATTTCTGACACTGAATATTTTGCTTTATTATTATGAGATCCTTCAAAATGTCATTATAACTGAAACATTTAAAGAAATATTACTTGTCTGTAATTCATATGTGTTATAACAAAAAGAAAAGTAAAGGAAATCTTGGAGAAGGTAATTTTATTTTAAGGTTTATAAAAATCTAAAAATAAGAAGAAAATGCCAAATGAATGACAGACCAGAAATGTAAAATAAGTAAATATTAATGGGTTTTAAGAGATTTTCCCATCAAGTAAAAAAAAGTGATTCATAGATTAAGGCTGTTTGGGGGACAGTGAGAACCATATAATAGGCAACTCTGAAAGCTACTGCGTTCATCTTCTCCCAGATAATAATAATCACTGTAATAATTAATAATAATAATAGGAAGACTGAATACTCTGTCATCAGTAAATTGACATTAGGTGGCTCCAACTATTACAGTCTGTGCTCTCTTGCTTTTTCTAAATTTCATTTATTAAAATGCACTAAACCTAATGGAGAAAAGAAAATTGCCAAACCCTATTTTAACAATTTAAATTATATTCCATTCTTGAAATGCTACTATGTCAAGTTAATGCTATTTAGATATTTATAGATATTATACCGGAGAATTCTTGCTCATTGATCTCTTACTATTTTGATGAACTATTCCACTAATTGATATTATATATCACTTATGATCAGGATCAGTGTTGTGTGCACATTGAACTTGAATTCCGAAATGTCAGAAGTGGTACTTTTCTAACAGAAAAGGAAGAGAAAGATAAAAAAATACAATCATATGTGTAAGAAGGAAGAGGCTGTTTAATAAATAAATGAACAGGTCAGAAAAATAATGATTCAGCAAGAGATGAAAAGGGGACTTAAGATGACAAAGTTTAGAGAACTTTTCCGTGCTGATCACTGCAGATTCATTGCAAGTTAGAGGGGCAAAAACAATTCACTTATGGAATTTTGAGGTTATTTCTCCAGAAAAGAAAAAGAATGAAAATTAAATTGTGTTGAGTTGGTTAAAATGAAACCAATAAATAAAGTATAGTATTCTTTTTCTGAGAAGCAACCCTGTGGTTTTATTCTTCTCCAAAGACAGACACATTTGCTAACTGTATTAGATTCCTATTGCTTCAGTTAAAAAAAAAAAGAAGAAGAAAATTACCACAAAGTCCTAAAACAATAGAAATGTATTATCTTACAGTTCTGGAGGTCAGTAGTTGCATATGTGTCTCAGTGGGCTCAGTCTAGGTGTTGAATTCTGGATGAATGCTTCTGGTGATTCTAGGAAAGATGTGTTTCCATTTTTTCTACTTTCTACAGGCTGTCTACACTCTTGGCTCATGCCCTGTCCTCTATCTTCCTCTCCTGCCTTTCTGTTTCACTTATAAGGACCTTTGTAATTACACTGGACCTATGTGGATAATCCAGATTAATCTATTTTAAGATCCTTAATTTAATCACATATAAACTTCCTTTTGCTAGGTAAGGTAACATATCCACAGGTTTCAGAAAAAGGAGGTAGGTATCTTTGAGGGACCATTATTCTACCTACCACATTATTATTATTTACTTCAAATTATTCAAGTTTTCTTAGAAATATATATAATCCCAACTCAAAATTTATTTCCCTTCTGTGTACTTTATCTTCATGGGTCTTCTCAGAACTATAATCAGCCTGTGTCTTACCTGTCAAAGCGTTCAACAGGACCTTCAGGAAAAATTATAATAGAAAATAAAACACATAAAAGTGCACTTATTGTATTTTGCTTTATTGCACATTACATATACTGCATTTTTTTTTAAACTGCAAGTTTGTGCCTTGAGTAAATCCATCAGTTCCCTTTTTTTCAACACTTTGTGTCTCTGAGTCACATTTTGGTAATTCTTACAATATTTCAAACTTTTTCATTATTATTTTATTTGTTATGCTGACCTGCAATCAGTGATTTTTGATGTTACTGTTGTAATTGTTTTGAAACACTGCCAGCCACACGTATATGAACCTGCAAACTTCATTGGTAAATGTTTGTGTTCTGACTACTTCAATTGGCCTTTCCCTCTTCTCCCCTCCCTCAACTTAGGCCTCTCTATTCATTAATAAGGCTTTTCTCTTATCTGTAATTTTACTCTGTTTAGCAAAGTTTAAATCAGTATATATTTGGCTCTTTTTTTGGCTCAGCACCCTCTCATTATTGATTTTTCTTTAATTATATTCTATTGCCTTTCAATGATCTAAGGTGTACTAGGACCTGTTTATAACAGGCTAATAAGAATCAATTCCTAAATTTTTAGCAGTTTTGCAAACCAGTTGTTAAATACAACTACTATTAAAAAGTAAACAATATAAACTTATAAATAAAAAAAATACTCAAAATCCATCACTTTACACCACATTTTACTATTATCTAAACTCTTGAGGTTGTTTAAATGTGTTATATCTATGCAGTGAAATATGTATTGAACTCCGTATAATGAAAATATTATAAAATAGTGTACTACTGAGCATCTCTTCCCAGCTGCGCCTTTAGTAGCAGCACAGTGGTACCTCAATATAAGCTTCAGTGGGCGTACTTATCCCATGGAATTAAAAGACCTGCAAATCAGAGTTTACTATCTTCCTTCCTCCACACACCACTCTATTCCTGTCTATTACAGATAATCAGAATATACAAATCCTATGTAATGTGTTAATTATTAACCAGGAGTTAATACAGTTAGCTATGAGTTAAAACAGGTAATGGCTATAAAATTATACAAAAAGTTTTAATTATCAACTGTACAAAATTAGTATCTCCCTTTTTATATCCTTTCCATAGTTAGGTAGTTTTGCTAATAACCATAAAAAGCAGTTCAAAATTTTCACTTATTTATCAGATGTATTTTGCAACCAATTTTTTCTAGGAATCATTAAGATACAATGTTGCATAAAATTAAACTTACTTGGAAGAATTATAGATCTTTTTCAGCCTTATTCCATTATAAACAACTGATAATGATGAGAATTTTGAAAATTGTCAAGCAAAAATTATTTCAAACATGCCGTATGGTTCATAATTTCAGGTATTTAATAAATCATTCATGTACTTGATAGATCCACATTTTTCTTTTAAGAAAAAAATAATCCTCATTTTGTCTGGAGATGTATCTTTAGCCAAACCTACCCAGCACTTGGGTTAGCTCTACTTTTAGGCCCCAGTTCTGAGCAACCTTTTAAAAACTTAGCTCCTATCCAAGTCCTTAAGAAGCATAATTAGGCATGTAGATGTGATTTTAGTAGTGAATCTTTTGCAGTAAAGTAGTCTCTCTCTGTATTTAATAAGCACTATAAGAATTTTCTTTATACAGAAAAAGCAATTCACTAAAATAATATTATCCTGCGGTCTCCCAAAATAACTTTGCAGTGACTTCTACATGATCAAATTCATATTAATAAAGAATTGCATAAAATCCATTCCAGACTTTATCACAGCAATAATTTTGATTACATTACTCAGTATACTCTTCATTGTCAGCATATGAGATAATGTGTAGTAGTAGTATTTGAGATCATTGTTCTAGGTTAATTATTTGCTTTTCTTAAGATATCTATATTTTCTCTCTTATTACTAAAACCAATGAAGTAATCACAACTCCATTTTGCTTTGGGTTTATGGAAGCTAAAAGTCAAACAAGGTTAATTTAACCTATTCGACACTATTCTCATGGATGTGCTTTTCTATAATCTTTAATTTTCTGTACTTATTTATATTTTTCCTTATACTAATGGTTTATTTATATTCACAAATTTACCTTTTGTTGTTGTTTCTGCTTTGTCCTCGGTGCTCTCAAAATCTCCATGGAATAAGACAATCTATAAGTAGGTAAGTGTTAGATAAAATTATACAAAAAAATATTTTCTGTATTTTATACCAACACAAGGTGAAATAAATCAAGAAATCAAATTAAGTAAAAGGAAAATGCAATTAACATTTAAGTAGTTCCTTTAGCCGCCCAGGATCAAGCCTCCTATTCCTTACTGGCTGAGAGAATCAGAGATGGATAAAGCACGAGTAGTAGTATAACTAATAACAAATTTTATTTTCACTTTCACAAATGTCATTTTAAGAAAAATGAGTAGATATAAACAAAAAAACTACTATATTGAAAATGTATATGATTTTATGATTAGGAATAGAGCTCTCTGAATGCACTTGTGCAAATGTCACTTTGTATTTGTACTGCACCTGTATTTTTATTATATTTTTTGTGCAAATATTACATTGTATTCTTGACTTCCATTATCTAAATAAAGTTATGTGAGGAAAATGTATTGACCTTAACAATTTTAAGGTCAATTCACATTACAGTCTTCAAAAAGTGACTGGCCTTTTTTTTCTTTTATCATTTAAGATGTCCTTTGGGGAATATTTACCTATGTGTTTTTCCAACTGGACATTTAATGTTACTGATGTTCATTTGTTTGGCAGAAGCGAGACTTTATTTATGGCCTTAACTACCTCTACTTTATGGTAGGATAGTTGTACTGTCATATGTTGGGGCAGTTTATCTTTGCTATATAAAAATATTCCTTTTATATAACACCTTTATCAGGATACTAGTTTCAGCCACAGTAGGAAAATGAGAAGCAGTAATTAAAGTTACTGGGGTGAAGAGAGATTCCAACGTGTGATACATTAATAGTGCATCAATGCAACATCAAGTAGTGTAACAAATGCACTTGACAATGTAATTTCTTAACAAAAGACAGTTTTGAAAGATTAATGATTCATCAACATTTATCTTACAGTCAAGATGGAAGAATTTAATTTGCCATTGCTTATTTTCTTTATTCTGATATTTTGTTGTGTTTCTCTTGATGAAAATGTTACATTAATACTCTTTCAACTTTGAATAGCTTGTCATCTAAATCTTGTTACTTTTTTAGATGACTACAGAATAGCTAGCATTACAGAATAGCTATAACTTTGCTTGATGTTGTCATTTCATAAAGTGAGATTTTCCTCTGGAGGAACACTGTTTGTAAATCTGCCTAGTGAAAGACAATTAAAACTTTGTTTGGTAGAAATTATCCCTATGATTCTGTGTTTACAGAAGAGATTCCTAACTGAAGTGATAGTTTCCTCAACAAAGATTCAATAACTTACGTTGTATTGGGAAATAGCTTGATTTATTTTACTTCTTTAGTAGTAAAACCTTTGATTTAGAAAGTGTCTCTTTGCTATATTGTGGTATAGAGGATTAGGGAATTTGTTGAGTCTCTCTTGATTTATAAAATACACAATGTTTAATTTTAAACAAGCTTCTGCTATTTTCTTGTAACTACAGTTACTCTTTGGCAGTTTGACGTGATACTAGGAAATCATAACTTATTATCTCCAAGCAAAAGAACTGTGTTAGCAAGAGATATATATATATATATATATATTAGTAACTTCTTAAAAAACACTTTTATTTAATTAACTCATATAAATATATAATTGTGTTAGCATATTGCTTTGAACAAAACGAAAGTAATTAAATATTGTAATACTAAATACAATGCAATTGATTTTACTCAATTATTTTCCAAATATTAAGAGCCTTTTATATGACAGACACTGTTCTGAACATTGTATAAATGCTAAATATTCAAAATAACAGTGCTTTTATAGCTAGATTCTATTCTTTGTGGATTAGACAAGTAAACAAAGAAAAAGGTATATATGTCACATTGTAAAAGGTGCTTCAAGTAAAAATAAACAACATATAAAGCTTGAGAGTGACCATTTTGATGGGTCAGGAAGAAGAAAATTCTAGTTTAAATAGCATAGTTGGAAGATCCTCTGGAAGTGATTTAAGGAAAATCTGAAGAATAGAGGGAAATCAAGCACAGATATCAGACATAAAGTGTTCCATGCAGAAGGAAAATTAGGTGCAAAGACTCTGAGCTGGTAAGGTTTAGTAGGAAGCCAATGTGGCTGGAGCATAGTGAGAGAGTGAAGGGATTTTAGAAGATGAGTTAAAAGGTTGAGTTAGGGGAGAGCAAGATTGCTAAGGCCTTTTAGGTCAAGTAAAGTGTTTGGATTTTAAACAAGTAAAACATGAAGCTGTTGAGGATATTTAGCACAGTTCTGTAGTTTGTTTTGTTTTTTTTTTGTTTTTTTTTGCATTAAAAATGGCACTATTTGTGCAAGATATTTCAGATAAAATGTGTAGTAAACATATTTTAGTCTGTAAGCTATATGTCTCAGCTCATTAAAATGTTAATATGATATTTAAAAGCCATCAAAAACATTAAAAAACTTTTATAAATGCTTTTGAAGACTTTTTTTTTTAATGTGGTAAGCTGATTTGAACATAAAAGGCACATCCAACACACTAAAATGCATACAAATGCTGGAGAATAAATTAAATTCCTTTTGGAAACAGTGAAAAATAGATTTCATTTTATACTAAAAATACAGTCACATAAAAAATCTCAAATTTCAGAAACTTAAGTGGGAAAATAATGTGTATATGTAAGACAAGAAAATGAATCCATGGGAGGGATGGAAAAGAGGAATGGGGTTAAGTACAAACTTCCAGTTATAAATAAGTCATGAGGATGTATTATACAGCATAGGGAATATAGGCAATAACATCATAATAATGATATACAGTGACAGATGGCTACCAGACTTATTGGTGATCACTTTGTAAGGAATATAAATGTTAAATCTCTATGCCGTACACTTGAAACTAATATAATACTGTATTTAAATCATCATTTAAAGTAAATTAATTTTTTTGAAAAAGGAAATGAATCTGGAAGACTTATTCTATGGAGAATTTAAATTCCAGAAATGATATACGAGAGATTCTATTTGTAACAGACAGTGCTCCTACAAAGTAGTAAACTTAAGAATGACACAAAAGAAAAGAAAAATAAAGTCCTATTACAATTTTCAAACATTAAAAATAAAGAGTCCTGCAAATATTCAGAACAAAAAAAACAATTCAGGTATAGAAAGAAAAAAATTTGATTCGCCTAAAATTTATATTCATGACATAAATGCTAGGAGACAATGGGATGTCCACAGAGATTTCAAGAAAAAACATGGAATTGGAAGATTAGGTCAAAAGTCAACAAATACTGAACAGAGGTGAGGAGAATATGTATGTGCTTCAGAAGGGTGTCATTTTGGATTTTCAGTAGTATGTGGGAGTGAAAATTAGAGTTTCAGATTCCATAAACTATAAGGATATTGATTATCAGTGTGTTTCATTTCTAATTATTTTGATTATTCAGGGAGCTCTAAGACATTGTATATTGTTTCTAAAATGTATTTTATCTATCGAATTCTTTGACACATGACTGGTACATGTCCATAATGTTAATATGCAAAATATTAAATATAGATGTGAATGAAAATAAAATCGAAGTGAGTGATCAGTGAGTCGTGTCTTTTCTGCATATTGTACACTGAAAATGTTTTGTAATTTAAATGTTTTCCTTTAGTAAGTGGAAAGAATCTTCCTCATAAACTTAGTTTCATCATTTGTAAATGATGTCATCATAAAATTTTGATTACAAAATTTCTAAGGTCCTTTTTGGCCCTGATATGCTCCACTTTGGTTCTAAAATATTGTTTTATCTCCTTAGTAAATGAGTCACAAAATTATTTTCAATAAAAATATCATAATGCTTGCTGAATAAATAGGTAACTGAAATGAAGCAACTCTAATTCACTTTTGCTCCTTTGCACACAGATTTTCACAGCTGTTTGTCACTACACTCCTTCAATTGTCTTCTTCATTAACTTCATCTGAGAAGTTTCTCTTTCCTGATCTCTGCTTAAGACACTGAGACAGTTTCAGGTCACCCAATTTGTCAGACATCTTCACAGCATCGGTCCCATGATGTGGCCATGCCCTTTATTTAAAACGTTTTCCACATCCTCTTAGCTTGAACAACACGTCATTGAGAAGCCTTCAATGACGCATAGACTTTGGGTTACATTTCCTATTTAAGAGAAAATGTGGCTCCCTGAACATTTCCTACCATAGCCCTCTCATTACACAGAATTGCGCTGATATGTCTGATCACATCTTCCACTGGATTATAAGCACAATCTATCTTAGAAAGAGGAGAGAAAGAGGTGGGTATGGCAGTTGACAGAAAATTTGAAACACACACATTTATAAATTAAGTTTGTAGTTTTGTATTCCTCTGCTTGTGGAACCCCAAAACAGTTACAGAGGTAACATTAAAGATCACTAATTACAGATCACCATAACAAATAATAATAAAAAAAAAATTTGAAAAATTGTGAGAATTACTAAAATGAGACAGAGAGTCATGAAGTGAGTAAATGCTGTTGGAAAAATGGCACCAATAAATTTGCTCATCTAAGGTTACCACAAACCTTCAATTTGTAAAAAAAACAAACACAACAAAACAAAAAAACAGAAATGAAAACAAAAACAGTATTTTGAAGTACAATAGTTTAGCACAATAAAATGAGGTATGCCTGCACAATACAAAAAGAGAGAAAAGCCCGAAGAAAGCGAGAAATAGAATAAAAGACCAGATTGTTTTCCTTCTCTTTCAAAATTCCTCAAATCAGGCTAGCGATGGACAAGAAGATATACGAATGTGAACAAAAAGTTCCAAAAATTGAACTATAAATTATTTTATGTCCAAATTTTCAGAAAACCTAGAGTATCTGTCTAATATGCAATTATGTAACAGGAAAAGTGGATCTGACATTTCATGGTTGAAGACAATGATGGAGGGAAAAAATAAAACAATTATATACATAATATTTACATATATTTAGTATTAAATTTAATATTACAATTTATTTAAAATTACTCTTTCAGAGAATATAAAGTAATTAGTTCTGTTAAACTATAATAAAACTCATATGGTCTCTGCATAGGTTGTCTGATAATAGATTAGTCTGATAAAATTAATAACTGTGTAGTGCACATTAGATAAAAAAGTAAAACTGATGTGGAGCACATAGCTACGAAGATAGCACCTCATGAAAATAAGAGAGAAACATTTAGCCTTTATATCATAACCATGGAGGTATGTGGTCTCAACTCTCAGTAATTATACTTTCTCCTAAATACATATTCAGAAAGACTGTTTTACTTGTACTTCAATTTAAAGCATTCTGTGATGAGAAAACAAATATTTAAAAGGGATTTTAATAAAATGCTTCAATTGATAATACATTTATTTCAAATTGAAATATAAAACTCTGACATAAGTATAAATAATGTTCCATTTACTATTCTGAAATAAAATTTATAGCTATTAAATGTACTAAGCGTACATTTAAAAAATCAACAACATGCTATAATTATAATATAAAAACTAAGTTATAAGGAAATTTATTTACAATTTAAAAATGTCTCATTGCAGGCCATGAAGGAACAGAAATAATCATGACAAGATGTGATAAAAATGCCTTCTTGTAGTTATAAGTAGGATCACCCAAAATTTTACAGCTCTATAGACTGATATAGGTGTTATAGACTCAAATACCACAAGCAGCATCGACATTGGCAATAAGAGTTTCCAAGATGGTAAACCACTCGATACAATTTTGAACCTTCTATTGATTTAATGGAAATTTAAATTTGTGGGAAATGCTGTATATATTGGTACTTCAAAAAATAACTGTGTTGTTACTTGTTTTAAATAAGTTCTAAGTCAGATCATTGCAAACAGGTGTTTCAATTACTGAAATGTCCAGTGATCATTTGAAATGAGAGTGAAATGTAACGTAAGACTATCCTAGCAGTCTTATATCCTTATCCACTGCACATCAAAGGAGTGTGGTACTCTCCAGTATTGTGACAATGGGAAACAACTCTCTAAATTTGTAAGCTCTTCCTTACTAGTATCACTACATCTACTGGAAATCACTGGTAATGAGTAGTGTAATGGAAATCAAGGTACCTGGGCTGTGGTCCTAGTCTATTAAATAACAACAAATGCCTAAGTTAATCTCTTACCTAAAAGATAGTTTCCAGCATTAAAATTATGACTTTTCATAATATTCAATTAATGAAAATTAGGGTATCAACAAACTATAAAAAATGAAACTTCTATTTCCTCTTAGTAAGCCTCAAATGTATTATGCTTAAAATTTATATATGAATATCATTCAACGAAAAGTTTCACCAGCTTTGTTTTTTTTTTTTAAAGATAGCTGTGATGTGCAGTGATGATTGTATTTCTACAATTTGTTGATGTTATATTCCATAAACCACTTAGAGCCAAAAAGACACAGTTATTGATTTCTGTAAGTAAATGAGGTTTTGAGTGTAAAGTGTCTGTCCATGTGATAGCTCACCCATTTAACAAATGACATCTTGCAGTACACTAATTGCTACCTCGGTTAATTCATCTCACAGAGATATATTGTTAACACCTAAAGAAACAAAGAGAAGTTCAGGACATAATTGCATCTTAAAAATATAAGTATAACCTTCTGTATCATTCTAAGCTTTTTTCAAGATTACAAAATAAAACATGTAATTTTCAATAGCTTTTAAAGAAATGATGTTTTCTAAATAGGCAGTTACGTTCTAGTAATATTTTCAAATGCTTCACACAAATTACAAAAATAAAACAAGTCATTTTCTTCATTGATATATGTTATTTTTATTTCACAAGTATAAAGATTTTTTAACTGTGAAGTCTGATTGTTTTTACTGATCTATTTGATATAAGCAAGCAAAATACTTTAGCCACATAGATTTGTCTTTAGATATTACTCCGCAATTATGCTTTATTGATCATCAAATACTTCCAGATGAATCTCAGACACCCCTTATGAACACCTCATAATATTATGGCTGGAACAGATTCATAAGCGGATACCTTGAATATAAATGTGAAACATTCATAGGGCATTATAGAGTCATAAATTAACAGACTATAGAAGTTAAAGTAATACAAGTAGCCATTAAAGGTAATTGCTGGAATACCTATGTGTTCAAATAATAACAAAAGTTTATTTTTCCCTCACATAAGTTTCAAAAATGGTATTCCTGATCAGTGCCCAGGGAAGTCAGAAGTAGGGAAGTACTGTGCTCCACTGAGTCACTAAAAATCAGTCTTCACTACTGTTTCTGGAGTCATCTGGTGATAATTTCAATCCAGCAGAAATGAGAGGGGGTCAAAAAGGCATACTTTTTTCTCTAACAAGCTTGAACTGGAAGTGACACCCTTGTTTCAATTCACATTCCATGGTTAAGAGCCAAGCTATCCTTGACAGCAAGAGATGTTGAGAAGTGTCTAATTGTTTTTACTGATTGATTGAGATTGTGATAGGTAGATGAACAGGTAGATACTAAATAAAGGAGGGAGGGGAGGGACAGAGGAAAAGGGGGAAG
>NW_006433378.1:14143703-14145908 GCF_000325575.1 Pteropus alecto | reverse complement strand
GGAAGGAAGGAAGGAAGGAAGGAAGGAAGGAAGGAAGGAAGGAAGGAAGGAAAGAAAGAAAAAGTCAATTTTTAAGGTTATACTACATTCTGTACCACTTCTCTGTGTTCAAACTAAAAAAAGAAATTTAAAAAAAATGTTAAAACCACAGCTGTAATAGAAGATTTTAAGTAATTTTAATCAGAGAAGTAACATGATCAGTTTAGATAGATGACTTTGGCACCTGTGAGTAAGAAGAAATTTGGGGTGGCACATTTCTGAAAAATTATATTTTCAGCTATCAATTAACACTAAGCCCAAGCAAAGAGAAATTAAACATAGTACAAGTGTGTTCATCTAAATACTTTTCAGATGAAGAAGTGGGGCACATAATAGAAAAATTTATTTTAATTGAGATTAAATAGTGCCATCAAACTCTGCCACCAATTTTTGTCTGTGAACTACCAACTCTGAGCCTAGGTAAACAAGAAAATTTTGTACAGGTAAGACAGCAGATCCCTTCCAACTCTTCTTTTTTACTGAATCTTGAGCAGTGTTACATAGGATGAGGTAAGGCGGCTGTAACTCTGCCTATGGGACTTTTTGAGAAATATACAGAGCAGTCAGAGTAAGAGAATTCTGATTCCAACTAATTCCAATGGGGTGGGCATGCACCCCACCCACAGGCAATTCTCCAGACACCAGCTGGGTGGCCTACAATTCAACTCAATCATGACACTATTTACTCAGAGAGCGCAACAGATTAAGGGTTCAATTCTAAAAGATGGTTCCTTCCCTAACACAAACTCTAATCACAGGTCAAAGTTGTCACTTGGGCTTCTAAACAAATGGCTATAAATTCAGAGGTTCCCATGACTGCCTCCTTAGGTTTGATTAATTTGCTAGAGTGGCTCACAGAACTAACTTACTTACTAGATCACTAGTTTATTTTAAAAGAATATGACTCAGGAACAGCCACATGAAAGAGATGCACAGGGCAAGGTATGGAGAAAGATTGCAGAGATTCTATGCTCTCTCCAAATGTGCCACTGTCCTCAAATCTTCACATGTTCACCAACCCAGAAGCTCTCCAAAACCGCCTTTTGGGGGTTTATGGTGGCTTTATTACAAAGTCGTGATTGGTTAAATTATTGGCCATTGGGGACTGATTCAACCTCCGGGCCTTCTCCCCTTCTCTGAGGTTGGGGTTGGACTAAAAGTTTCAACTTATCATATAGAGTAATTCTTTTGATTAAATTAGGTCATTCATATAAATCTATTAACATATTTCTTAATATATAACAAGTAGAAAATAAAGGCTGATAACTGTCATTATAACTTAGATATGTCCCACCTCTTTGTCCACCAGGACTAAAATTGTCGAATTTGCTCCTTCTGGCCACTTCTAGACCAATCTTCCTCCTCTGTTCCTAAAATCCCTAGCTTTAGATATCATGTCATTACACTATACCAGTGGTTCTCAAGTTTTCATATGCATCAGAATCACCTAGGAGACTTGTTAAAATAGAGATTGCTGAATTTGCCCAGATTTTTTAATCCATAGTCTGGAATGGGCCTGCAATATTGTATTTCTAATAAGGCCCCAATGATGCTACTATTCTGGGACCATGGATCACACTTTAAGAAGCATTGTTCACACCTTATAGCATGACTGCTTTGTATATTTCTCATTGTTAATTACATTTACAGAACTCTAGGCCTCTCTTCATTTCCTTAAGTTTTTACTTCCTGGCTCACTCTCATCCATTTCATTTAATCATGCTTGCCTGCAAAAAACAAACAAACAAAAGGCATAAATATAACCCCACTTCTACTACATGCCACATTTGCAGCTCTGAATACAGATGAAGGAAAAACACAGACTTACGGACTGTTGCACTTTAAATTCATGATTGCGAACCTGAAATATGCCCTTAATATTGCTTGGCGATCAAATTAATTTTTCTTATTCAATTTACTCTCTGAGTGATTACTTCATACTTTCTCCTTTCTTCTGCAATCCCTGCTATCCTCTCTTCATTCCCAGTCATTAGAAGTTACCTAAGCTACCACTTACCCTTCCACACATCTAGCAGAATCTACCCATATAATGACTCCTAGGATCCATGAACTGTCATTTCTTCCCAAAGTCAGTTATTCAGTCATACATCAGAGCTTATCTACTCTCACCTACTCAGGGACAACACTAGCATTCAAGCATGTTTT
>NW_006433378.1:14139160-14143595 GCF_000325575.1 Pteropus alecto | reverse complement strand
TGAAATTTCTCTACTCCTTTTACTTGGAAATCCATTTAAAGAGTTGTCTATACTAGCTGATCCTAACCTCCTGCATTGATTCTCTCTAAATCTGCTTCAATTAGACTTTTATCCAAACTGTCCCACCAAGCCTGCCTTCAGACCAAGGCAATGCTATCTCTACTCCATACCACAATGGTCCATTCTTAGTTCTCATCTAACATATTCTGCCAAAAATATATAAAATGGCGACCCAATTTTACTAGGCTGATAGAACACCGTTTTTAATCAGTTTTCCTGCTACTTTTCTGGCAGCTAATTGTCAGTTTCTTCTGTGGTTGGTCTCATTTATCTAACATCTAGATGCCTGTTTAATTCTGTTACATCACCAACGTGTAAAATAAAGAGTGGCACATAATTAGTGCTCAAAAATATATATGTCGAAATCATTATTTTATTTGGAAGAAGATTAGTGTATGGTTCAGACTCTTAAGCCAGACTTGGATGGATTTGGATCATGCCTATAGTCATTAACAGCTTTTTGATTTAAGCTACCTAATCTCACTATAATACAGTTTCTTTGCTTGTAAATGCCCATAGACATATAATAAAGGCAACATTCTGATAAGAATTAAATTAGGCAATATAGGAAAAGGAATAAATTATTAGCTATAATTATTATACAGTTTATTTAAATTATTATCGTTCCCCGAAACAGACTTATTAGATATTATTGCCCTTATTTTTCAGATGAAGATATCTGGACTCCAAAAGTGCTACACAGACTTATAGCTAGTAAGAGTCACTTTATTTTTGAATTCAGATCTGTGTGATAGCAAAGCCTACACTTTTGCCACATGTAATAATAATAGTTAATACTTTTTCAGTACATTGTATATGCTAGATACTTGAATTAGTTATCTCTCACTGTATATCAACATTACTACAAATTTATCAGCTTAAAACAACACACACTTACCACCTCACCATTTTTGTAGGTCAGCAATTAGGACATGTCTTTCTTGGATCTTCCAATTTAGTGTCTCATATCGAAAGGGTACAATCAAATATTAGCCAGGATTGTGGTCTCATATGCAGCTCAACTGGGGAAGGATCTGCTTTCCAGACTGCTCAGTTGCTGACACGTTTAGTTCCTTTTGTACTGTTAAATAGGGCTTTAGTTTTTTGCTAGCTGTCAGCAAAAAGCCAACCTAGTCTCTTGCCATGTATGCCTTCCCAACATTCTCTTTCACTTCCTCAAAGCTGACAAGGGGAATCTCTTTGCAAGAGGGTATTACAATTGCACACATAACCATATATATCCTGTTACTTTGGTATATGTTACTGATTAGAAATGAAACACAGGTTTTATATACACTCAAGAGGAGAGGATCACACAAGAACCTAAATACTAGAAGGCTGGATCATGAGGTCACCTTAGGGTCTCTCTCTGTCTTTGCACTATTCTAAGTATTTAATTATATTAACTTGATTTTTATCTACATTTTAAAGATGAGAAAAGTCAGTCACAGAGGATTTAAATAACTAGCCCAATCCTATATTTTTGGTTTGGTTCAAAGTGAAGCAGTCTGCTTCCAGGTTGCATTTCTTTAATAACCATAGTGTGTTAATTTGATTGCTTTATAGGTAAAGATTGACCTAGACTGAAAGTGCTAGGAATTTAATTTTATGATAAAATTAAATAAAAGACAATTTGAGGAAAAATAGACTAATGTTTTTTAAACATTATATTCACATTAAAACTAGAAGTTTTATGAAATTTAAATCATAGAATAAGATTGCAGAAATATTAATTGATAATATTAGATATATTAATAATTAGATATATTAATAGTAGAAATATTAATTGAAAATATTATTTGAAACAAATCTGGCTTGACACATACATATTCAGAGTTATTAATATCATTATTTTAAGTACTGTGAATGCACTTATAATAATTCATTAGAAATGACCAGGGTTTCTAATATTCTCAATATATTAATAACTTTTGATTTTTGCTAAACATTTGGGTATCAAAATAAAGGTTAAATTTCCCACTATTCCTTGCAATTAGGTGTGACCACTGACACAGTTTTGACCTGAAAGATGTCACTGGAAACACTATGTATAAATTCTATGAGGTGTCTGAAAAAGAGAGAGAACACAAACGTTTCCTCCTGTCTTGATGGATAAAATACCGAAATGATGGATCCAGTTAGCAAATCTCTTGGGCCATGAGGTAGAAGCTGTGTTTTGTGGATGGCACACCAAAAACAAAACAGGAACCAGAGTCTCTGAGATTCATGCAACAGCTATACGATACCTGGCCTTTGCTTGTGAGAGAAATACACTTCACTATTATTTACATAACTATTATTTTGTTAAGTCGCTATTACTATTTGCTTCTCTACTAGTCAAAGCAAAACCAAATTTACACTGACACAACAAAATGAAAAGTAATAATTGACATCTGGCACTATCCTTATCCTTATGAAACATGTAGTTCTCATTTACAACATATGCTAAATAGTAATAAACATTTTAAATCTTAAAGAAAATTTCTGTTGATTATTTAATGCTAATAATTATTTAAATTGAAGTTTATATTTAGCTGAAGTATTTGCATATCAAAGAAGATGTTATTCAAAATAATACTGACTGTTCCTCAAGATAGTTTATTCGAATACTATAACATATTGGTAAATATGCTACAAAATATTCCATAATTACTTAAAGTATAGGCATGTCCTACAAACTATTCAAGCAGATAGTCAAAATTTTAAAGCTGTTGAACCTATAAATACATCTCAGTAGGTTGTATCTATAAACTGAAAGCAAAATTAATTTTATGTCAATAAATTACTGTTTTTAACAAGTTATGCAATGCATAAACCCATATAATTGCCCTGCTTTCAAAATACACTTTCCTTCAAATAGGGATAATGAAGATAGCTAAAGAGAAATGCTAGAAAAAAATTACATTATCTGTTCAAAGAATTGTTCTTTACAGGTGGCTGGCTGGAAAATTAGTGGGTCTTATTTTCTGTGGTAATAAATCCTAATATTTGAAGAAAGCGAGTGCATATGATTACTAGTTCATTGCCACTTGCTGCAGTACAATGGAGATTTAATCTTAATGCTGAGCAACTCAGTCTTTGTGCAACTGCTATGGTGATATTTTAATATTAAGTGTCATTATTTTGCTTGTAATGTGGATCATACCACTTCATAGTTTCGCTCAGTGAAGTTACTGGCATTTTGGATAATGCCGCAACTTTAAGTAATTGCAATGCCGCTTGTATGTGAGTTATACACAAGGTTTTTAAGTGAAAAAAAGGAAATTATGCTTGTTAAATTATCAAACCTTTTCAGTAAAAACATACAAAACCATTTGAAAGGCAAATACATTTGTGTCAAGACAAACAAAATGTTCCATGAATGCCATTTAAGGTGCTAAACGATGAATTAGCTATTCTAAACATTCTCCCATGTCTGATCAGAGAGTTCTGTTGCCCAGTTGTCCATGACCTCATCAAGTTTCAATATTTAAATAAACATTGCTTGCTCTGTCAAGTACATGAATATTTTTCAAGCTATTTTTGAGTGACTTTTTGAATTTATAAATAAAAGTTAGTTTTCTAGTTAGAGGGGAATTGATATTGTAGAGGCATGGGCCACTGCAAGTACTTTACACAATATATTTTGTTAAAAAGTAAAAAGTGATATTTGTCTTGCTAAAATCTATATATTTTTATAAGTATTTTGGAACGCTATGTAACATATGAGAATATTTTACCACATCTCTGTATAGGTCATAGATCAAATTCTAAAGCTGGTTCCTTAGATACTAAGCATTGCAACATCTACCTGGAATTTGTTTTTGTATTTCTTCCAGCGATCCATCCCTTTCTCTCTCTTTCTCTCTCATTTATCTCTTTCTTTCCCAGCCCCTCCTCTAATTGACATACATATAAACTTTTCAAGTAATTACATATTCATGCAGTTTGTTTGTTTGTTTGTTTGTTTGTTTTAATGTAAAACACTTTAGTAAATTTTTCCAAATAATATTCTTCATGTTGTTTCCATCCCAAAGGTCTCTTTGTTATTTACGTGTAGCTACCATCTGCTTTGAGGATGTTTCTCGGGACATCTGCTGCCTATCAGAGTCATTGTTTTTTGTTTTTTGTTTTTTTCTCTTCCATTGCATAGGGAATTATTGAAATCTATTTTATAACTCTACTAAAAATGCAGATTTAAAGTGTTTAATTTTCTGAGCCAGAGGACATCCTACATCTATCTCTATGTCTTTGCATCACAGATGTTGGACTACTTGGTCACAGTATTGTTTCTTCCTCAAGTGAGTTAATCAACAGGCTCTTTAATTGACAGAATCATGATCTAGTTTTATTCTTGGCACTCACTGAGTCTTTTCTTTCTTCCTTTTTCTTTCCT
>NW_006433378.1:14060074-14138984 GCF_000325575.1 Pteropus alecto | reverse complement strand
TCCTTCCTTCCTTCCTTCCTTCCTTCCTTCCTTCCTTCCTTCCTTCCTTCCTTTCTTCTTTCCTTCCCTTCTTCCTTCTTTTTTCTTTTCTTTTTTCCAATAAAGAGTAATTATGTTTAAATCTCCCTTGACCTGATTCTTTGTTTCATACCAGGTTTGCATGCAAATTGATCTGGCCTGGTTTGTTCTATTTTGCCAGTGCCTTTTCTGATTTAGCTTTTGAGTAAGATTTTTATTTTTAATGAAGTAATCTTACTAGTACATCTGGACTTTCATATCCATGGGTTCTGCATCTGTGAATTCAACCAATTGAGGATCAAAAGTATTCTAAAAAGTTATATTGTTGCTTACACGTACTGCATTGTTAACTCTGTGAAGGTTGAGTCTGTACTAACATGTACAGACTTTTTTCTTGTCATTTTTCTCTAAAAATACAATATAAAAACTATTTATATAGAATTTATATTGCATTGGGAATTATAAGTAATCTAGACATTATTTTACATTGTATTAGTTATTCCAAGTAATATAGAGATGATTTAAAGTACACAGAAGGATGTGCATGCATTATATACAAATACTAACTCATTTTATCTAAGGCACTTAAGCATGTGGGGATTTGGTTATCTGTGGGGGATCCTGGAACCAATTCCCCACAGATACCAAGGAGCAACTGTAGTAGTATTAAGTTAAGGTAAGGTGGATTATGTTCTGTATGTTTATAGATCCTGCCATGATCTCATCTATCAGTGATTGAAATACATGGTCAGGGAGCACAGTTCTCACTTGAAAATATGTTATAAAGAGTGTGTAGTGACAATCCATTTCATTTTTCTAAAACTTCCTACTAATTGTAGTGACCACTCCTTTTTGAAGAATACCATGTAGGATACTCACTGAAAAAAAAAAAAAAAAAAAGCAAGCAAACAAGTAAAACAGCTCTTAGGCACAAGCAGTAAGAGCAGCCAAGACCTTCCATCTTCTGGTGGTAGAGGGAGAATCATGCCACACAACTATCTTTGCTAGTCAGATGTCCAAGCCAATAGTCCATGGTTTCTTCAGTGCTCTTCAGCTTGCCAGTTGGTGAAAGCCAGTGAAAAATGGAAAAATCACCAATTAAATAAACATAAAATATGTTCTGGAAATAGTGGATAAGTTTTGTTCGTGTGCAATATGAAGAGAATAGTCTACACACTCATGCTACATTGCTTTATCAGTTATTAGTATTCTGAACCTTCATTATTTTATTATTAGAAATGTATTTTAAATTTTGTTTCAAAAAATCCTTAAGCAGCAATTAATCCATAAAAGTTAAAGTTCATGTCAAATGGGAAATAAAACATTATTCTTTCTTGAGAAAGTTGATGTTGAATATTTTATCTGAATAGTATCTTTATTGATATTGATCTTCCGCCTTGGGTGCCATACTGATACCCTAATGATATGAAAGGAACAAGGTATATAAGTTTCTACTTTAAAAGTCAATATTTTAAGAAGTTTGTTCTCAATGGGGACAATTTTAAAAATTCTAATCATGGAAGATGTGTTTGCATAGCATGAAGTAAAGCAAGAATTTTTATTTAGTTCAAATGATTGTTTTCCTAAATTAAATGTTCTCATTTTTTTTAAATTCTAATACTTTGTTTCACATAGAGAAAATAAGATGATACCTACTAATGTGCCAATTTATTTTTTTAGCAGAAGAACTTCATGGTTTAATAAAGCTCTTACCATCTTCAGGCACTTCAAATAGAAAATTAAGTAAATTCCAATAACGAATTGATTTTTTCATTTATTCAGTTAATCAAAGTAAAACATTTGGAATAAATGTCAGGGATAAAATGTCTAACAATATATTGAATGCTATGGTAAATTCTAAACAATGTTAAAATTTTAAGATTGAAGATAAAATGATTAGTTCCTGCATTAATAATACGATTACTAAATTAAGAAATCTATGCAGGAGAAATGTACTTTGAATTGGTTGTGATAGATATATCACTTATATTGCGTCCAAATGAACATTATTTACCAATCAAAATGAAAGCTGTAATTGTTAAAATTTATAATTTTTAAAAATTGTACATACAGAGTATTAAGCTACAAAAATTTCTTGTCATGAAGTTAAAATTAGATATAAAAAATGTCTTCAGTATTGCAAATACACCTTTGTTACTTTTCATTAAAAAGTGAAACTTAGCAAATCTGTGAAGTGTTATTTTATAAATCAACCTATATGTCTCATTAATAGTTTTGAATATTATTGCAATGAGACCTCAAATTTGGTTCCTTTTACTTTTCTAAATTAGTCATGAACCTTTCATCAAGTATTTAATAAGTGCACGCCCTCAAAATTTCCAATTTTGAAACTATTAGAAAAATTCAATTTCTGAAAATAATGATTACAAACAAGAATACTCAAACTTATATCTATAAAAACAAACAGATAGAGACTATCTTGACCTGTGAGAAGAATCATTAGTTAGAGTTCCTATATTTACCTGGATTAATTTTGGAATGAAATAAATAGGTAACTTATTTTAGTATCTTTATTTAGCAATATCTTTAAATAATAGAGATAACTTACTTGAGAAGTTTTGTCTTAAAAAGGGCACCATGAATAAAAGCAAAATGACCTACTCGATTATGTGACTTAACTTGATTATATAAAGATATTTTTGGGGAGAGGGACAAAATCAAACCCCAATAACAGGTAAGATATACAAGGATAAGTAAAATTTTAAAAAATACCAAAAAGTGCATTGTAGGAATTGCTGAGAGTACACAGGTAGAAAAGGAGAGTGAAAAAGCAGGAAAGAGATGAATATTCAAGGAAACACATGAAAAAAAATAAGTTGAAGCGAAGAAGGTGAGAATCATAAGATTCATGTATTTCACATGTATGAAGAGAAATATCATCAGAATTATAGAAAAAAAAATTACATTCTATCCTTATTTAGACCCAACAACTGAAATAAATAAGACATTAGGAAGGCAGTTCTGTTAGTGTCTCTGTCCAACTCATGTTCCCATAATGATTAACTGGAATCTTGGGAACCTGACTTTTTCTAATTAAAACCAGACGAGTGGATTTTGCTTTTTAAAATCTATTTGATAAATGAGGACAGTTGCAAATCTAATCGCGCCTCTTGAATTTAAAGATGTCGAAGGGACTGTGTGTGATATCATGGCCCATAATTGTTTCCATCCAGCTTTGTTGATTCAGTTCAGAAAAGTTAATCTAGAATAAAGATAACTAATAAAAGGTCAGTAGTGTTTGCATATGATGGATCCTTCACTTTTGCTTCTTTTGTGAAAAACGCAGGTGTCAATACCAGTCACAGATCTAAGAGGACATCCATTTACAAGTACAAATTTAAAACACAAGAGGTAGTGTAAGAGCTTGCTAGAATTCACTGCGACATTTTTATGCAATTTTTTTTAAAAAGTCTTTAATTTTACCATCAATATGACATGAAAATTATGCTGTAGTTCTTTAATATACCAATTTATATATAGCTATATATGCATAGAATTCAGTAAAATGCACTTTTTAAAAGTTATTTCAGGTTATAGTAGGATTAGAAAAAACAATACCATTATTCAAAATTACTTTAAAAATTTTGAAAAGATATATGTTATATAAGGATATCTGTTAAATTTTAAGTAGGTATTATAATAATTTTTCTCATATCAGAGCACTCATGTCAAAATAATCAACTGATAATTCTTATATCATCTAATACAAATAAAACCAAATAAAATATATCTATGTAGAAACATACATATTGATGTTTCAGCATATTTTATATAAAATCATCTTTCTATATAAAACCACATATATTGATGTATATATATATACACACGTGTGTATATATATATACACACATATATGTCTTAATGCATATACATGGTGTGCATATTTTAACAAATATAGAGAGTTTTGTTTTGTATTATTTCTTTCTATTTTGAATCCTGCTTGCTGTATAGGAGTGTTTTATTTTGCTAACCTGCCATGCAATAAGGCAACTGCTTGAAGGAAGGCAGAGGGAGCCCTTTCTCGTCCAATTGTACCTCAGGCCAGATGTATTGGTGAACCAGTCTAGGTCAGGGGCATTATCTGAAGATTTACTTAGCACTATATTTAACTTTACATTTTAATTAGTAATAAAAATGACATTTTGATTTCCATCTTTCTGAATCCTGAGGCAGTGTCTTGATAGTTCTCTAACTTGTATGCAAATAAGGGCATGATTTATCCATCCTCTGGGATTCCAAAAATATATACATATATGTAACCCAAATCCAGATATACAGATTTATCTAAATCAGAAATATGAGAGTTATCCTAATATTCTTTCCTTATTTTCAAATTGATGAAATTCATTATTCAGTCACCAAGTTATATTGATTTGACCTCCAAAATAGATTTTTTTTTCCAATTTCATCACATTTTCTTCATCCCCACTGCCATTGTTTAGGCTCTGTTTTCATCATCTGTTATCAAACTACTGAAATTGCTTTCTTTCTTTCCGTCTTGCTCTTATCCAACCAGCCTACAAAACATTAATAAAACCCTAATATAATTATGCCACTTTTCCACTTCGGATCCTTCTCTCGCCCTTGTTCTCTGAGGACCCTCACAGGGCCTTCCACACGCATCTCGCATCACTCTTCATATCACCTTATGTAGACATCCGACATTCCTTGAAACAGTTATGCCTAGAATCACCTCCCTCCTTTGTTCTCCTACTTCATACTTATTTTCAAAACTCAGGTCAGTATGTACACATGCAGTAACACTTTCTCCATGCACCTCTATATATGGCTGAAGTGTAGCACTCATTACAATCTCATTATTAATTCACATGCTATTCTCACCCAGTAGACTAGTAAATAGTTGAGAAAAAGAACTGTGACTTATTTTCTATGCAAGGTCCTATTCTAGTTTATAAAATGTCTAATATTAGGTGCTTCATATTATAAATATTTTACAACTGAATGAGACCAAATTTTGAATCCAAATTTGAGATTCAAATCTAAGAGTATTCATAATTTTCAAATCCAGAGAAAGCACTTAATAAACATCTATTTGTTGAAAACTTCAGAGAAGATTAATGCAAATCAGAAGAGATTACATTTCCAGAATTCCACTGACTCCTTAAAATGAGACACATCCTTAACTATGTCAAACGAGCACTATGGTGGTATAGTAGAAGAGAGAAAGCCAGAGATAAGTGAAGACCCTCTCTTTATGTTGAACATAATAGTCACAAACTCTTTTGGAGAATGCATACAGATGTCTCTAACACAATATAATTACTTGGGGGCAGATAGGAGGCTGACTCTATGTTTTAAACACATACATACATGCACACAGAAAGGAATAATCAGAGACTCTTAAATAGGTTGGGAAATAATAGTCCCAGTGGTAATGTTCAATCAAAATGCACATAATCCCTTTAAATACCTTGTTAATATATTTGCAGGTATAATAAAGCCATTTTTGCTTGAGCAAATTCTACAAGAATTATACTTACTTAGAAGAAAAGCGGCTTTAAATTTCTGACATTTACCATTCTTCTATTTTTCTGCCAAGTATTCAGTAGATGGCAATTTCTAGTGTGACATGCATTACAATAAATCACAGGGTTTTCATTAAACACTTCTCCAACCCCCATGGACAGATGCATATTGGCACACATATATACACACACATACGAAATCCCAATTTTCCCCTCAAATTTTCTCTCATCTCTTCAATTAGCATGCACTATTTTAACTTTTCTCACAGCTTTTTCCTTTCCCCTTTGGGACACCAAAACCACTTAGAATACTTTTGGAGCAGAGTATCTGTTTTAAAGTATATACCAAATGTTAACTGGTGCCTTTTAAAGAGCTCCATGCGTTGTGTTCTCATTAGAAGACACTTTCAGTTTTCCCAAGAGCATAATAATCTCAAGGAGGTCTCTCACTTTGTCCTCTGGCATGAAAAAAAAAATTATCTTAATGATACCAATTAAGAGGTGTGAAAGTCATTTCTACATCTCTGTTCTATTTTAGGTTAGCAAGTCCAGGGCGCAAAACAAAGTCATAATAACCTTGTTGAAGTTTACAGACTTCTATAACATTTCATCAGGAACTTGGATATTTCAAAATAACTGTAAATGTCTTATAGTATTCTCAATAAGAGATTACATTATTTATATTTACTTTTATTCATCTTTACTTTCTATAAAACGAAAGTAGAAAAATGCATGAAATGTGTCCCTCTAATCTTGACTTTCTCTTATCTAGTTACTATCACTTGTGAGTTTAATTATAAAGTTTCAACTTTTCTTAAATCCTTTTAAAAATGCAATTTTTCTATAGCATTACTTTGACACTCTTTTCAAGAACAGCAAGGACAACCGTTTTTTCTTACCCATTTTTGACCTTCCATCCAAAAATGTTGACTCTCTCCTCCTTAATGTTTACATGTGCCCATTCAGCAACAATCTGTCACCATTATCTGGATCAGCTTGTGTCTAAGTGCCATTCAAAACCAATCCTGCTCAGAGGCAGTAAAGTATGCTGGTTGAGAACTCCAAAGTAAAGGATGAAGGAAGAAGGATAGGGTCATTTTGCAGGAGGCGTTTTAATCCTGCAGAAGCCAAAAGAAATGTGTCCTCTGCAGTAAAAAGCCATGGTGCACATAAAATTAATGTTTCTTAATGATAAATGACCAAAAATATTGGTAGTGGAAATGTTTATAACTAATTTAATTAGGTTTACATAAGCTAATTTTATAGTGCATAATTCGATTTAGTTTTGAAAGGTAGTATATCCTTGTATAACATTTAAATTGTTTGAAGGGATTTTTTTTTAATATGTATTTATTTTTAAGGAAACTAAAGCTAAAACGAAAATACTTTTGGAATCATACAAAATTCCATACTAGGTATACTAGACTTTTGCCTATTTATTCTATTAATTACTAGAGAAGGATGTTAAAATCTCAAGGGATTTGCCTACTATGTCTTTAATTGTGTTAGTTTTTGCTTCATGAATGTTTAAGTTCTATTGTTAAGTGCATACAAATTTAGGACTTGTCTTCCTAATGAATCTCTTCTTTATCAATAAGAAATATCGCTCTTCTTTTATTGTCTATGTTTTTGTGAAGTCCGTTCTGTCTAATAATAATTAGCCATAGGGCTTTCTTATGTTTACTCTCTGTGCAATGTGTCCTTTCAGTTTCACCTAATTGTGTCTTTAATTTTAATGTGTATCTTTTGAGCATTGTCCCTGTTTCAGAATAGAAGTCCTTCCATTGTCTCTGGCTTCAGACCCTGAGAATTAAGGAGTGACTAAAGAGCTCTCTCTCCCCTCAGGCTGGGCTGAATCTTTAAGCTCCTTTGCATTATCTGATCTCTTATCCCTGCTCCTTGATTCTCAATCTGGTAATAACTGCTCCATTGCAATGCAAGCTTCATACTATCTTGCCACTCTCATTCTCAGCCAAGTGCTCATCAGGAATTTGCAGGAAGCCCTCATGTAGATTTTTGTTTCCACATCCCCAACCCTTTGTAACTACTTACCAAAACCCTGTCCTGCATATTTCAGATTGCTGCTCTGAACTCTGATTTCTGTCTCTTGGAGTTCAGTGGTACCACATTGCTCTGCTAAGTCTCCAGCTTGCTGAGCTGGTGAAATTTTTACCAGGCAAGGAGCCAGGGCCGTCTTGAGGTTCACCTCCTGAGTTTCCCTTCCCTCCCTCAATAATCAGCCTTCTGTTGCTTATTTTCTTTAGACTGAAGAAAGTTGTCTCATATGTTCTGTCCAGTTTTGAAGTCGTTTACTTTGGTATACCAAGTCCAGTACCAATGATTCTATCATAGTCAGAAAAAGAAGTCCCTGCTTTTTGTTCTTTTATTTTATCTTTCTAAATTTATATTGCTTGTGAGAAATTAGCTTTGACTCGATAGCTTCATAAGTTCTGTGACATCTTAGTATCCTCCAGGGGGAGCCAAAACATTAGCCTGCAGGTATACTGTACCTGACTCTCTGAAGTTCTGCAGACCAGGAAGAGATTTCAGAGGAAAATCTTACTAAGAAATGCCTTGACTTTTAAAATCACAATGGATATCTCCATCTAAATCAGGACACACACTATTTACAGAGCTATTTCCTTGAAAAAAGGGCCATCACATCTAAGTCACATCTGTGAAGATGATCTATAGCTTTAATTTGAAATTGTAAATCTTTGAAAATAAATAATGGTGAATCCATTATGTAATAGGTTCTTGTAATCTGACCGCAGCAATGATTTTAATTGTTTCATTTGAATGTTTTTTTTTTTTGGGGGGGGGGTTATAAATATGGTGAGTGTGTATGGTTTGTGTAGCACTATTTCTTTAAGTTAAAAATAATTGATCACAATTTGGGGGGGGTCTAATTCATTGACTAAATTTCATTCTGATTTTTTAAAACTCAAGCCACTTGCCATATTTCCTTTTGGCACTACCTTACCCACTGATGTATATATTTGTTTGTTTGTTCATTTGTTTGTTTCACTGTTACTTGTGACTCCCTTTTACAGCTAAATTCTGGCTCTAAGTTCTATTCATTCAAGTTTAATTTGATTTTGAACAGAAGTCAAGTCACAAATGGCTAAAATCTGAGAAGACAGCAAGAAATTTGTGATGAAATTGGAAGTTTGACTCGTTTGGTCTTCTGCTGTCATTTCCTAACCATTCTCCACGATGTTAATTTCATCTCTTCTTAATCCATTCTTCATATCTCCCCCGTGTGTTCTTTCAAAATATAATTGTATTTAAGTCTCTCCCTTGTGTAAAATCTTTCAGTCGCTGACTATGACATAAAATTCAAAGTTGATGAAATAGAAAAAAATTGAGGATTGCATGATGAAACACTTCCGTATCCATTTATGCAGTAGCCTTATTTCTAACCCTCTCTTCTCTGCACACTCTATGCTCCAGGCATTCTACAAGGTTTTAAATTCCCTAATGGACTATTTTCTCATAACTCCGTGTTTTTATTCATACTGCTTCTTGAACAAAAATTTCACCTCCAACCACATCTATCCATAAAGTGCCTGCTACGATCTGAAAGTTTGTGATCTTTCAAAATCCATATGCTGATATCCTAATTCCCAAAGCAATGATGTTAAAAGGTGGTTTTCTGACAATACCCTCTACTGAGAAAACGATTTATATTGCGAGAAAACTATTTATATTCCATTGCATGCCATTCTGGCACAAATGACTGACAGCGACTTTGAATAAAGACAAAGCTCAAGTCCCCACCATACAGCTAATCATATGGAGAATAGCACAAATAAACATTAAAATGTGTGTTACCTATGCAATCAATAACTATTGAGAAAAAAAGCGTCAAAATCTAGTTGACCTTTTTGAATACGGAAAACAATATATCCCACATCTGAAAATTTTATCTTAGATTCTGTACTAAAACATCAGAGAAGCAGTGAAATTTGAATGGAATTTTCCATAGCTGGAAGGCTTGAAAGCAATCATAAACAACAACTCAAGCTCTGCCCTAGAGCCCTATATCTCCTTCAAATCTAATGAAATTACAAAGGTCTGAACTGACCTCATAGTAGATAGAAAGTGTTATCAAAAAATACTCCATAATTCCTTCTGCTGCCAGATCTCTAGAACTAGACTGTTCCTGGTCTCTAATAAAAAAAGTTTAAAAATGGAAAGTTAATGTCATAAATCTGATATTCTCATCCTATAATTGAATATTCAATTAAAGACCCATATGGCCTTTAAAGACTTAGCCATTATTTCTAACAGGTGGCTGATCAACCATTGAACACAGAGACAACCTTGCCTACTGAACCTAACAAAACACCAGATCAACAGAGGCCTCACCCTCAAGTCTTCATGCTTAAAAATACAGTATGATTTGCTGATAAAAGACCCTGCCTCCAAGGCAGGCATACCCAATGGAACACAGCAGTTATCATAATCAAGATGTAGGTTGTATCAATATCTATGGCCTCAAATACTCTTTTAATAGTTTGAACTTCTAATAGTGTTGCTAGCAATAAAATATGTCACCCCAAGATTTATTAAAGTTTTATACAAATTCGTGGCCAAAAAATAATGGCCCAATTCTAAGGTTAGGCAACGAGGCTACTAAAGCATATATTAGGAATGACACACCCAAATGCAGTATTTTCTCATAAATTTAAACTATCAAATATGTACAACTACCACCTGCACTATAGCATTTTGTCACATATGGACGTTATTATTACTGCATAGTTTTTATTATTTTGCGACTCTACCAGTTTCTCTAACAAAGGTTTCTTCAGCCAGGCTTCTCAGCTAGAATCTTGACCATGGAGTACATGGAATATCTATGTCTAACGTAGGCTGTAAAATGATGAGAGTTTGGAAGACAGAATTCACTCCACTGCTTCTCTGCTAGTCCACTTTCCCAATAAACCTTAGATCATATCTGCATTATGTGGACTTAGTTACCTCTGTACATAAACCCCCTTTCACAAAAGTATACAACCAATATATATAAGTTTAGAGGACATTACTTTCGATTTAATATATACAAAATATGCATGGAATAAATTACTCACATGTATTTATACAATGTTTTCAAATCTTTAGGTCAAATAGAAACCATATTTAAGTTTGGATTATGATGACATGGCAAATGATTGATTTAAACATATCACCTTCCATTAAGTTAGCTTGCCAGAGTAATATGTGTATGTTCATGTTTTAATTTGACTAATATGAGAAAATTACAGAGCAAATTATTCAGGCACATGAACTGACAGTGTGTAATTAGTTAACGAGTGTTATTTACCAATGATGAGCATTAGTATTCATGCTCTGGGAAATGTCCAAAAGTTGGATCAGTTGTTAGTTCTGTATGATGCTATGCAGTATGGTAATGACAAAGTCAAATATTTGAATGTGGTTTTGTGGCTACTTAGTGACAAAAATTGACTCTGACAACAAATCTCTATAGTGTACATGCAATCTCCACTGATGAAATACCTCATGACCCTGGCAACCCTTAGTTATTCCAGGTTTTTTGAAGCCATATATTTCAATTGCTAAAAACAATAAACTAGAACTATCTCTACCTGAGGAGATTATGTTATGCTGGAGATGAGATAAAGGTACTTCCTCAGAGGTATCTTAGGAAAAAAATTGCACCTAGAACTATCTTTGATGGAGAATAACCATGTAATAATTTTGTACATGTTGAGATGATGCTCTTTTTAATAATATCCAAGGGAGTTCCTAGTAAATAAATTTTGGGCAGTTCCCAGTTAAAGGATTTAGTTTTAAATTCATTCTTTAGTATTAAAATTCATTGCTTTTATTGTATAGCTAAATTGCTTCAAAAATGCCTTAAGTATGAATAGTTTTATTAGTAAATAATCATTATTAGTAGTATTTTTAACATTAAGTCATTATACCCAATATGATAGATGAATTCAATATAATTCTTTAGATAAATATAAATAAACATTTATGGAATCCAAAATTCTGTCCATTTTAAGGAACAGACATAATAAATACATTCAGGAGAGAAAGATTCTGTTATTTTGTTTTTTGGAAATAGCTTTGATCTAATTGTAAATCTAAAATGTCTATGACTTTGTTTTATACATTCAGGCTGAAATAAACATTTGCCTCTAAGCAACTCTTGTCCATAAAGCTTTTGTAAGCCAAAGCAACATTATTATTGTCACTATTGCTTCTTAAGTTCTTTCATTCTTTCTTTTGAAAATTCAGTAAACATTTAAAGAGTTTCCATCTGGATTCATTAAAAGCAATTTTAGCATATTTATTAAATATTCTACACAACATTGTGAAATTATAAAACGGTAAGGGTTAGTTGCATCAAAAGCAAATACGTTTGTTAGAAATAACTTTTCTCTGTTTGATAGAATCATATTTTTCTTTGCCTTTTAGCTTCTCTTATAGTTTTAAAATCTTCATTATGTCCAATTGGAACAAGAATAATTATGCCAGGAAGTATAAGGTACTCTCACTGTGCTTACTAGAAAGAAAGGCGCCCACGCTGCATGACAGTTATCACTGAATTTACTGTCTGTCAGCAGATGCTCACCGAAATAAAAATGTTTCCTGAATTTCTGTCCTGCCGATCTTCTTTACTCCCCAGGGACTTTTCTCTTTGGGGAATTGTAAGGATAAGAATCTTTCTCTTTTATAACTAATGTTTTAGAGCTCACAGAGCAATATGTCTTTTGCCCCTCTTTGGAGAGTCATTTATCTCCTCTAAAGCACTTTTGATTATTTTGCTTTAAAGAACGACGTTTGGGTGCATGTGACCCATTCAGTTATCAGGGTCCGATGCAATTGTTTCTGTCTTCCAGGGTGCCTGCCTTCCCCACATGATGAGTGGTTTATAAATGCTGCACCCTGATTTCTGGCTTTGCTACCTATCCACTTAGAGAACATCATTATTCATTCAAGTGCACACAATACCCATTACAAAAGCCAGCAAAAATTATTTTTACTGACAATATTCCAATGAGATGAGCTGGAAAGAAAGCTTGTTGAGGAAACAGGATGGCGCAGGCAAATTTTGGAACCTCTCCAGTCTCCTGCTCTTGCAGTTTGTTCAGAAACGATGTTTCGTCTTTTTTATCTGTTTGAAATTTCTTATCTCTCTCTCTCTCTCTCTCTCTCTCTCACCATTTTGCCCATTCCATTTTCATTAATGTATCTGTGGATTAAGGTGGATTAAGAAGTGAATTAAAGTGCTAAAATGCTTGTAGATGTTTAAAATGCACGTTACCCACAGTAAGATTAGTAACACTTTTGCTATTCCTACTACTCGTGTCACCGCTACTACTGTGCACTACCACTACTATTAATAATGACAATGACAATAAGTATTTGATATATACAACAAGCCTGTGAGATAAACAGAAAGTACAGGTATTCTTATCTTCATTTTACAGAGGAGAAAATCAAGGTTAAAATACTACCCAAGGTCACATAATGGGAAAGAAGCAGAGATCAGATTCGACTCATTCCTTTTTGACTCAGGAAAATTTAAACTGATTTTCTCCTTAAAAACACTTGATAGTGATATGTATTCAAGAGTGGTGGGAATGTATTTTTTGCCTTGCATACTGAAGTTTATTATGGGTCTTTTTTTTTTTTGTACTCCCAACTCTATTATTAGACTGAGATCCAAAGGAAAGAATCACAGGCCTATAACTCATTAAACAGAGTACAAAATTCATGGGGGAGGGGGTTCTAAATGGGCTCTTTAAAAGAGTACATCAAAGGCATCAACTGTGCCAAATTCCTTTTGAAAGTATTCACAGCACATGTAAGGACACAGAGACTTTCACACAACAGATTGTTGATTGAAATTGGTTGGCTAATTGAATGTTGGCAATCTTCAAAATACATACAGGTTGTTTTTAAAAAGAAAATACATTGAAAGAAAAGAAAACACTGTGCAAGCAGTTTTTTTTTTGTTGTTTTTTGGTTTTTGTTTTTTTGTATTTAATATATTTTCCCATAAGATGTGTTTTAAATTATAATTAATTTACCAGGCTAGAAAAAAAGATGACTTTAAACAATAAGCCCATATGATGATACACACACTACTCTCCTAACTTATCTATGTGTCTAGATTAATTTACACTTATTGTAAGAGCTGTGTATGTTTGTGTTTATCGGATAATTTTATGTTTTCTTAAAATAGGTCCGTATTCCAAAAAGACTTATTACATCTTTCATTGTTTGGTCTCTAAATCAATTATATATAGGGGATGGCAGGTGATCGTTACTATATTTGGATTTATTGTGCTATCCATTAGGGTTTAGAATACTTATGGTTCTGCATTAATTTGGGACAACAAGCACTGTTTCAGCACAAACATCCTCAGAAAACTCTGTTTCTTGGAGAATGAACAATATATTGTTCTCTTTTGTTTATATATCAGAGCATTTGGCTTTTTTTATTTTTTTAAGAGAATCTCTGTACTTTTATTTAGTAATACTAACTTGATTATAATTAACTACCTCTTCAACCAAATGCACACCTAATATATAATATATGGAGCGCAATGATTAAAAGCATTTTGCCAAAGGCTTTATTTCAGTTCTCAATGCAGAAAACATACCTCACTACAACCACACTAAGAAGTGTATCCAGTGCTTGAGAAGGCATGAACCCCTGTAGTATGCTTGCAGTGTGACAAAGTTTTGACCAAATGAGGCTGCTCTCCATGTCTTGTGTTATTTAGAATGAGAGACCTTTCTCAGTAAAGCCACCAAATTCTACTGATGTCCCTGTCACATTAACATACGTCTGTCAAATCAGTAATAATATACTTTTAAATAGTCTTTCTTCTAAAAGTAATTTAAGTTGTCAAAGAATCACAGAGAGCTTAGGTAAAATTTGAGAAGAGCCACAAATAAGAATATGAAGGGCCATAAATCATTTGGCTTTCAGTTGACTAAAACTATTAAGGGGAAAAAAGTATATTGGAATATTCTGCCATGTCTTTCTTTGTTCTAAAAACAATTCTTCTATAATGACTGCCCCCCCAATCCTTAGAAAAATTATTCTAACATTGTGATGGACAAGGATTAAAAGATTGTCAACAAATTGTTAAAAATATGTAACAATAAACTATCGTAATTTCTATATCTTCCTCTGTCAACAATGCTTGGGGCAGAGGAATAATAGACAGCTAGATACACCAACAGCACATATTATCTGAGAAGACAATTAAAAATCACAAATGTGACCTCTTCGTTCTTTGTTGTTCTTGCAGTGTCTCAGAAGTCATTGCCAAAACGATAGAATTTATGAAACATAAAGCAGATCTTTAAGATTACTTAATTGAAGTATATATCTATATGTATATCTAAGTCACCAGCAGTTACCATTTTTTTTTGCAAAGGCTCATATTTTCAAACTCTTTAATACTCTAGCAATTCACCCTCCCTCTAAAATCTTTATATGTTTCTAGAACCAGAATCAATCTTATTCTTTACCTTAGCTTCACCCTATTTTATCTGCATTTTGTCCCAAATACCAATGTATTTGTTTTGTTTTGTTTCTACATTTATTTTTTTAATCTATCTAAAATCTTTCTAGCTCAGTTCTGCTATAAATTCTGATCTGATGTGATAAATAAAGTAATGGCCTCAAAAAAATGTCTTTTTTTTTTCACTTCACAGCATTTAGATAAATAAATCTATGTGTATGTGATAAATAATATATTAGTCTTAAACTTTGTTTGCAGATACAATCTAAGGCTTCAATTTGCTCAGTCAGCCTAAGTAAATTACTGATTTACAATGTCATTGGGAAATAAAGAAGGAGGGACCCTTCTGTGGAGGAAAGAAAGAAAAGAGAGAGAAATTAGGCAAATTAACTGAGATCCTCAGAAAAGCTACATAATACCTTCTTGAATTAAAATATTTTAAAAATTTTTCCACTACTTTAGGTTTTTTGCTTTTGACTTTAAAAGGAGAGGAATGACAAGAAAAAATTAAAGCATGCTACACACTGAAGACAATTTAAAATACTTTTACTCTTTCACAAAGTAAGAATAATTAAAGATATTAGTAAATTAAAAGCATCTTATAAAATGTATTTCATTTTAAACTATATAATCAATGACTTAATTTGTCTTTGAAATACCCTCTTTTACTATAAAAAAATATTTTAAAATTTGATTAAACTTACTCAAGTTCAATTCTGTGACAAACTTTTGTTTCGTTTTGTCTTTTGTTTTGATTCCTTTAATGACTTCAAGTGATCAGGGTTAGATTTTTGCAATATCTTTGTAGAGAACCTCATGGTCTTTACTACTCTATTCTTCAGTTGCTTAGTATTAAATCTTTATTGGGAGGTAAAACAGCTTGTTTATTGCCTGGAAATTATTAAAGAGTTTACCTCTTTCCAGCCTTCAGAGAAAGCTATTTTCTTTCTATCTACAATCTCAACTTAATCCCTTTTTTTATTCTACCTTGGAAAATTATAATAATTTTTAAATTTATTTTTTTCTTTTTTCGTCTTCCTTTCACTAAAAATTTATACTGCCTACTCCTCTAAAAGTGTGAAAGTTTAGTGCATCTTTTTCATAAAGAATTATAATTGTTTTGTGGAATATCATTCCCTTATTATTTGGAATACTTAGACTAAGTTTACATGTCTATTGGTTAAATTGGTTTATTTGGAAATACTTAGGTTAAATTTTAGAATAGTCATGTTGAGGTTTATGTTTTTTATAGCCCGCTCTATCTGGAAGCATATAGAAAGAGAATTCTTGGGAATGTCATTTAGTCTAGCCACGCTGATACAGTACAAGGCCATCATAGCACAATACCAGACTTCTTTATTCTGAAGCACTGTAGCTTTTTCATTGTGCCATTCTCACATCTCCTCGACCTCTATCCCACAGCTAATAGAGTAAGCTTGTTTCCTTGTCTCCAAATCACTTTCTTTCTCCCTGGGAAATTAGGTTGAAGACAAAAATGAAACACATTTTTAAGCCATTTATACAGCAATCAAGATGTCCTTCAGTAAGTGAATGAATAAACTGTGCTATTTGCAAACAATGGAATATTGAATAGTGGTAAAAAGAAATGAGCTATTATGTCATAAAAAGACATGGAAGAACTTTAAAAACATATCACTAACTGAAAGAAAACAATCTGAAAAGGCTACATTCTGTATGATTCCAACTATATAACATTCTGGAAAAGAGAAAAGTATGGATACAATAAAAAGATTAGTTGTTGTCAGGGGCTGGAGGATAGGTACAGATAAATAGTTGGAGCATGAAGGATTTCTATGGCAGTGAAACTACTCTGTATGATACCTAAGTGATGGATACATGCCTTTATGTACTTGTCCAAACCCAGAATGTACAACACCAATAGAGAACCCTAATGTAAACTATGGACATTGGGTGCTAATGATGTGTCAATGTAGGTTCATCAATTATAACAAATGTACCATTCTGTGGAGGTTGCTGATAATTGAGGAAGCTATGCATGTGTGGGGCAGGGGGTGGGGCTATATGGGAAAAATCTGTATAGCTTCCTCTCAATTTTTCTGTGAATCTAAAACTGCTCTAAAAAATAATGTCTTTTAAACAATAACAACACCAACCAGAGGTTCTCAAAGCATAGTCTCAGATTAGCAGCTTTTGTATTGCCAGAGAACTTTTTAGAGAAGCAAATTCTTGGACACCACTCCAACCTTACTGAATCAGAAATTCTGGGAGTGAGAAACAGTAATCGCTGTTTTAAAAGCCTTCCTGGCCTTTTAAAAGGCATCATTCTGATACATGCTAAAAGCTGAGAAGCACTGCTTTAGATGATGGAATTCTACTCCTGGCCTGCTAGCAAGTCTAATTTCCAAATAGTTTGCTCCTTGCTCTCTATATTCTATCCAGGGCTTCAGCTCACACTTTTTCAGGAAAAGAAACATCACTGTGTGTGTGTGTGTGTGTGTGTGTGTGTGTGTGTGTGTGTGTGTTTAAAATAATAATCTTATATATAGTCTTAGAATTACATTTTCCTCATTTGCCAAGATCTTAGTATTAGCTCCTGGTATCTTCTCTCAGCTTCATCTAAATTTCATTGTATCAGGTTGATAGTTCAGACTGTGTGGGATGATGATGGGAACTTGTCTAGAATCACTGTAGATGAAGTTTTCATCTCTATTTTATTGTGATTTATATTGCTTTTAATGTCTGTCAAACAATTTTGGAAATATGTACCAACTCTCCATCTTTTTTAGAAGTCAGTGCACTGCATATTTATTAGATACTAACACCTAATGAAATGTAACTTTTCTTTGCTTTGAAATATAAACTTTCTTGCAATGTCAACCTTTCAGGTACACCTGAGAGCTGTTTCAGTGCATCATTATCTCCACTGAAATGGAAACGGGATCTAGGGGTTATTTCTCTGTAACAGCAGAGAGGTATATACCAATCATGCTTGAAAGTAAAGTAGGTTGTCCCCAAGTATTGACCAAAAAGTAACTAGTGTTTCAAAAAAAACATAGTTCCGCTGCATATTAGAAGGCTCCAAAGAACCCCATCTTACTAAGAATTCAAGTCATATATTAGCTTCTCACTGGTGTTCTTAATAGAGAAAAGTATGCTAAAGAGAAACTGGAGAAAGAAATTCCTTAGTTTAGATAAAAAGAAATTCACATAAAAGAACTGTCTGTAGAAAATTACCTGCTCTAGCAGGCAAAACCTAGAGGAATAGTAGCCTTAAATGCTGGACTTCAAAGAAAAGCACATGAGCTACTGTAGTCAGTAGCTACTCGCCTCCATTCTTTTCTCACTTTTCTGTTCTCTCCTAAGAAACTTTGCTTTCCTCTTCCTAGGTATGGCTCTGGATTCACTTTCATGTTTCTTACTCATCTCTGTGTTAAGACCCTTACAGGTTTTGTCAAGAAGTCCAGCTAAAGTCTCACTTTTCTCATAATGACATAATGATGCTTTCATTAGGATATCAAATACGAACATTTTTGAGCAATATTTGGTCTTTCTGAATGCACTTAGGTCATTAACTTTATAACCCAGCAGTGATCATGAGTAATATTTTTGATCCTCAGCTCCAAATATGCCTATACACTAGCCGCTGCCTTTATCCTATATAAAAGTTAATAAACAGAAATCACATTTAAAATGAAGTCAGGAGGCCAGAAAGGAGAACTTGTACCCTGCGTGGATCAAGGACACAATAGGAAGATCTCTGTTTGTAAGAGCAATTCCAACCTCCTTTTCTCTATAAAAGAGTTTCCTTTCCTTTGTTTCTCAGGACTTGCATGGGGTTTTCCGCCCTGAATTGCACTTCGTTTAGTTCTTGACTAAATCAATTTTGCTGGAGAAATATCTGGCTGTCTATTTGTTTAAGGTCATCACCCGGAAGCACTGACCCTGTACTTGAAAATAAGATGTGTCCATTCAGGAAGCACCATGTTCCCTGTGGAGAGAATTCATGTAGGAGGCAAAATTCACTTTAAAAATTGTTAGAGCAGTAGTGGCTGAGGTAAAGCACCAGGATGAGAGATGTAGACAAAAAAATGAGTTTTATATTAAATGTGTTTGAGGAAATGGTCTTATGTGTTATAAATAACAATAATAATATTGAACATATCAACCTATTTTATATATTATTTTATTATTTATGTAAATAATATTACATAAATTAATTAATATGTCATATTTAATTCTTCTGCCATATGTTTATATACACAAACCACTTCTCATATTAATGACAATTCCTTACAAATTTAAAAATAATTATTATTTATAGAAAATGCCACAATCTCATAGTTTATCAAGAACCCATTTTTGAAAATTTTCAGGAACACATTTTCCAATTATTTTATATATGATGTAAGTTTTAGGAAACAGTTTTAAAAACAAGATATTTTGGTAATAAATTAAAACATTCTTTGTATAAATTAACTCTTAACACACAACAATCCAACTTCTTACAGTGAGGCAAATTGTTAACCAACATAATGTAAATAAAAGTTACATTAATAGAAGTTAATTAAATATGAAAGACAAAGTGAGACATTTAAACATGTAAACTTTAGTTTAGCATTATTTAAATCTTATAGTAATTCCTGAAAATCAAAATGTATTTAGAAAAAATTTCATAAGGAAATAATTTTAAAACATTGAATATATTTTATTTTAATAGTTCCTTGCATTGTAATGTGATATATCATAATCTAATGTAAAATTTCTATTGTAATGATATAACTTGATATGGTAAGATGAATATATTCTTGTAATCTAGAAGAAATGTTCATAAAAATCAGCAGTGGATTTTAGTTATGAGACTTTACGCAAACATCTTTCTTAGCCTCAGTATTCTCACATAGATATTAGATTCCAAGAGTATATGTATGTGGGTGTGTGTGTGTGAAGATTAAATTATATAACATTTCTGAAAGCACATATGACCAAATTTTTCAGTTGGCTATATATCTTTGTTTATAAATTGAAAGATTAAAATGTCATATGAAAATAAAATTCAGTTTCCTTACCTTTTATTTATCCTTATTTTAGGTGAAATAGCACTTTTACCTTGAATTATCCACACGAATCTTTCCAATTTCTATTGTGATTTACATACGTAGACAATGGCTTATATAGAAATGCACTGTGGCCCTTGTTTGTCATTTTTAGATTGAAAACAAAGCAGCAAATTCATGAAATAATTGGTGTCATAAATAACAGATGCACTTGCCATCCCTTTTCACTTGAATAGGTACATTTATTTTTCATCTGGTGTTAGATAGTGCTCTGCTTATATACCCGTGGGAAGCACAGAGTTATCTCTGTACCTGGGGAACAACTAGACTTTGATAAATGAAATGAGGTAGAGCATAGATTTCAAATATCGCCATTTGTGAGAGGTTCCCCTCCCCCTATATTTAACACATGAGAACGACAAAAATTGTTTTGTTTTGTTTCAATTTCCATTACTTAATATGTTATTAGATGGCATTAGTTACTTAATATAAGTTTTGGAACAGGTTGAGAATCTTTCAGTAGACTGTTACATATTACAACAATATGATGAACAAAAAGACCTAAACTAAAAAGAAAACACAAAACTTAACTTCATAATCCATGTATGGCTACTGCAACCTTGTTTTCCAAAAATGAGTTACAAATGTGCACAAATGGACTAAAAGTCTGCACCCAGTTAGCTGAACAAGATTTGAAATATTAAGCCAGCTGCCTGCAGTATAAAGTCACTTACTTGTTTTTTTCAACATGTTATATAATTATAACAGTCTCTGTGTCTATCACGACAAAAAAAAAAAAATTCAAGGTAACTGAAATAATAAAATTGTCAGATAAAATGTTTTTAAAGAATATTGAAAGCTAATTACTGATCTGGATTATTTTTAAATATAAGGTATCTTCTCAGGCCAATAATAAAGTAAAAGCAGGAACCCTGGAGGGGAAGGAAACACCATAGGGAATATTCTCCCTGTGACTTTTTGGCACTGGTGAAATTTAACTAAGACACAAGAAGACAACTATGACATTAGGAATAAGTTCCAATAGGTCAGTGATCACAATAACTTAACAGACTATAAAAGTCAAAGATCAGAAATCACAGTAAATAAACTCACTAGCATAAAATTTTTTTTTTTCAGAATATAAGCCAAAAGAAAATTTAGCTAAGCTTGTGGGAAAAAATATTCTAGAATCAAAGAATTTTAAGCTACATTTTTGAGAAAGACATACTTCCAGACACTGGGGAACATCAGATTTCATATCCTTGACATATAAAAATGTTAGGTTTTCTTTTATAAATAAGAAAAATCTAATTTCTGCTCCAAAATTGTCCTTTAGGCAACAGATGAGAAAGGATCTTGTGATAGGCAGGAAAGGGGAGAACTCTGGGAGCTCACAGCATTGTCAGATATGATCCTTATTTAAAATTCAAAATTTTGATATTTGTTCGTTGTGTATTTATACTAATTTTAATATTTAAAAAGAGATGGCATTAAAATATTATTTATCAGTTAAATCATTTATCTAAATTTTGGGGATCCTCTTGCCTCATACTGCTCTTAAACCTGCTTATGGATGGTGCAGGTTAATCCACTCTTTTTTCTAGGCTAAAGCTACCACAAAGTAGTGACAACATATATGTGCCTTTCAAAGCTTCCACAGTCTTAGGTAGTATAATTGACGTGCTGAAGAGACAAGCACTTTTTTTTTTTGGTGGTGATGGATTTATTATGTTTATAGCTAATGGTTCTTCTGACTCAAGGACAGATTTAAAAGAAAAGATCACTATCCAGGGTATTTCATTGCAGTATATAGTTATGGATGTGTAAGAGAGAACTTCAAAGGGCCTAACTTACTTGTTGGCTAGGTACTTATTTTGCTGGAATTCCTTTACATAGATTCAGTTCTCCAGCTATAATACCTATGTTAATGTGCAGTCCAGTGTTGCCTTATCGAACAGGAAATACGCTAAAAAGATTATGATATTTTGTGACTCCTTGAAAATAAGATATAAAATTAAATTGCAAGTGAGTAACAAACCTTCACCTTCTGTTTCACTCTATACATCACTTGCACAGATTTCTCCATGTTACAAGTAGCACAAGCAAGGCAATATACACCTAAAAATGTTTAAAGAGTGTATTATTTCTCTATTGCAATAAAATATTTGAATGACAAACAAAACCCTTACACATAAAAGGTAAGAGGCATTAAAAAATATACGTATACTTAGCTCATGAGTTGTTTTGGCTTAATTAGCCAAGCATTGTTCAAGCTCATGTCATATTTGTTTAAACTCCACTGACCAGAGAAGCAAAACCCAAGAGTCAAATGGTAGGGCACCATAAAGCACTGTAAGACACACAATAAAGGGTTTGGATTCAGAGAGAGGTGAAGAATCAAAGTTGCTCATGAAACTAATATACCATAATTATATGGCATCTACCTATTATAATTAAAAGCAACTACAAGGCAAAATCAATGTCCTCCATTATGTGCAGATATTTTAACACATTTCTCTCAGTAATTGATAGATCGAGCAGAAGACTTTTTTAAAAAGTTAAATATTTTTAATGCACTTCAACCAACTTGTACTAAAATATTTACAAGAATAATTACTACTCTTAAACAGCAAATGTGAGTGAATGTATATGTACCTTTTTGTTTAACTTTCGTTTAATTGAAATATATTTGACATATAACTGTGTAAGTTGAAGGGGTAAACATGTTGATTTGATATTGCAATATGATTTCCATTGTTGTGTTAGCTAACACCTCTACTATGCCACATAATTATAATTTCTTTGTGGTAGGAATAATTAAGATATAGTTTGCTGTTTATGATATTGTATTGTTGTCTATAATCACTATGCTGTGCATTACATCTCCAGGACTTTTTTATCTACTAATTGAAAGCTTGTATCCTTAAACAAGATCTCTCTTATTCTCCCACTCCATCATCCCCTTGGTAACCACCATTATACTACCCATATGAGCTCAACATTTTTAGATTCCACATATAAATGACATTATACAGTATTTGTCTTTTTCTGTCTGATCTCACTTAGCATAATGTCCTCAATAATCCATGTCATCACAAGTGGTAGGATTTCCTCCTTTCTCACAGTTGAATAATATTCCATTATATATATTATATATATTACATCTTTATCGATTTGTCAATGGACGCTTAAGTTGTTCCATACCTTGATTATTGTGAATAATGCTACAATAAAGAGAGGTGTGCATATATCTCTTTGGCATCTTATTGTATTAATTAATTAATTTATTTATTTATTTATTTATTTTAGATGAGGCAACCCTTGGTTGATCTCACAGATTGCAAGGACCTTGTCAGTTTACAATCTCTTATTTTTAATTTTTTATGCCTACAGCACCTGGTCTTCCTAGGTGGTCTCCCATCCAAGTACTAACCAGGCTCCACCCTGCTTAGCTTCTGAGATCAGACAGTATCGGGCTTGTTCAGAGTAGCATGGCCGTAGACGGTATCCTATTTTAAGAAATAAAATAATTCAAAAACACAGTTAATATATTTGGACATTTGCAGAATGTATAAATACCCACATTTTTATCTAGCAAACATGAAGCATTTGCCAAGAAGTCACATATGCAAGGCTATGCATCAAACCTAAACAAAGGTCAAATAATTGATATCATTATCTATTTACAAGAAATTGAGTAAAAATTTATAAAAGTATAATTAACTATACCAAATAAATCGAAATTTAAAAAATGAACTTCAATACATTTGTGTTTAAAAAAAATTCACAATAGAAATTGGACATTATTAGAACTAGCATTAAAAATACATCATGTCAGAACATAGGAAATGGAGCCAATGTGTACTTTAAAGGAAATTTTACTTAAAGAACTGATTTAGAGAAGAAGAATGGATCAAAATCAATGAACTGAATATCCAACTTAAAAATATTAGAAAAGGATCAAAAATCCAAAAGAAGAAAGAAGAGAACAACAAAATAAATCCTAAAAAAAAGGAGGGAATAACAAGTGGAAAAAGAGAAAAAACACAAATGAATTAAAAGAAAACTAGTTTAAGAAAAGAATAAAAGATTAGTATTTGATTATTTAAAACTTAGCAAAACAGACTAATATCTGGCGAGTTTACCAAGTAAAACAGAGATATTACATATGGATAATTTAAATAATATATACAGCAGAGCTTTAAAATATAGTGGATATGATATAAAGCTTTATACAAATACATTTGAAAACAGAGATGAAATATATAAATTTTTATAATGTTACAACTTACCAAAAACAGAGTCAGTATGAATAGGTAACCTAAACATTTCTAGTAATTTAAAGGTACTGAACCCGTAATTTCAAACATTCCCTTGGAAAAAATACACATTCAGAAGTATTTAAAATTGAGTTTTACTTAGTACTCATAGAATTGATCATTCTGATCTTATACAAACTCTTCCAGACATTAAAACATGAGAGAATATTCCTAAATAAATGTCACAAGTCTGCATAACCTCAAGACTAAAGGAAATATGTATATTTTTTTTTTCAAAAAACTAAAGACTAAGTTTCTAGGCTAATTACTGTCTGCATTGTGTGATCTCACCTGCCTAGATCCTTATGTTCTAGTTCTTTAAGCAAGGACAGCCTATAAGGAGTTTAGGTTTGCTTTACCAAGTTGTCACCCTTTGTCGATTCTCTTCTTACAGCAAATGGGGGGACAACATTGATAATAGACTGCATTACTAAAACTTATTGGCCTTACTCAAATAAATCTTATACTCTATTATTAAAATGTATTATTAAGAAGCTGACATGTTATCTATGCTAGAATATATATTATATACTTCTTACATATTTTAATTTTAAAATATGACCAATTTGCTATTTTAAAATACTGTATTTGACTTACATATTTTAAACTTTATCTTATTTATATTTGAAGGCACATTTGTGTTTTAAGGATCTTTGCAGAAATAGTTTGATTTTATTCATTTCTATAGAAATGTACCAATCTGAGTAGACCATGATACAGTGAATAATGAGATTTTGGACATTTTATTGATTGCATTATTTAGATACTTAGTCATTATGATATAATTCTATTTAAATGATCAAAGAGACAATCTGAATTGCAAAGTGATCATGCCCTGAATATTTGCAATTTATTAAATATATAATTTTTCTATTTTAAATAAGTCAAGGTTGCCACTGAGATTATGTTTACTCAATAGGTAGAAAAGTGGAGCTTGTAATTATTTGGTTAGCTAACAATCAATAGATTACAAGCACTAATGTGAATTCCGAGTGAAGGTGGTGTTAAATTGCATGTTCAGTTATGGATATTGATCAAGTTAATAACATAACTGCAGAATCCTTACTTCCTTCTCTAATATGCATTCAATTTCAAATGTTTTAGTCCATTTGCTTTCTCAAGAAATATACAATGTTTATAGGGATCATTTTCTCTTCAAAAATGTCTATATTTTTATGTATTTCTCTTTGTTAAGAGAGACATCATAAAAGTTTATTTTGTCCTCTTCCATTTTATTCTTTCTTCATTATTTACTCATTGCTCCTTTGCTCCATTTGTCTACTTTTCAATGTATTCATTTATTCCCTGTTTTGACTCCTTATCTTGTTTATTTGGATTTTTTGTTGCCTTCTTTTAACCATTTTCCCATTATACTGAGGTCTTCCTCATTCACAGATAATTACAGGTTGGTGGGACATCATCACAAAGAAAGTGAAGGAGTATAGGTATTTTGGTTACCACTAAGATCTGCCACATGGTATGAGTATTAGTTAAAGGCAGAGCTAGTTATTACTTGGAAATTCAGTTTTCTTCATTCTTTTCCATGTTCTGCATTTATAACCTGGAAAGTCAGAAATCCCTCAACACTTGGTTAAAATGGAACTTAGCATCCTAGTTATAACAGAAACTCTATGTAATTCATGATTGAGTAACCCACTTGATGTATAAGTTTTGCTATTTTATACCGTACCTCTGCTCTGAAGCTGCAATTTTCAACTCTTTCTATTACATTTAGTTGGTTTTTTAGTCTCTTTTCCTGCTCCTCTGTTAGAAAAGTCATCAAGAAGACATGAGCCCCATGTTTGACCAGAATTTGGAGGTACCTGATTCCCTCCGCCATCTTTGGAATGTGTGCTACACTTACCTTTCCCACTTCCAGAAGCTGTCCTCAAGGATACAGCCTTGAGCTAAAAATGTGGTGATGAGACTATCAGGATAGGATACATGACTAAACCCAGTTAAGGACCCCTGTGTGTGTGTAATTGAACTCAGTTAATGCCTCTATATAAACTGTTAAGATTTTGGTAGTTGGGCAGGGAAAACTACTCATCTAGTGGATCATCCAAGACAAACCTCATGATAAAGTTTCCTTGCTTATTAAACGTGCCACCTACCAATCTGGAGTGCTCTGCCATTTTCTTGGGTCTCTCCCTGCACTCTGAGGAAGCAGGCCAGTTTCAGATTACACCCAAAGAAGCTCCCAAAAATGTTCTCACAAATCAACATCCTTAAATACCCAAGAATAGAGAAGCTACAGATTTCTACTGCTTTCTTCAAATTTTATTAGAAGATTGATGAGTATAAACTTGGGGAAATAAAAGTACCTTACATAGAAGTCAGTTGGCATGCTTTTGACTTCACAAGTATTGAAATCTAAATTGATCTTTCCTTTGTTTCTATCCCACTGAGTTGAATCCCTGATGTCTCATCTCCGCCTACCTAGAATTAGAGCCCATGGTGTTTCAAGAGCCTTGTATTCTGTTATGTCAAAACAAATGAAGAGTGTGCTTTCACTTGGTTCATAAGCAGGTTGCATCCTTTAAAACAAATTTTAAACATATCTATTACCATAAAAATGGCACGACCATCACAAAATTAAAAGAATGTGATGAAAAAGTTGATTTTAAAAAAATAACAATCAGTCATCTGCTCTAACAGTGGTATCTAGATCTATAACTCTTGGAGGTAGCATATTCTATTCAAAATGATATATGAAAATAAGCGTTGAGTCTTTCTATTTCTTTACTTAAGGACTTAAAAAGATCTTTACACTATGGTAGATATTAAGATAGAAAGCATCAGTGTGTAAACTGGATCTTCTTGAGTTCATTTTTTTCTCTTTATATCTTGAAGATGTTATCATTCTTGTGGATTCCATTATAATTCATACATAAATGCATGAGTTGCCCTAAATCCTTATCCATAACTGTGTTATGTGCAATACATGTTTTCATGGCATGAAAAACAGAATATTTTAAAAAGTATCTCTTTGTCTATTTAAAACATTGATGATAGTAGGCTATTAACACTTTGGCTAAAATTGGTTTTCCCAGTGCCATTTATTCATAAAGTGAATGATTTTGTCACCTCTTCCAGAAATTTTCAGTCTCTGGCTGGTGACCAACGCAATTACTCCACCCCTTCAACTGAATCCACTAACAATTGCTATAACCTCTTTCTATATACCTTTATAGACCTTTCCTTTTATATCACCATTAGGCAAAGCACAAATTGAAATCAACTATCTATGAGTTCAAATCTCAGTTCTTACATTCTCTGTTTTACAAGTTCAAGTATTCTATAGGAAAAGAAGAGATCAATACAATAAAAAAGATTGTGACACTCTAAGTTTATTCTCCCATTTTAGCAAACGTGTTGTTACACATGGCCCAAGATTTACCAATCTAAATTAATGATCTTGTTCATAAAGAACATATTATACCTATATATGTGTGTGTATATATATATATATACGTGTGTGTGTGTGTGTGTGTGTGTAACAAATGAGACTTCAATGATCTCACATTTGGATTTCAATATTTTTCCTAGAAGTTTTGTCATATATCCCAATTCTTTGACCCAAATACATTTTTTACTGCATTATAGACTCTGTCCCTGGATTCCTTTGTTGATTAAAAATATAACTTTATAAACAATAATAACTACTACTAAGTACAATATTTTGTACTTCGTGCCTTTCAACAAGTAGAATCTGACCTGCTAAGATTGTGTGACATTAGGCAAATGATTTCTTCTAAGCCTCAGATTTCACCTAAGTGAAATGGAGGTAAAAATACTACCTATTGCAATAAGATCTTATGAGGTTTAAATGTGATAACACAAAAAGTACTTAGCTGGTAGTTAGCAAAAGTAAGGGTTTCAGAAAAGCTATTTTTACATGAGTTCTATATTTATTATCAAAAAACACGTTGAATAATTAAATTTACAAAACCCCAGTGTTCTTCTTCTTGAAGAACTTTTGCTTGTGCTTGACTGCCATAATTTAAAATTATACACTAGAGGAAAAAAAATAAGCTTCTTCCAAAAATACTCCGTGAATAACCAGCATCTTTGCTTATAAGAACTTCTTTCCAAGATATCTTTAGTCTTATCTAAATTTATTCAATAATGTGCAGTTTAGATGATCTTAATATGAATATTATTTAGATCACATAACATATCTGATTTCATCATTTTACTGCCATATTTTAAATTCCTCAGGGAAAGGGAATAAAAAGATCTCCAAAAAATATAAATCTCTTACCACCTACTATAAAGATGTACATCCTTTGGGCAAGTTGATTTTCAGCTGATTACTTGCAAAGAAATTTGCATTGCTTATTCTATTAGTGAGAGAAACTGAGTCATCTTTTCCCACCTCTCATTGTAACATGGGAGAATGAGTCAGGTTCCCCCTTTTCCAAATCATCAGTGTTGACAATATCAGCAGCCCAATCACTTTCTGCTGGAAAATTCAGCACTTGGAAATTTAGCAATCTTTTTTTTTTTTTTTCAGTTTTGCTTCTTTTTATTTTATTTTTTAATTAAATTTTTGGAGTGACACTTGTTTATAAAATTATATAGGTTTTGTGTCCAAATCAATAATATATCATCTGTATATTGCATTATGTGTTCACCACTCAAAGTTGAATCTCTTTTGTCACCATATATTTGACACCTTGACCCTTATCTACCTACCTCCTATCTGCTTTCCCTCTGTTAACCACTTAACTTCTGTCTGTGTCTATGAATTTTTGTTTGTTTGTCTTAGCAATCTTTTTGAAATTTGGAAAAAAAAATTCTTCTCAACATTTTTTTGAAAACATCAGTTGAACATTTTTAATCAGAGAATATATAATTTTGCACTTTGCATTATTTTGCTTAAAATTATATTGTAAAAACACTTTACTTATGTTAAAATACAATTATAATTTTTAAAGTTGCATGACATTCTATCAACTTATGAATATTCACTTAACTAAAGCTATTATTTCTAGTATTTCACTATTTTTGATACTGTAGTAATTGGCATCTTTGTGCATGTAAGTTTTACTTTCTTAAAATTTCCTTAGAATTTTCATTCTGGTTAATCTGAAAAAAAAATCCTTAGAATAAAATCTCACAACTCTAATAATTAAGAGTATAATTTTTACTACTCTTGTTAAACATATTTTCCAAAATTAATGGAATTTTACATCACATATTTTATTTTTTAACAACTTACTTTGAAAACATTGCCTGCCTCTATAGTAAACATACTTTCTAGCATTTTATTTTATTTGGCCTCCAAAAGATAATTATGCTGTTCAATGATATTTTATTTTAAATTGTTATGTTTAATACATAAAATGTAGTTGTGACAAAATATTTAAGAAAATCACAGACAAGCTAGAAGGAAGATTTCATACATAAGGCACAGGATAATGAATTTATTAGTTGATTTCCATTTTATAACAAATACTATGCTAAGACTAAAGTAATGTTTTCAACACATATGCCACTGTGACTAAAGAAGACCCTCAACTTATTTTAAATTAAATATTGTTTCAATTACCCAATTCATTTGTTTGATTATAAAGGCAGATCCACCAGAAAGTTGCATGTATATTATTTCCTCTGTGTGATGTTGATTAACAGTAGGGGGGAAGCTTTAGTCGTCTGGTAGCTTACAATCTAGCTCTAAAATCCACATTTCTAATTAAAGTAGTAATTTATTTATTTACTCAATCCATATTTATTGAGTACCTATTATATGCTCAATAATTATCCACATACTAGATTTATGAGCAAAAATGAAAAAAAAAAAAAGCCAGTAATGGTACTGTTGAGTACTAGTTTAGTTTAGTATAGTACAGTATAGTATAGTATAGTATGGTATAGTATAGTATACTGTAGTGTACTATAGTATAGTATAGTGTAGTGTAGTGCAATGTAGTATAGTGTAGTATTGTATGGTATAGTATAGTACAGTGTAGTGTACTGTAGTATAGTGTAGTGTAATGTAGTATAGTATAGTATAGTAATGAGAGATATGTATATTTGTAAGTGGATTTGACTAATAAGTAACTTTGATCTGAATCTTAAGCATGTCATGATACAACATTAACAGTTTTGAAAGGGAAAAAAGAAAGAAGTGACAACAAGAACAAGGCCTTAGAAATTGTGTTAGAAAGGTTCATGTGTGAATGGTTAAAAACGAGAATGCATGGGATTAGTTAAATTTTCATACATCCAGATATAGACATAGTCTGGTAAACGACAGAAAGTTAACAGTAATAATATACAATATTTATGTATTAAGTACATATTCTGCAGCAAATGCTACTCCAAATATTTTTTAAAAATTATTTATTCCCACAACAGCTCTATGAGTGTGACATTCTCAAACTCATTTTACAAATGAGGAAACTGGAGCTCAGAAAGAGGAACTAATTGTGCCTAAGATTTTATTGTTGGCAAATGGCAGGGCTGTGTTTGAACACACTCCTAATACTAGAACCTGTGGTCTGAGTCTGTGACTTAGACTTGAGCAGTCTTCTCAAATGTGCATGCAGGTGCTGGCAAGATTGATTTATCTGTGAATGTTGGAAGGAAGTCTATTCCACTCTAGAGGAGAAACACGTTGAAGGCTAAGAAAATGGAGCCTGCCTTTGTACTTTAGATAAATTTTCGTGAAAATGTGTTAGTAATATAATTTAATTGATCATCTCTTTAAATATATGCCTATCTTTCTAAATTGTTAAATTGCTAATTTCTCCAAAGTAATTTATCATTTTGTGTACTGAGAAGATTTGAAATCATCATTGCATTTGTTTATTTGCCATAATCTTGTGTAAATTACAGTTCAAATAAAAAATATAAGCAGGCCATGGTAGTCCACGCATAACCAAATTATAATTAAACACATTTATTTTGCTTTATGTTTTATCTGAGGAGATAAGTCCTTTAGGAATATTGCCTAATTATTTAAGTTATAAATTTTTCTTTCTACTTACAAGTAAGAAAATTAAGCCAATGCCAAGTTCAATGGCAGAACTATTACTTTTAGAAAGATTAAACAGTTGTCAAACAAAATAAATACAACTACCAAAGTTGACCCTCTGTTATTGCTACAATGATAGATTAAATCATGTTGTTTAATTCTCCATTGAGGTTACTGTAAGAAAGTCACAGTAATGCTTCTGTCATGTTCAAGGAGGAAGGTCAATGTGGGTTAAATAAGTCAACAGAAATTAATAGGCACACTTGAACTTGTTTGGAAATTGGTTTACACTTTCTGCTTTGGTTTCCAAAATTAATATTTGAAAAGTTTTCTTAGATTGTAATATGTAAGGCATTTTATTACATGGCAAATACTGTGTGATTAGTTTTGTAAAATATAATTTTTAAAAATTTTCCCATAATATAAAGTTGAAATATAAGTTAATAAATTCCCTTTGTAGGAAGTTCATGATGAATAACTTGAGACCACAGATAAAACAATTTTCAGAGATTTGATCTTAGTTGCAGAATTAAGAGACAGACCTTACCTTAAGTTTGGAAATTGTGGTTTGGAATTGATACAATATATTGCATCTATAATAACCTATTTAAAAGCCTAGTTATTTCATCAATTGTATTTGCTATTGAGATTTAAAATTTTACATTAAAAAATTAGTAACTTGGAGAGTATTTTACTCAATGAGGTTATAAAAACCTAAAATTGTGAAAGCTTACATATCACAGGGAAAACTAGAGTGCTCCATATTATATAAAGCTGTATAAAAATTTTAGTAGAGTAATAAAACTATAGTTTTACAAACCTACACTAATGGTTGTGGTATAAAAGATGTCTACATGACTCAGTAACATTGTAACTTTTACTCTATATTAAGTTAATGAATATCAAAGAGGAAATGTAATCTCTTATCCCTTACTAAAATATATTTATAATTTGAATTAAATAGTACAATTATATTTTATTTGCATTAAATAAGATGTTTAGCCAAAAAAATAAAATTGAAGGAAAAATGTAATGTCATAGCATCAATACTTTTCCACTGTATATTTTTGGTTTACAAAATATTAGAAGTTATGCAAATTGCTTAATTCTGTATTTTCACAGCCATCGACATCTAATAATTTTGACCTGTTCTTTTTGACAGTAGAAATATAAAGGTCACAATTTTGCCGTAGCTGTTTTAAACTATTTTAAAAATGGATGGTTACTTCATTAGCTAGTACTCATGATTTTTCACTTCATTTTTTTCAACTTCTATTTGTATTAACTAAAAATTCTAAAAAATGGACTCTAAATAAATATAATAAAATAATGAATTAAATTATTTATTTAAACTTGCAACCAAAGTATTGATTTGAGTTAATATGCTATTAACTCCACTCATTTTTTATATGCATAAGACAACTCTCTTTTCTTTACCTAGATAACATTGTTATTTGGGAATTTATTCATTGTTTTGTTATTCATTTCTTTGTTTTTCACTTGATGAGGGGCAACCCTGTGCAGAGAAAAAATGCATGGATTTGGAGGATAAAAAGCTTGAATTAATAATTAACCTCAAGGTTTATCGCTAAGTAGCTGTGTGACTTTATGAAAATCTTTTAAACAAAACACAGAACTCTAGGATTTTTGTGACTATCAAATGAGAAGACATGGATGAATGTAGTTTATAAAATTCAAAGGCTTTACAAAATTATTGATTATGTTCAAAAAGATATGTGATTTCTTTCTGTAGAGTTACAAAAAATAAGCTAATTGAAATAGTTTAATATTAACAATTAAATTCCCCACAAACCTACTGCACTGGATTTCAGAGTACCTGGTGCTATTTAACTCTGTCAGTGTTTGAATATGTTAGCCAATGAGACAGATATTTTTGCACTACGCAGCTTAGAACTCTGCCATATTTATGTAGAGTGATTTTTGATGTGTCTTAAATTTATGAAATTATTGCAATTCAGTGTCAGTGTTGAGGTCAACAGACAAAATCTCTATAATAATTTGTAATTTAGTGAAAGGATGGGCAAACTCTCTGTAAAGAGTAAAATAGTAAATACATACCTTAGACTGCAAAGAATGCACCTAATATGTGCAAAGATAGTAAATATATTTGCTAGCATATAGTCTCTCATATTCTTCTTCTTAATACATATGTGCTTGTTTACATATTTATTTTTTACAACCCTTCAAAAATGTAACAACAGCAACAACAAAACTTTAACATGAGAGTAGTAGAAAAATATGTTGTGAATTGGATTTGGCATAGGGGTCAAAGTTTGTCAATCCCTGGTCTATTAGAGCTAATGCCACCTGAAGCTCAATACCTTAAATTCACAGGTGAGAAACTGCATTAAAAGTAAGGCAGACTGACCTACTTACTTAAGCATGGAATGTCATTTAAAAGACCAGGTCTTATCTGCTTCTCTGGATATACATTTATTTTGCAAAATGATTCCTTACTTTTTTTGTTTGAAAATTATATATGACATAAAACTTTCAGGGGCCAGTGAAGATGAAATCAACTTACTATTAATTGTTGAAAGCATGTAACTTAATATGTTTCATGAGAAAAAAATTTAGAATTTGTATAACGATCAAACACCAACTTATGGTTACGGTTATATACATATATGTTTTCTCACTTCAATTTCAAATACATTTAACAATATCACCTTGATGGAAAAAGACTATGTGTTTTGTTTTGTTTTGTTTTTTCATGCACATGGAAAGAGCTACAATGATTCCATGCAGTGTCACTAAAGAGAACAAAAGCAAAAGTTGGAGAACACACTGTGACATTCAGATTATATCTGGATTTAACTGCCCTTAGATGCCAATTTTCAACTATATCTCTGATCGTACTTACATTAGTAACATCATTCATGTGTATTTTAGAACATCAGGGAAGGCATTTAGCTATTGACAGTCACCTTAACTTTTAGCGTCTTGTGCATTCTACAGTTCAGTGTAGCTTTTGATGCTAGGGAATGTTTTATCATCCATATTTAATTATTAAATGCCTAAAAGCACTGATATTTTGAAACCAGATATGATAAGACTGATTAAGATTGTGTCAATAATACCAAACAGTGTGCTGGAAACTTCTTTGCCATTCAAGCCAAAGACTATTGACCTGTAATAATCAGGTGTCTTAGGTGGATGTATTATGTAATTCGTATTATACCTGTGAGTGTGACAATTCCCCAATTCACTGTGTGCATATAGACTGAGTTATAATATATTCTTAAGTTGCCTTCATAAAAATTCATGAGCAATAATTGTTGTGTGGAAAGTATAACAGATACACTCAGGACTGAGAACTGAGAAAATTTCCTGACTTGAATACAAGTTTGTTATTTGAGGGTAAATTATAGATCCTAAAGAATTCATCTGGTGCTATTACTATGCTCAAAAGTTTAAAGATGCTTCATGATTTGGATACTAATTAAAATGTAGAGTCTGCTCTTTATTGTATTTTATGACTTCTATTTTTATTCTAGAAGTGAGGAAAATATTTGGAAAGATCATCTTCCCCTAACACGTGCACATTAACAATGTAAGGAGTATAACTCTTTAATTGGTGTCTAGAAAGGAATACAGCACTTTGGAATGTTATGGTCCCATTCTGAATTTCTATTTTGTTTATATTAAAATATAATTCTTCTCATGGACTTTTTAAAAAACTATATGAATTTATTGATTTATTACACAAAGCAAACCTGTAAAGAGATACTTGTTTGGAGAGGACAGTTCAAGATGGTGGTGTAGGAAGATCCCGAACTCACCTGCTCCCATGGACATGCCAGTTCTCAACTACATATGAAAAAAGTCCCTCTGGAAAAGATATGAAAACTAGCAAAACATCTCCTCTGCAACAAAGAATAAAAGAGCCACATCAACACAGGTAGGAGAGACAAATATGGTCTCACTGAAAACCCACTCTCCACGTGGGAATCCTCAATTGGGAGAGATCTCACAAATATGAAGCTTCTCCTTGAGTAGCGAGGGGTTCGTGCCCCATATGATGACCCCCAACCTTAGGACCTGCACTTAAAAAATAAACCCCTAAAATATATGGCTTTGAAAACCAGTGGGCTTATGGCCAGGAGACCCAAAAGACTAGAAACTTGAGGTTTCACTTGTAAAGAGCTCCTGCGCAGACTCACTTGTGCAAGGACCCAGCACGAAAGGAGCAGTTTGAAAATGGCCTAGACCTTTTGTGAAGGAGATTTAGTATCTGTCAGTGGACCTGTTGGGAGTCTGCAGGAATAGTGGTGCTGGCAGGCACCATTTCTGTGCTCTCTTTCTTTCATTCTAGTGCCAGTGGGGTGCAAAGTCACAGTACTTTTCTGTCATCCTGCAAAGGCAGCAGGTGCACCCCATCCCTGTACCTTCCCACTGACTTGCTAATGCTAAGCAAGGGGTGAGGGCAATATGCATGGGAAACACCCCCATCTTCACTGGCTGTAGTTGTAATTGTCCACAATGGCTTTCTGTAGATTGCATAGCAGTAAAGGTGAGTGCTGGAGTTGGCTGGAGTAGAAGCAATAGTGAAAAATCATCAATACCATTAAGCAGCATAAATTTAAATTAATTTTCAACTTCTATTCTTCTTCTTCAGGAAATTAGTAGTTTCTTAAGGGCTGGAATGGTATCTTATTTGTCCCTGTTTCCCCTACAGTTAACACCATACTGAAGAACTGTTCTATATTCCCAGCAGTATTTAGTAAGCTTGACTGGCCTAAGAGGATATAAACACATGTGGCATAGAGTTTGCCCTTAGGAGTTGTGTGCTATCAGAGAATCAACTCATTAACAAGAGAAAGCAGATGACATAGAAGAAATCTTTTATGGCAGCATAAGGGGATCAAGACTCAGAGAGATGGTGTTGCAATTGAGGGCAGCAGCAGAATTGTTGACATCAGTGAGCCCAAGATGTGGGAGCAGTAGGGGTCATGGAACCAGTGTAATAAGATCCAGTGGGACTGGTGGCATTTGCAGCAGCCCCAGTAAAAAGGAAAAGAACTTGGTCATGACTACCAACAATGGGCATATAACCAGAGGAGAACTAAACTGGAGTAGATTATAAAGGGATGGACCCTAAGAATCCATTCATCGAGATAAGTTCAGAAGCATCTTTAGAAGTTATGAATAGGAGGAAGTGGAGTAGAGTTGAGATAAAACTGAATCAAAACAAAAACTGGTTAGAAAAGTGTGCGAAGACCAAAGATTATCTAACTTTCTCCCATTAAATCAGTATACAAAGCAAAGGAAGAATATTACGGAACATTTTCCCTTTCAAGAGAAGGATGAAGCCTTAAAAAAAAAAATAGAGATCATTAATTATCACGGCCAAAGAAAATTTTCTGACTCAAATCTATCTATGTTTATTGTTTTGAAGCTGAAATATAAATGCCAGCATAAGACAAAAATCCTGAAATGTAGTCAGAGATTAAACCAGAATACCTAAAATTATTTTCTAGAAGTATATTTCTCCCCAGAATGTGAGAACAAATGAAGAAATGTTGTTCTATTTCTTCTTTTATATTACAGATATATATCCAGCTTGCTCCCATTATGAAAAAAAAAGGGCATGTAATACTTCTAAAAGAACGTTTATGAGATAGCTGTGATTTATTCAAAAGTGATGGAAAGTCATCTAAAAATTATTTCTCTTTATTTATGAGTGTCCACATTAAAGTTTTAATGAATAAGGCTTAGTTTGTGTGTTGTGTGTTTGTGTACACGTATACCATTTAAAAATCTAGCTGTAGAAGAGCATAATGCAAGTATGAGGAAGAAATGTGATGAGGGCATCATGTCAGTTAATAGTGATTCAGCATATATGCAAGCAGATTTCCCTGTTTTTAAAAATCGCATCTGTTGGCTTCATCATTGAGAGTGTCAGTCCCCTCTTCTGACCACAATTACTGATACAATAGCTGCATCTCATTTATTTCAGTTACACCAAATGCTTCCTCATACATCGGAGGACCTTTGCTAAAAGTAGTTTAAGATTTTCTGACCTAAGATTCTTTATTATCAGTGGATCTCCTCAATACAACCTTTTTGTTGAGGGAGGGTACTATTAAAAATGTTAGTTCATATATATACAAACTTGTGAATATTATGAAAGCTGAAAGTAGCACTTTCATATTGTGGTATGGCTGCGACATCCTAAGAATGAAGCATTTAAGAATATGACAGAGTACACAGCTGGCAGACCATTACATTTTCTTAAGAGATTAGTTAATATTACATGGAGCTTCACAGGGAAAATGTAAATATGTATTGATAATGATACATTTACTGTGAATTGACTTGAAAGTACGGAAAATAATTGGTAAATTTGCATAAAGAGATCAAGTATTTCCATAGGTAAAAGTTAATTTTCCCAGTGACTTCTCACTTTGAGAGTGTCTCAAGTCCCAGGAATACAGTTTTTCCTTCCTTTCAGAGTACTGTTGTCTGCTTATAAAATAAAACTGTAATTTAGAGTATATAAAATACATTTAATAATTAAATTATATATTTTTCACAACTATTTCTTTTATTCTACTCCCCTGAAAGTGTTCTGTGTGGAAGGGGAAATCTGTTTTGTTGTATATTTTCTTTCTTCTCCAGTGGAAATAAGCCCTAACATCCCTAATATATTAAGATATTTTTCTAGGGTCACTAGCTGAAGAATTAGGAGGTAAATTATGACTCTAACATGGTCCAATAAATGTAAACAAAGGAGGAAACTTGTAGAAATGTGATCTTGGAGATCAAATATATGTCAAGTTTCATCGTTAGGAAAAAATTTGCTGAGAGGACTGTAATAAACTGTAATGAATTGTTGGCTTTATTCAGAGTATCTTTCAATATAATTGGAATGTCTATATAATCTACACTTGTCTTTTTTACTAATTTTTTGTAGATTAAAATTAAGAGATCATATTGAAGATATTATTTATCATATTCTCTAAAATCAATAAATATTTTGAAAAGTTAAAATATCCATTAAATATTGACTGAGGAATCAGAAATTCTAACTACAATGCCTTCAGTTAATAAAATCCATACAAAATTTTACTAAATCAACTTTCTGGATCTCCTCCCTCTCTCTCTCTTTTTTTCTCTCTCTCTCCTTCCTCTCCTACAAACACATTCACATATTTATTTATTTTCATTTCTATCTATCTTTTATTAAACCTTGAACATTCCCATTTTTTTCTGAAGAGAGGAAAGAGCTATTAAATAGAGTAGTAGAATAATTGCAATATAGGAAGAGGATGAGAGAAAGATAGAATTGGTAGTCTTTATTTTTAATATAGTACTAAACTTAGGATAGTAGAAAATGCTCAGTCTTAAAAATGCCCCCTTACTAGTATGGTATGTGACCCCTTCCTCATTATCATCTTTTTTCCCAAGCCACCCTTCCATTAACGTCACACTGTCATGTGTATAGCAGTTCAGCAATACTTTTAAATATTGATCTCTTTCTAGACCATTCGTTCAATCATATTATCCAAACCTAAAGTAACATCTCAAGCTATTTTCCTAACAAAGGAAATAATCTTTGGTACCAGCTGATGCAATGATTACATCTGTACCCAGCCACACAAGCATAAACTGGGAGATGATTCTGAACCCTTAACAAACATTTGGAGTTTACTTTTGACAGGTAAATGTGTCAAAAGGTCCTGTGCTCATCAGACATGATGTACTGGGTTCAATGGTATGCAGCTTAAATGGCTCTCTGCAAAAACAAATAAACAAGAACAAAAAAAATCAAGAGTTCACATTTGTAATTTTTTTACAAATTTCCATCAGGTCAAAACTCCCACCATGGCCAATTTAAGTTATCAATGGACATCAAAGGGCTCTCAATTCTTGAGACTTGAACAATTAATTCTGGTAACCCACTATAAGCTAGGACCAGCACACTCCTGGCTAGGCTAAATTCAGGGAATACTGGGTCTCTGTTTATGAGGCAATTAGTTATAGGAAGAAAAACAAATAGATCCCAATATATTTTTGTCAAAGAATTTACAGATGATCTGTATTGCTGCATAAGACTAAAGCAAGGACCTGAATTATTACTATTTTACATCTTTGATGGGAAAATGCTAAGTATTCAGGCCATAAATTGTGGCAAAAAGCTGAATATTGAGATCATAAACCTCTTTTGCCATGCCACGAAGCTTGGGCAAGCAGTGAAAAGCAAGTAGCTGCTAATTATTTAAAATGCACCAAATGAAAATCAACATTTCTATAATGTCTCTTCTTGCTCAGTAATTGTGGGTCCCCAGAAACAGGATATAGAAAAAAAAAGTGTCAAAAAATAGTTTATTCCATCCTCATTCTCTCATTTTCATTTCCATGCTTTTTAACAAGAAAATCTAACATCTTATGGAGCTCTGCACTAAAATTTTCTTTTCCTAGTAATGAGTTTACATTTGGGAAGGAACCTAAATTTGCTAATTTTATCTACCATATAAGAATGAATGCGCTTTGGTTTTAAAATTAGAGTGAAAAAATGTATTTCTTTGATGAAGCCCATGTAGTATACTGAGAAATCTAAACTTTAGAATGATTGGGTTGCTTTAAGTTTTTATCAGATAAAACTTAAACCATCTTTTATACATATCAACATGATCAATACTATACATCACGAAGTTAGGTTGAAACTATAATAATCTCAGAAGTAATTTATTTTGTCATTGTATAATTATTTACAATGATCATGTTATCTCTATAAGTAATTTGTGTTAAAACTGTCAACATTAAACAAATGTATTAACAGAAACATCCAGGAGGTTGTTATTTATAAAATGGAAAAGGAATAAACATGATTTTAAGTATATAATTGTTTTCATTTGTTATGCATTTCTCAGGTAAACTGAATTATCACTGTTTGTCGGATGTATTATGTAATTTAGGATGACATAATACATGCCATGAGGGAAATATATTGTATTTATCACATATTAAATTGAACCTTTTCCCATTGTCTTAATAAAGCATTAACTAGAGCGAATTATTATTTTCTTTCTTTTAATTTTTATTTTTCAATTACAAATGACATTAGATGTTATTTTATATTAGTTTCAGGTATACAGCATAGTGTCTAGACATTTATTAGAATTAATTATTGAAAATATTTACAGAAATCTATAACAATGTACACATGATTAAATCTTTTGGCCAAATCAATATATTAAGCTACATTATATTTGTATAGCTAATTTTGTGGTTTTCTTACTGTAATTTTCTAGAGTGGGAAATCTAATATTCCGATTTATAACTATAAGGCAGATTTTCTGTATTATAAGGTACAAATATCACTTGTCGTACTTTTTGGTGGTGCCAAAGCTTCAAAAATGCTTCTTAGGTTGGTGAAATTGACAATATTGAGAATCTGTCCCTCTTCTAAGTAGAACCTCATTGTAACTAGGCTTTCTGTCAGTCAATATTCAGCCATGTGACATGAGCCCTGGCTATCAGAAAGCTTACATGAGCCTTTTATTCATTAAACTAGACATGTCAAGAAATGGCACTCTCGCCCCTTCCATCCCCCCACACACATGCACACCATGCCTCTTTAGTGACAGGAGAAGCAGAGCTTCCAAAAGCAACAAACAGTGTCCAGTGTCTGTGATACAAACTGAGGTGTTAGTGTGCAACAGCATTGATGGGTCCAGTAAACAGCTCTTCCATGTGGTTTGAGTGTAACCTGCAGTTGAATAAACTCTAAAAATAATCCTTCGGTCCTTCCTGAGGTATCAAATATAATTCGATACATTTATGTTTTCTCTAAATTAGTTTTTTGTTTATTTATAACCAAATAGTGAAACAAATTATTTAAAACAGTGTTTTGAAAACTTTTGGGTCATGGAATGTTTATTCACTTAAGGCTAGATTTAGTTTTTAATAAAATAGAACATAAATATAGGTGTATAAAATATGTAATAATATTAATGCTCCATAAAACATTTGTTTTATGTGTGCCAGTATATGTGTGATATAAATACAGTATGTCTGTGTATACATGAGTATATCAGAATATGTGCATGTGTATATGTATATACATATAACATTTATTATATATGTCCATTATTCTATTTTACAATTCCACAGATTTTGGTGTCATCCTTGACTTGCATATGTCTAGTTTTCAGTGAATCAGATTGACTATACCTTTAAAACAGCCCAAACTTGATAACTTCTCATCAACACAATTATCCCAATCCTGTTATAAGTAACATTCTCTCTTACCAGAATTATTGCAAAAGTCTAATAACTAGTCTCCCTATTTCTGCCCTTGCTCTGTTCAGAGTAGTCTCAACACACAATCATATTAAAGTATAAACAGAATAATTTCCATCTTTTTCTCAAAACCCCCCAGTGTCCTTTTATCTCATTCAGGATAAAAAATTCAAGAGTTTTTAGACCCTACAAGACCAACTAGTGGCATAGGCTACTTCTCTCCTCTCATCCCTTTACTTCTCTCCACCTCTTTAACCCATTTTATTGATTCTGGCTTCTGTAACATTTCCTCAGACATCAAAGGTTCTTGCCTCAAGGCACTTTGAATGTGCTGACCATTGTATCTGGAAAGATCTCCCATGTCACCAAGCTTCATTCTCTCTTCACATTAAGTTTCTACTCAGAAGTCCTGTTCTCAGAAGGCCTGTCCTATGTACCGTATCTAAAATTTCAACGTCACCCACCGACGCACATATACTTCATATCATCTTTCCTGCTTATTTTCCCTTCTTAACAGTATCGCCATGTAGCACACTATATATTTAACTTTTATTCAAACAGTTTCTAGCTAAGGAATGGGAATTGACCTGAAGTATGACTCACAGCAGGTACTCAGTTCTATTTCTGGGATAGCTGGTAATAAGAGTGAGAGTGTAGATTCTCTGCCAAAAGGAGAGGTACACAAGTATATACTATAGTTTAGAAAAATAAAAACAGATCAGTATTAGCTAGAGTGTGAGAGAAGTTTAATGAAGAAAAAAAAAAAGAATTTGTCACTGATGATCTGGATAGGGAGAGAGAGATTTGGGTTTCAGGGAAGAGGAGTGAGGGTTGAGAGGACAGGACCGGCTACCTTAAAAAGTACAGGCACAGAAGGAAGAGAAATGTGTTTGTGGTGAACTGAGAACATTGATGAATTTGCTCTGACTTTCTAGTGACTATGTTTAACTGCCTCATAAATTGAAAACCCAAAGGTTTGTGCTTGTCATATTTGAAATTAAAAGGAAAAAAATAAGTAAATCAATGTTAAATTCACAACTCCAACAATGTTAATGGTTCTGGTAAAAATGTCTATGCTGATTCATGAGTCGCTCTTTGTGTTGAAGCTATTTAACCGTTAACATCTGTTATATGCGTCTTATATTGATCAGGCTGTTGATGTGTAAAAAGTATGATTTAATCTTAATTTCATCACCAATAGCACTAAGTTGTTGTGTTGTTTTTTTTTTTTTTATGACAGTTTATTTTAAATGGTTTGCTTATAAAACCAGCCTCTGAATTGGAGTAATAAAAAGAATATTAGAATATCATTGGCTAATATAACCTAAAATTAGGAACCAAGTTAATGGCCATTTATGATTATGTACAAAATAACTGAGTGATCAAAAATGTTTCTGCTTTATGCTCTTATGTGGCAATATATGTTAGTATGTTACTAATTTCTCTAAATTTATTCAGGAAACATGTACCAGGTTATAAGGAACAAGACCAATCTCTGTTTTAGAATATGAAAAAAATAAGCATACTAATTAAAAATAAATTAAATCTTCTAGTTTTATATTTTCATTTTTAAAAATCTTACTATACTATCCCATGGAAAAATGCTAATAACCGGAAAACCTATCTTGTAGAATAAAAGAAATAAGAGATGGTTCCCTAACTGTATCAAGATTGTCTTAAATAAGTTATTAATGTACCTTGAAATAAGTTGAACACTTTTATTTGTTTATGATAAAATGCCCTTTTGCATTTTTAGTTATCACTATAGTTGTTAAGTGCACAGTATGCATAAATAATCTTGATAAAAATTTCAAGAGAAACATATCGTGTGCTAGTGATTCAACAAAAAGTTGGTTACCATGTCTCATAGAAATAATTTTATCTTTGTCAGGGAAGAAGCCTGAAAGCATAACTTATTGTAGCTGCAGAAAACTGCTCTCACATCTGTATGATAATAATAAAAAGTAGAAATGTACAATTTGAATGTGCAAATATAACTCCCAAAATTATAATAGAATTAAACATGAAGACATTATGTTTCATGCATATTTAACATGAAGCACTAGGTATGTGCTGTATCCTCAATTCTGCTGGCATATTTGCATCTTAAGTTCTTCTTAGTACTGGTTCATAAAGACATCACACTTAAGGTGTGATACAGCAGTTGTATAACAACAAATATATCACCACAGAACATCTCAACAAAGTATATTACTGACATTCTAAATTTCTGCTTTGCATCTTTGGTAATGACCCTGGTGGTCTTATTCTTCAGCAGGTAAACTGGTTTGATCACCAGTACAAACCACAGCATGTGATGAAAGGCAAACATTCAAAGCCTCTCCATAGTTGTATCTCTGAGGAATGCACATTCATTTTCTGGTTTACTTCCAGGGCAGTGGGTTATTTTCTGTTCCCAGCTCATGTTGCATCTCGTGACAGAAGGCAGATGATGAAGCTCAGTTGTTGGGACTGACTCCCAAGCAAAAATTGTTTTGGTCATCTCTGAGTCTGAGAAGTAATTTCTTTTTTTTCTTTCTTTCTCTTCTTTCTTTTTCTTTCTTTCTTTCTTTCTTTCTTTCTTTTTCTTTCCTTCTTTCTTTCCTTCTTTCCTTCTTTCTTTCTTTCTTTCTTTTTCTTTCCTTCTTTCTTTCCTTCTTTCCTTCTTTCTTTCTTTCTTTCTTTTTCTTTCCTTCTTTCTTTCCTTCTTTCCTTCTTTCTTTCTTTCTTTCTTTTTCTTTCCTTCTTTCTTTCCTTCTTTCCTTCTTTCTTTCTTTCTTTCTTTTTCTTTCTTTTTTTTCAACATAATGGATTTCCTTCTACAATTGGGTCATGGAGCCAGCAGACACAACAACATAGTTGCAACCCTCTAAAGTCTCCATAAATTAACCATCATTAAAATTGATTCATTCATGCTTGTAAAATGGGATTCTATATTCTTTGGGAATTGTGTTATTGATCTCATATTTAACAATCTAAATGCTGTCTTAAAATTTTGAATCCTTTTGCCTGTTATAAAGATAAGGGAAATTTAATTTTTTTTTTGAATTTTTGAAGAGAATATGTGGAATTGATTAAGATAGTTAAAGGTAAGTTTAACAAATTGTTAGAAACTGCTGATGCTGATACTAATTATGTCCATGAGTTTAACGGTATAAGACACATCTTTGGAACTGAAGAGAGCTAACTTTTGCAAAATGAATTTCAAATTAAGATTTTGAAGTTTTTAAGATAATCTTTATAATGATATTAAGACATACGATTTTTATTTACTGGAGAAGATACAAGTGTGCCTAGATTTGAAATACTATAAAATTCATTACATATCTGTCATTGTTTCTCAAGTGACTAATGCTAACTAAAAACGATTTTTTTAAAATTTAAATATCTTGGTCGTTGCCTTTAAATATGCTGATATAGTCTAGTGTAGTGTCCAGGAATCTAAATTTTTAATCTTAGAGAAATGATCCTGAGGTTTAAAAACACCAGTGGGGATTACACTTCAGATTATTGCATATCTCTCTTATGTTAATGGCAAATGGAAAATATGTTTATTTTACACTAAAAAATTAGAAAAACACAAACAAAAAATTCACAATAATACTAGGCATGCCTACAATAGAAATCAATGAGTATTTATTTGCTTATATGTCTTTTATCAGCATGCTTTTGGATGCAAGCAACAGAAAACCCTACTTGTCTGGCTTAAAAAAAAAAAAAAAAAAGGAAATAAAGTATCCTGCTATAAAACAAGGGAGATAGAAACCTCCAAGATTACAAATTTTGCCAGAAAATTATTTCACTAAGGACCAATGGACCTTTAAAAATCTGTCTGCCACACTTAGCATGTTGGTTTGTTCACAGGCTAGCATGTCTAGCACACTTAGCATGTTGGTTTGTTTACAAGGTCATAGGAAATCTGCCACAGTTCCAGCCAACACACCCAGAAACGTAAAGGGTCAGGGTCTGCAAAGGGAAGATTTTTTTAAAGATGATAGTAATCTAGTCTAGATGTTCCTAGCAAACACTACTTTTATCTAATTGGCTGGAATTGTTTCACAAGCCAATGTCTAAATGCATCATTGAAAATGAGAATGGTGTCACAATGATTGGTTCAAACTGATCAAGGATGAAACCCTGGAGCAGGAATTGATGAAGGATGAACACGAAAATTTGATTTTGCCAGAAAAGAAGTAAATATATATTGGTCAGGAAATCAAAATTTTCTGCAAGTGGATATTAAGCATTTCTTCAAATATTTTATAAAAGTTTTTCACCTGGACCGTAGAAAGCATTAATAACTAGCTGTTTTTGGACACTTGGGTTTTTGAACGGATAAGACAAATATGTTTGCAGAGAGTCGAGTTTCTTGAATTCTTCCAGTCAATTTGAATATTTTTTATAGTATAATTATTTACAAAATCTGACTTGGAGGATTTTAGATGTTCCTTAAGAGTATAACTTGCATTTATTCTAAGAGAATGTCATGTAAGTCCAACAAGCACTTTTTTTTTTTTTTTTTTTGGCATTACTGATTATTGTTTCCGGAGAAGGGGAGATAACTGATGAAGGCAAGAATGATGGATTATATAAGATAAGGTAATCGAGCTTTCTATTTTTAATATAATGTTTCTCAGCCCCATTGGATCCTTCATTTGTCAGTATTTTCTATATGCTGTTGATCTGAAAGGATATAAATCACTAGTTAATCATGTTGCATTTTATCAGCTCCTAAATAGATCAGCATGCATTTCACACTGTACTAGGCCAACATGACAGGAATATGGAATCAAGGGACTTTAGGATGTTGTGCTTTCTCAGCTGGTACCCATGATTGATGTTGCATTTGCTAACATGGAATTCATGCTTGTTCCTATCAACAAAAGACAATTGGCACAGAAAGCTGAACTAATCTTAAAGTGATAAATAAGCTTGTCATCTAAAAACCACACCTGTCTTTAAAACCTACCCCTAGTTTAACACACATTGTTAAGCCACATCGATTATGTGGCTCTGTGTAGAATACTATTATTTTTTCTCTTAAAATGTACACTTTGCCTATGATGATATTAAGTCTGCTATTTAGAGTGCCTCAGATCGGATCAAGAACACACTGAATTAATTTTATCAGTTAAGAATTGCATTTTAGCAAGAGAAGCAATGAGATCCAAACCAAAAGATTAAACATATTTTTTTTTTAATGTATTTGCATTTCCAGGGACTTTTTTAAATAAGAAAATCATGTCTGTTTTGACTCCAACATTTTTTCAAAGCAAACCAGTCTCTTCCAATGTCATTGTTTAACATCCTCTAACATCTAACATCCATCTTTTAGTTATGATTCTCATTTTTATACCTGCAAGATCACTGCCAGAGATTCAGCTGTTAATCGGGTATTTCATGCAGTAAGAAAGCAAAACAAAAATGAAAATCATGTTGAGTTGACGAGAGCCTTTTAAAGGGCTCCCGGTAAGTTCTGCCTTTATTGCACTGGTGAAAACTCTGTGTATGATATCAAGAGCTGAAATGGAAGTTAGAGGAACTTCTTTAGGGGGAAGAGAGAGGAACTTATTAAAGCCACAAATAAAGAAAGTTCTAAACTTCGAAGAGAGGAAAGAATGGATATTGGGGAGCATCTAGATGTTTAGTCACATTTTTCAGGGTGAGAGATGCCAGCTTTTAGCAACTTGCTTACTTGTGCAAAAAAGAAAGAATGACATAGATAAGTGAAATAAAGTTCACAATCTAGCAGATTTTTAACTGGTGCTGATAATGTCAAGGCCAGAAAAGGGCAAAGAAGAGTAAAATATATTCTAATGTACCTTCTTCAGACCCACTGCAATCTCATCCATTTCCACAGTTTTAGCTTTTTTTTTTTTTCTGTATTAATAACTCTCAAATACACAAATGAAATATTTTTCTCCCTTCATCATCTTATGGACATAGACACCTATATACTCCAATTTTTACTAATTTATACCCATATTTCCAAAACCGAATTTGATTTTTTGTTCTGATTTTTTAAGTTCTGTTAATGGCCTGGCTATTCTCTCTTAAGCAGGATTAAACTCTATAATTAGCCTTTATTATATATTCTTCTGCATTTACCTGACTCAACGAGTTCCCAGTTCTACAGATGATACTCCAAAATTTCTTCTTAATAACTCTTTCATCTAACCTTACTGCCATTATCCTCATTATATCTTAAATTTTTCAGGCGCAAACCATTTTCCCAGACTTTTCTCTCTCCTTTGTACTCTTACGACAAATAGATAGCTCTTCCAAAAATTTGTGAAAAATAACTAGTAGGATATCATATCTACCTTATGATGATACAAGTATTATTAGATTATGACTAAAAAAGTGTTTTAGAAACAGTTACTCCTTCAATCAGTATATTAATGTGAATATATATATATATAAATTTCTCTTTAGAAAACTGAAATTACATGTCAAAATCGTAAACATGGAAGTTGTTGATAAATAAATCATATATCTCTTTACATGTAACCACTTAACAACGATACTTATTGTTACTTATAAAACCTCCTAAAGAGCTTTTCGCTTGGACATTTTGATCCAATTTTTGCATCTGAAGTTCCTACAAAGATATGATTGAATAAATTTAAGACTGAGGACCCTAGACATTAACTTCCTAAAATTCTTCTAAATTACTCTGTAAATTTCTTTCTTGTTTAAGCTTTAAAGAAAACTTGGAAAACTTACATTCAGTACAGAGTAAGATATCTATAGCTAAAACAAGAATTTATATATACACCAAAACATTGTCTGTGTCAAAGAAGCCAAGCCATTTAGCAATTAGCACCCATAGTCACAAAATGCCAACTAAGTCCAGAAGCCTGTTCTTCTCATCAAACAGTCCAATTGTTTGTACTGATGCATGGCTTAGTCATAGACCAGGTGCTCTGAGCTTAAAATATGAATTCATTTTCTGAAATTAAGTCTGAAAACCTAATGAAAAAAGCTGACTATAATTGCAAATGACACATTACATCATGACAATCACCAGTTGTAAATGATTCAAACAGCAATTGAACATGCCTCTAACTTGTTTGATATAGGTAGTGGGAAGAAATTTCTTTAGCTCAATTCACTTTTAGTATTTTACAGCTGCATTCCCCAGGAATGTAGAACTCATTTCCACCACAAAAAGGCCAAAACATTTCCCCTGTACAACATTCCATTGCACTACCTAACCCCAGTGGAAATACACATTTATCCTATTAAAAAAAAATGTTATTTCAAAAACCCTCTCCAACATTACAATGAAAATTGCAGTAATTGTTGGTGAAGATGATTTCTGTTTTGCTTTTTCACTAAATCAAAATTTCCTTTGTAAGTCAATGTAAAACGAGCTTTTCACTGTTTACCGGAGTGCTTCTTTTTGAAAGTGTTCTTTACTAAATATATTCAATAGATTGAATTGTACTATACAGTGAATTAATCCAAATAAGAAATTTATTTGTCCTGTTTTGCATCCCAAGGGAAGTTTATCTTTGAAAAACTCTTCCTGTAAAATATTTTGGTTTGTTTTAAACAAATGAAGTCAAATACAACATTAGTTTTGTAAATTGTGAAATCACACATTTATTAATAACTTGATAAATGAGAAAAAATAAGAAAAAAATATCACCTAGACCTAAGTTGAAATTGGTATGTTAATGCTGGAGACAAGTTCAAGTGGAAAGGATTTTGTAAAATTATTATATAGCGTTCTTTTTCTATTTTTTTGTGCTCATAAGACTATTTCACTTGTTTAGTCCTTCTCTTCTGAATTTACCAGACATTTCATGAAAAATTGCCAATTTGCTTCTCCATGTAAATTCCAAAATTTATTGGGAAAACAGTGATTAATTAAATAGATTATTTAATACTGAAAATTAACAGTAAAGAATATACTTTAAAGAAATCATATCAATTATGATTTAGAACTCTAGAGATCTGAAAATGTGATCTGCAGATATAATTCTAAAATATTTGACACTCCATCTACACGACCGTCATTTAATCCCAAATTCTATTACTACATATATCAGAAGATTGTTTGGCACCTAGGATAAATTAGCTTTGTTATCTAATTTTTATTAATATTTCATAAATTATGGTGCAAAAATTATTTTCTGTATTTTTTTATGATTATGAGATTCTAAGATCAAAAATTACATATACTGTGTGTATTTTTTTTTTGTTTTTCAAATTAGTAACAGAGGACTTAATTCTTGAACAGGAATGCTATTAGTCTCATGTAACAGTAGCTGTTATTTTAGTAAAGCAATAAAATTAGAGAGTATGCTTTAACTCTCTCGAGAAACATTATTTTTAAAAATTTTATTAGATAAATGTTTTGGAGATTCAGTGATGATCATGAACATTATGTTATAAACATAGGTATAAAAAAAGAGGAGGATTAGAAATCATATAAAATCTTATTATAAAAGTAATATTTGTCATTTTATTTACTATTATTCTAGTACCTAAAAAAACAGTTTAATAAAAGTATATAATTTCTTTTAAACTCAAAAAAGTAATGCTGAACACTTGTACACTTTAAGATCAATTTATTCCAGTAACAACTGAAATTGTCCAGGGGCACCTGCAGGAAAACGTGAATGATACTAATGCAACAATGAAACATGAGGTTAGTAATTATATCAGCTTGCCTCGAGGAGAGCACACAATTCCCACACTACCAATCTGAAAGTTACCTGACATTGAAAATCACACTTTAATAAAAGAATGAGTTGTCTTAAAAATTATAATTCCTGACTGAGTGGAAATAGACAGGAAAATCAATTCAATTATAGATGAGATATTTTGCAAACGAATAAAGATAATTGCAAGTTGCCAGATGAATTATATAAACAAATAATATTTACTACTAAACAGTTTTTTATGTTATAGAAACAAGGAAAAATGAGATGTTATTGTCCGAAAAGCTAAAGCAAGTGATGTAATGAAAAGTAATAATGGAATAGTTTTGAAAGAGAGAGCAGATAGAATCTAATAGATCAAAAGTTTTAATAGATTACTGTCTTAATTATCTTGGGCTACTCTAACCACATACCATGACTGATTGTCTTAAATTTCAGACAGTTATTTCTCAGTTTTGAAGGCTTGGAAGTCCAAAATCAAAGTACCAGCTGATCTGCTTCTTGATAAGAATTCTATTTCTGTCTTTTAGATGGTCACCTTCTTACTATGTACTTACAGAGAGATGTAGTCTGTTTCTAATCTTATAGGGACACCAATCCCTTCTTGAAGGCCTATCTGTATGACCTCATCGAATCTTTATAATCTCTCAAAGGTCCCATCTCCCAATAATATTACCTTTGGGCTTCAACATATTCATTGAGGCGGGCGCACAATATTCAGTCCATAACAGTTACCTTCTTTGTAAAGAGAAGCAAGTTAGCCTTGATTTCCCAGGTTTTCAAAGGTATTGAACTTGGTTTCTTTGTTAATCTATATCACTTTGAGGGTAGCATGAACCTATTCTGTATTCCTGGACCAGAGAGGTTCAAACAGACTAAATCTAAGGATATGGTAAAGAGTACGTGTTTTCAAGTCAGAAAAATCCTGTTTTTTTTCTAAATTTGATTCTAAATCAAGTTTAGAATCCTGGTTCTACTTCCTATATTTGGTAAGTTGTTCACTGCTTTGAGATTTGCTTTACTCATGAGTAAAATATATGTCATAATATTGACTAAGGAAAGAATTTTGGAAGATTAAATGAGTTAACACACATTGAATGGTTCCCTGCCCAAAGTAAGGCTCAGAAAATAGTGGCCAACAAACAAAGGGAAATTGACAACTTTTTTTAAACTTAATAGTAAGACTGAAAAGGGCAGGTGTTATTTTGAAATAAAATACTGATACTACTAGGTTCAAACAACATTCATGTATAGTGAAATAAAGTGAGTAATCTACTCTAGAATATTTTTAACCAAAAAGCTTTTATATCTCTAAAGCTTTAGAATCTCTTTCAGCATCATGATAAAATTTAAAAGTGAGGATTTAGGATTTACTAATTTTAACAGGATTCTTCTCTCCAGATATGTTCTCTACCATGATGACATTCACTACAAAGCAACTGTTAGTATCAATAATTCTCGATCAAGACCTTCCTTATAATCTTAATTAGAATTTGGATCTAGTGCTTATATTGGCAACATGAAAATTAAAGTAATATGATTATATTAAGTATTTATAAATAGAAATTTTATAAGTATAATCAGTACCAGAAATATGAAAACGGTACAATAAATATTATTCTTTCTTATTTTTATAAACTGAAAATTGTGTCAAATTATTAAAACTACAGATTACCATACATTTACAAATAGAATCCAATAAATATAAAAAAGGACATTTTACCATAACCATTATTCTGAAAATAGAAAATTAGTTTCACATTCAAAGTCATTTAATACAATTAACCATATTGAGAAACTAAAAATAAATAAATAAATAAGATTGCCTAGAATGCAAAATTTTTTTGATATACCCCAATATTTATCTGTGATAAATTCATAAATCTCAAAATAAGAAGGATTGACTTAATCTGATATAAAGCATTATGGTAAACAGATTAAGTCCCTCTCCAGTAAATTGTCCATGTTCTAAATCTACTAAAACTAAGGAACTAGTAAGTCCACTTAGAACATTTACAGAATACAAGACCAACATATAGAAATCAATTGTATTTCTTCTATATATTAGCAACCAAAAATCAGAACTAATTAAAAAAAATACATTTGAAAGGCTTTAAAATGTGAAATGTCTTAAGATAAGTCTGACAAAAATGTGTGCATGATGTGTCCACTGAAAACTACAAAGTATTTCAGAAAAAAATTAAAGGACATATAAAGAAATGGAGATATACTTCCTTCCTTGGTAAGAAACCTCAATAATGTTATCATTTAATCCCCCCTCCCCTAATTAATTGGTTGATAGATTCAATACAATCTCTAAATCCCATCAGACTTTTTTTTTTTAGTAGAAATGTTCAAACTAGGTCTAAAATTCACCTGTATGTCAGAAAAATTTGGAATGGCCAAAATAACTTTGTATAAAAACCCGTGCAATAAAACAAGCCTTAGAAATTAAAGGGTGATTAAATAGCTAGAGACCTTCAGATAAATGTATGTTATCTTCCTGGGGTGGGGTATATGTTTATAATTTAAAAGAGGAAAAGACATGAGTAGTTTTTTTAATATTTCAAAGGATTGTAAAGTAGGAATCTTCACCTTCTCTTAAATTAAACTGTATATACTAAGTAAGATAATCTCTCTCTCTCTCTCTGTCTCTCTCTCTCTCTCTCTCTCTCTCTCTTTCACTCTTTCTCTCTTTCTCTCTTTCTCTCTCCCCCGACCAATGCTTCAATACAATCTGAACTTTATCATCTAAGAAAATGAATTATAATCCAGATCATCATATATTAATTTTAGTAAATGCATAACGTATAATTGTTATTAGCGATAAAATAAATTTAATCTTAATGGAAAGACAGTTTATAATCAAGAAAAAATTCAAATGTCAGGAGTCCATAAATATAGTGTTAGGGAACCTAAAGCTTAGATTAAAACTACTACTTACCTAAAAGCAGAAGACAAGGAAAGAATATCTTGGCCAAACCTGGAGGAATAAAATGAATAGAATGGCCATAGGTCATGCTTAGACGAATTAGTCAAAAAAGAAACTGAAACATAACAAGGTGAAGTCCTCAAATGGTACTTTGAGCTCATTTTCTTTGTAATTTGAGAATGAGATTAAAACCAAGTTGGTAGGAAAATCAGTGATTAACAAAAAAAATCAAAAATATTGAAGAAAAAATTATAAAAGAGCCTTTAGCTATTTTAATGAGTCTAAGATTCCTGGCTTAGACAAATTTCACCTTCAGGCACTGAACAAACTTGATGAGTTTATTAAATTAATATAAAATATCTGTGAGAATGACAGAAAGATAAGGAGTTAGTGAAGATATAAAAATGCAATGTTTCAGAAGGGAAGAAAGTTTAATCTAGACTCCAGACTAAATAGAGCTTGATATTGATTATGTCCGAGATAACAGAACTCAGGATCAATTGGTTAATTTGGGGCAATTAGAAAAAGAAGTTATAGAAATCTGAAATGCTATAAACTGTTTGGGAAAATTATAGATTAAGTTCAATAAATGACAATGTATAGAGCAAGGGAGACAAAAGTATACTGTTTTCTGTGTTGGTTATGATCATTTGGAATATTGTGTTAAATTCTTTATGAAACACTTTTAAGAAAAACACTGACACATTAGAGTAGTTCATCTCTATAAGTATAAGAATGATGTGGACAATTAAAACCATGAAATTTATAAAGTTGTGGGAGGCAATAAAGATGTTTAATAAGCTTGATGATTTTAGGCACATATTTGAAGAAATGGCATTTGGACAAGGATTTGGAAGTATTCATTTCATGTCCCTTCATGGATCATTGTTGTATAATTTGATTTGACAATGTAGATGCTGAAGTTGAATTACCGCCTACTGGAGATGTTTTATGAAGGATGCTGGAAATATAGAAGCAATAGAATTCTTGATCTTAAGACTTTCTTCTAAATCTGAAGTTATGAGTGATTGATTGTATGCTGATAGCCACAACTATTGTGCTAATTTGTGCAACTTTGATAGAAGAAAGTAAAATCTGCATATTTCTATAACATTACTTGACTTATCATTGTCAATACTAAAAAAAATTGTTTTTTCTCTGGGTATGGAGCCACTTATGAAGAATTATAGTTTATGTCATCTAAAACTGAAAAAAAGTCCTAAAAATAGGATATAGAGAATACAGTTCATGTCAAGGTGATGATCCACATGACTCAATAGGTTTTGCATACCTGTGGTTTCTTTGACACGGTAGAAAAATACCTGGAAAAAATAAAATATGTACTGTTCAACATATTTATTATAATCTTTACATTGCCAAATGCAATACGTTCTCTCCCATTTAATCTGTAAATCTCCATAATTAATATTTTATCTATTACAGAAGCTATGTCTCATATATCATCCAATTCACAGGATTAAGTAGCAAAGTTCCCAAGGGTAATTGCTTCATCTATCTATAAAAGAAAACAGAGCATCGTACAGTTTTACTTATAAAACGTTTTCTCTCAATAAGTAAACTAAGATTGAATTTCATTATATCTCAGTATATATAAAGTTTACATAGAAAATATTAGCCAGTCAACAATAAATCAAAAGTTAGAATTTGACTTCTACAGCCTTCTGCCCTATTCCAAGCACATAAAAATATTAGAAAAATTATAAAAAAAGAATATTTAAAGGAAAGATATATGTTTAAAACAAACATCTTCTGGGACCAAACAGGACAGCTAGTTTCAGAGCAAGAAAACAGAGTGAAAAGGACATTAGGACTCTTTTGAGACAAAAGAAAGTAAAAAGATTCTCTGCAATGTAGACCCTGGATAACTTTTTAAAATAAGATATAAGACAGGTTCCCTACTCTGAAATTAGATAGAAAAAAGGTGTGATGAATCTTCTCTCCAAGGTTATGGTTTAGATAAAGTTGACACTAACGAAGTGGAATAAATGAAACAGATACAGCCACGCAGTCAATAATATTGTATAAATTATATATGGATATCATCATGGGGCAGAAACTCTAAACAAACTATATAAATTCTGATTAGGAGAAATATAATTTTGACAAAAAAATCACATTATAAGAAAGAGTAAGTACACACACCAAAAAGAGAAAAACAAGTAAACAAATGCAACCCTCACTCTGATTAAATTTATAACTCAAAATTTGGAAATTCAAATTAATGTTAAGAAATATAGGAAATAAAATTAATTGGAAGGTGAATTTACACTAGATAAAAATAATAGAGGAAACTGAAAATGACTTTAATAAAAAATGGTTTAGATATTTAGAGATAAAAAATAGAAAAGCATTAATAAAAATAAATTATAAAAGAGGTAGAAATTAAATAAATAAATATGTGTGGTTATCAAATTAACTTATTAGAAATCTTAAAAATATGGTTATTGAATTTTAAAAAATTAATGAAGAATAAACTGTAGGCCACATATAATTAAAGAGTTATTGTATTAAAAATCAGTTTTGCTGAATTTGCCCAGAGAGCAACACAAAAATAAATAAATTAGAAACGTAAGATTTAGAAACAATAACACAAGGTTATAAAAAAAAAAGTCTGAGAGACTGTTCACCATCGAGAAAAACCTAAGGAGACAAGATGAATAAATGTAAGATGGCATCTTAAATGGAATGCCAGAACAAAAAGAACATGAGATTAAAAACAATATATTAATAAATTATTCACTGTAGTTAATAAATAAAACAACAATATTTCATTATTTGTGACAAATATATCCCATTAATATAAGGTTTTAACAGCCTGGGGAACTAGATGCTGGATAGAGGGGAACTGTACTATCCTTGACTTTTTCCAAAATTTTGGTAAAATTTAATTTATTTAAATAATCTTAGGAGGTATCTTGTCTATTCACTTTCAACAAGTTCTACTTATAAATAATAATATCCAAATATTTCTTCTAGACATATTTAAACTTAAAGTGCAGATGTTCCTCAATTTACAATGGGATTACATTCTAATAAACCCATCATAAGTTGAAAATATTGTAATTTGAAAAGGCATTTAGTACACCTAACCTATAGAACATCATAGCTTAGCCATGCCTGCCTTAAATATGCTGAAAACTCATTAACTTACAGTTGAGCAAATCACCTAACACAATGTACATTGAAACTTTTACTCTGACTTTATGAGAAATACACTAACATATTTTCAATAGAGTAATAATAGTAAGGCTTATCTAATATTTTTATCTGTGCAAATTACTTTCACATATTACTTTATTTACCTTGAATATTTCCTTTCTGATCATTTCATATCTCAAATAATTTTATATCTCAAATTCCTTATAATTTTGTATCACAAATTCTAATATAGTATTCACATATAGTATCTTAATTATTTTGATTGTATGTCCTGATAACATCTTTTGTTAATTTAATTTTATGAAGAGATTAATAAGTATCTTTCCTTTAATATCTACGTAAGTGATAATATTTAATCTGTTTATAAACATCTGGTTAACATAGAATAAGAATTCACTTCAAAAGTAATACATATCCTAATAATTAAAATGGTTCTAGTATCAAAAACTTTAGCCTACAAAATTCTGAAATTCTGAAATTATCTTTTCTTAAAACACAGTCCGGCTCATTCTACAATTTGGTCCGAGACCAAGTTTGCATTATTATGCTGATGAAACCATTCCAGAGATGCTGACAAATAAAACAAGAATATGTTTTATTTTTTCAGAACAAAGACAATTCTGCTGATTAAAACTTGAGAGTATATTCAGTCTGATCTAAGACTTTCCAGCCTAATGTTCTATAGAATGTTTTTTGTGTAATTTTATTTGACATAAGTTCTGCTTGGGATAGGTCTCAAGTATGATAAACTGAGTTAAAAACCTTATAGGTTTTTTTTGATTCAAAAGTCTCATGTACTTAGAAACAAAAATGTACAAACTAGTTTCTATTAACTCTGATTTTGAAATTTGATGAGATAAAGACTTGCTTTATAATTTGTGTGTGTGGGGGGCGGGGGGGTGGAGGGGGTGATTTTATGTTAGTTGCTTCCAGTGTCAGTGTTTGCTTTTCCCTTTAAAGTTTTTAGACTTCAACCTGTGGCATCACTCTTATCCCCTAATCAAGTTTGTCTTTTTTCTCAACACAGTAATTACATTAAATAGCTTTTATTAAGAATAAAAATTGTACACTGAGATATAGCTAGATCGATGCAAGTGTATGAATGTATAAAACAATTTGTATTTTTATTTATGAAGTTATACTGGTTAAGAGAGGAATTTTATTTATTTTTTCATCTATTCTATACTTCATTAAATTTGTCTAATTTTTATATTGATCACAGTAAGAGTTGTGAATAACCAATAAAATGGTGGATCTGGTAATATATCTCTTTATATTTTTATTTTTGCTGTATATATTTTGAAATAATAATATTGGACACATATAAATTTGGAATGTTTAAAATCTAGTATATTGAATCTTCACTTTAATATGTTTTAATACTCTTTATGATTAATTTTTTTGTATGTTATTATTGCTACGACTATTTCTTTTTGCTAGTATATTTTTTATGTTTTATTTTTAAATTTGTGTGGTGATGTGTTTTTGTTGTGTATTTTCCTTTATTGGGTATAACATATAACCCTCTCCTCCTCCCTACACACACATAATGTAGCTAATGTAACAGATTCTGTATTAGAAGTCTGTGAACTACCAATATCACATCTCAAAGAAAACTGAAAGTCTCTTTCCTGGATATGAAGAATGAAATACTCCCTCTTCAAAACCAGCTTCAAAGACAGCTCTCGGCCACTGATTTTCCAGAGTGTGTGTATATATACCCTAAGTCCCTCAGCCCTCCAGTGGGTAATTCTGACATGTATGTTTTACACAGTTTCCCAGAGTTTTCTATTAGGATTATGTTTTACTTGCCTTCCACATTAGGGACTTTTGCATACTCTTCGCTGACTGCTTCTCCAGTCCCCCCTTCCCTGCTTGTGTTCATGCAAACACCAAATAAATTACATATACTTAAATCCTGTCTCCAGGTTTGCCTCTGAGAGGAACAACAGATTTACAATTTCCCAAATTTAATTTGTTAAATAGAGAATTTATTCATATTTATATTTATTGAGATTTTTGATGTAATAGAATTCATTTTCATCATATTTTTCCCTTTTGGTGTGCTCTATATTCATGTTTTTATCACTTAGACTGAACACATAGATGAGATACTTAATTTTGGAACTTACTTTTGTCTTTATTTAATTTCACCTGAGGGAAAGGAAAATTCAGAAAAAGCTTGAAGTTAATTTTAGTAAAAACATGTATTTTTAAGACAAAAAAGAAAAAAAATCTATATATGTTAAGTTAGAACAAGCATTAAAAAAATAATTCTAAAGTATGGTTTCAAATTACCTGACCAAAAGATATAGAAGTAATCGTAAATTTTTGAGAAATAGTTCGTGCGTAGGCATGAGCTTTAATCATTAAAAAAAGTTAATATATCAAAATATTTATTTTGTGACTTTGAAGGCAGGAATAAATTATAAAAAATGATTAGGTATTACTATAACAACAGCAAATACCATTTATTAGGTACTTACTAGTACAAAGATATAGTGCTCAGAACATAACATAGATGTCCTCCATCATGATTCTGGCAATATACATTTTTATCTCTATTTTACAGATGAGAAATCTGAAGTCTTCATACATTTAGTACATTGACTGCATTACAGATAGAAAGTTCCCAAGTTATTATGAAGCATATGATCTAAAAGCAGGAGAATTGAAGCATATTGGAAGAAGATGAGTTCGAAACTATTTTTCTGAAGCAAAAAGATAAAATGTTTCAAGTACTTAATACTATTCTGAAGCATAATCCTTTACATCATGTAGTACTATAGTGAAGAAATCATAATTTTAAAAAGCATCTGCTATCTAAAGTTTTAAAAATTATATTATAAAATTTCAAAAGAAATTATTTTTATTGCTTTATAAATAACCCTCTCAATCTAGATCCTAGATGTATTTTTATATCTATTTATCATCTATCTAACTATCTATCTATCTATCTATCTATCTATCTATCTATCATCTATTATCTATCTCTTATCTGCCTAAATTTATTCTGTTTAATCATAGAATCTTCATGAGTGAATAAACTGAATCCTGTAATCGTCTTGGAATGCCATAAATGTTTCTAACACACCAGGATGGTTTATTTGAAAATCATTTTCTCTACTTGGCTTGAGGTCAAGGTATTATAAAATATAAACAAATATTGACAAAAAAATGAAATAGGCATGATTTTTTGGAGCAAAGAACAATGCATTTATTTACTCAGAAAACTTTATGCTTTCCATTTATATAGTGTTCATTAACTTTTGATATAGACTTTTAACATCTCAAGGCCCCCTTCTTTTCCTTCTATGTGCATAACACTGTCTCCACATTCTTCACAGAGCTGTAGTAAGGGTCAAATAAAAACAGGGTAAAATTCTATAAGAATTGTCAAATGCTCTATAGAGAAAAAAAAACGAATTAAGATATTGTTAACAAAGTAGCCATTTACAGAAATTTCCCATTTATATTCTCCTCCAACATCTCTGGTGGAAGTTTTCTCCTAGCCACTTAAACTATGTCCATCACAGATAGCCTCTACCATCTTGGCTTTCTCAGATGCCAAAATGATAAATCTTCATGTTCACCACCTGTTAAAATTACAGGAAAATAACTCAACCTGCCAATCTTCACTTTATTTCCCAGATGGTTTCTGTATGAAGATATAGCACCTGTCACACACATTATTTATCCAATAGAATTCTTGCTAAACATTTTGGTGATTTCAGTATGAACATTTAAGTTCCTCAGTTCCCTAACTTCAGAAGTTCTTTACTTTCTTCACCTCCAGTTATTACGCCCTTCAGTCATCACTCTGTAGTCATTCTCTAGCCTTGTTATTTCCAGCAATCACACCCTTTTCTTTATTTCAGCTCCAACGTTCCATTCTCAACCACTGCTTCCTATTTTTCAATCTCACTCTTTATTACTACAGAGTTCCAACAACTTTTTTTTTTCCCACCTGAAACTCCTTCAATCCATTGATCTACCCTATTTTTTATGTCCATCATGTCTTTTTACCTGTTGTGGTTTCTATGATCTATCATCATAGTCACTCTCTTGCATAAACTAGCAAGTTCCTTCTTCTCCTTTTTCTTTCTGCATTTTACTACTTTGGAAAAATCTCAGCCTTAATTAAGTCTAACTATCTGCTTGTTCTATGCCTGCATCTAAGCAACACAAAGTGACTGGAGGCAAACGTGCACCCATGCCTACTAATCTCACTTTCAACTTATGGCCAGTAACCTCAACTTACTTTCTGTTCAGAGGTTTTACTCGATGATACTTGTTTATTTACTCTTCGATTCTATTCTCAAGGACTATATCACAACTTTATCTTTTTTTCTCAAACATCATTTTTTTTTAACTCTGAAAGTATAACAAATCAGAAATAAAATATGACAAATTTCTGTAAATTATCTACTTTTCAACCTGCATTTGTTCTCATGTTCTGATTTTCTTCCTGGTTTAAAGTGTTCTCATCTATATTACTAACCAAGGCCAAAAGTCACATTTTACAATGGAATTATACCCTCTCAAACTACTTTGTTGCATACTTTCTTTGCAATTTTATTATGTAAAGTTATTATTAGTTAAAAGGAAACATTTAATGCAGAATACATTTAAAAATATTTTTGATTATACATTTTCTCTGCTATTACCAACCACGTTGCTCTCCTCTCTTTACAGTAAAACTCTCTCAAGAGTTACCTACAGTTTGTGTACCTAATTTCTCTCCTGTTTTCTCTAAAACTTAGTCATGTCAAGGAATTCCATAATTACAGCTAAGTCCTCAATGAAATTTGGTTAACTGGAACATTATTTGTCCTCATCTTACTTGACTTACCAAAAGCAACCGGCACAGTTTATCACTCTCTTTAAAGAAACAGACTCTTTACTTAGCACGTAAAACCCATGCCCTCCTAATTCTCCTCTCACTTCACCTTTCAGTCACTTTTGCTGGTTCCTTTTCTACATTTTGTAATGCACAGAATTCTGTCTTCTTTTCCCCAACTATATCCCATTCTCAGTGATTGCGTCTAGTTTTCAATAGCTATTTAAAATTATATAAATGTTGAAAATTTTATTTTTCTGCTTAGTTTGGATTATTCATCTGAAATAAACCTACTAAAAAACATTCACTTTCATGTCTTTGGGTCATCACAAACTTAGTATACATGAATTCTCATTTTTGTTTTCTCTCTTCCCTGAATTTAACTTATTTGTCAGTTGTCCACATTTCAGTAAGTAGCAACTCCATTCCTCCTGTTGCTCATACACAAATCTTGGATTAATCATGGACTCATTCTTCTCTCTTTCATTCTATATTAATAGCAGAAACTAACAATGATTACTACGTGATTACACTACTCTAGCTGGTATACACACAAATGCACACACACACATATAAACAATGAACTTTTACAATTACTAAGTTAGGGAATACAATCATCTACTTTTTACAGATCAGGTATCATAGTAAGTTTAAATAGCACCTAGCTATATAACATGAAACAGGCACTTCTGGAATTTAGACCAAAGTAATCTGGCTTCAGTGCGCACGTTCTTAATTAGTCTGTTATTCTTTCAAAATATAGCCAAAAGTCAATCCAGTTCTCAAGGCCGTCAGAGATACTTACTTGTTCTAAGCCAACATTATCTCTTCACTCTACTATTGCAATATACTGCTGACTACTGTGCAAGCATCTACTGTTACTCTCTATAGTTTAAATTTAGAATGTAGAATGATTTTTTAGCATCCCCATAATATTATATCTCTCTTTTCAAACCTCTTCAGTTCCTTCCCATTTCGCTCTTTCTCAAAAACAAACAAACAAACAAACAAACAAACAAATAAAATCCCATAATCCTTGCCCTACAGCAATTGCTAGATCTGTCCCCTGCCACACTTTCTTACCTTTCTGACCTCAAGCCCTACCATCCTCCTCTCCAGCTTCCTGGCCTCCTTGCCAAGTTCACTGTTGCCTAGTATATTTACATTTTTTATTCTTTCAGATGGGAATGCCTTTTCTTTAGATACCTGCTTGTCTTGCTCCCCCTGACCTCGTCCATTAGATCTCTTTAAACATTGCCTTATTTGAGACGCTGGTCCCAGATCACCCTGTAGAAAATAACACCAGTCTCTATTACCTTATTATTTGACCTTATTTAATTCATAATTGAGTGCTCTATTAGATCAGAGTGGGTTTTCATCTTAGTTTTTCTCTAGAAAAAATAGTTTTATTTGTTATTCCCTGAAATGTACCAGATATTAGCAGATACTCAACAAATATTTATCGAATAAATTGATAGTCCATGCATACACTGAAAATAGTCTAAGTTGTCCAGATATCTTTGTAGGGAAGCTAAAGTTTAAAGAAAATCATGTTGCACGTGTTCTTCTTTTAGATGGAATTTGAAAATGTTAGCTGCTTATCTAAATGATAAAATATTATCATCTATTATTGAGTGATTAGATGTGAAGTTTCCTGGAACTGATTTGCCATATTCTATCCGAAGACAGTGGCGCAACAGAATAACTAGTTTACATTTATAATAATTCTGGAATTAGATGATTTCATAATTACCAAAATTTGATTTACTGGATGTACTACTAAGACAGTTTAGAATCTCCAGATACCATTCTAAAGGCTTAGCCTATATCCCTGTCTGGCTGTGATAAATTTGTTCACTGTATTCCCTAAATTTCTCGTCTCAAAGTGAGGTATGTGTATTGTCCCAGGAGGTAAGCAAGATAATCCATAAGAGTATAGGAAGAAAGCATCATAATATTTAACATTGAGAAAGAAATTAATCCTACTAATATTTAATACATGGTTGAACACTGATCTTTTCACTCTATCCTAAGGACAGATGGAGTGTTGTCCTACATGGTATAAGATGTTACTTGAAAGAATGGTGGGAGTTCAACAAGAAGAAGGAATTTACAGTGACAAAGTATTTTTTTTTTTCTCTAATGGGTTGTCATATGTGCGGCATACCTTTTTCAGGTTTAGTAAATTTCTGAATAGCACTAGCTAATTTTAACAAAATTAAATCATAAAATGAACAACCAGAAAAAGTATTTTTGCAAAAAACATGGATTAATGATATTCCTAATAATGATATTCCTAAAAATGACCACGTTGCAATAAAAATTATGGCATATTACAGAAAAAAAAACCCACACAAGCAAACAAGAAATCATAAAGTATATACTTCTCTTTCTTAGAATATTAAGCACTTTATCAACAACTAAAGAATAAAAACAGTGCTAGAATAATGAAATCTAAAAGGAAGATGACAAAAATGGACAGGATCAAAAAACAATTGGAAAACTACACTGGCTTCTCATTTAAGTGGGTGTTATGCCTTGAGATAATGGTTAATAATAGTGGGAAGCCATTGTAGATAGCAAAACTGTTAAGAACTAAGTGTTGAGAAAAGTATCAATTTTTATTGAGCAATAAATATCAATATTTTATTGGGAGTTTTTGTGTCAATATGAATAATATTAAGTAAGATATCAACTTCTGTAGAATTGTTGCTTATTATTCTATCTTTGAAACTTTTTTCTATTTTTACTTTCTATTTTGTGGATTTTTATAACACGTGTGCATATAAATCAATATGGTAGTATAAATAGGTAAACTATAAACAAATAATATGTATAGGGAATGTATAACCTTAAAAATTTTAATTATAAAAGTGCATGATAAAATGGTTTGACAATAACTGCCTTAGGATATGAATGGCTCATAGCCTATACATTGTATTCATACAAATCTAAAACCACTAATGGAATTAGTTTATTCAAGCTATTGGTTAATTTAATAAATATTTAAAATCCATTAAACAGACTGGCACCATGCAGGAAAATGAAAATAATTGCAATAATGCTGAAAGAATTCTTATTCTTTAAAGATAAGAATTTTGATGGTGTTATCGCTAGTTTTTCTTACAACATACAGTTAAATGAGGCTAATTCACCACTTTACATGAACATGAGACTAGACCTCCAAATACAATGTGAAAAAAGGCTTCCAAAAATAACAAACATAAAAATAAGTAATAGTTTGTAGTATCAGTTAAAAAATTTAAAAGAAAATAAGAGTTGTGCTTGCACAATTGAACTTATATTGACCTGCAACTCAAAAAGCTTGTTTTCTGTATAATTAATTGATATATGTAACATAAGCCTACTATATAATTAATATTATATATCATTAAATTTTAAATATTTGAATATAAATATTTACATCAGTGTGAGTTATAACTGTCTCTGATTAAAGTACATTTTTACAGAAATGAAATTGTATCTCTAAGATATTATTCTTTGTATAATATACATTAAACCTGTAATAAAATATAGTGCATATTTTTACATTTCTGCACATACTAATCATTTCTATTTAAATCTTTTAACATAAAAATATTTTATAAATGCAAGAAAATCAGGTACATTTAGTATTCCTCTTTAAGTTAAATATTCAAAGTTAATTTAAAATGTGCATTTTGAGAAATTGTTTTTATATGCTTATTAAAGTCAGAGATGTATTGAAAAGAACCCAAGGGGGAAAAAAAAAAACACAAGACTAGTAAAACATGGTGCCACACATTTTAAGTTGTATTACCTAAATAAACTCCTTAAGAATAATATAGAACTATCAAACTTTAGAAATATCAATCTTTTCTAAAAGTCTTGGAAAAAGTATTATACCATGCTAACACATATAATAATTAAATTATTATTTTAATTCTTCAGTTGGAAAACAGTGACTTACGTTTTATCTGCAAACTGTGATTTTTATTTTGATGTTTGGAGCATGTTGGGAAAGAAAAATTTAAGGGAAAAAAGAGTCCTCAGAGCATTTGAAGTTTTGTTAAATCTATTTTATTTTTTCTCTAATACAAAAACTAGAAAGTAAAAGAAAAAAGCAAAACAAAGGGAAAAACTACCAGTCTCAAAAAAAAAAAAAAAATGTTTCAAAGGGAAATACACAATAGTTTTATTTTCAGCTCCTAGGCTCAATCGGTATTTCAATTAAATATGAGGTAGTCAAGGAGGGTAGTCAAAAAAATGTAAGATAATGAGAAGATGAAGTGCTCTTAACATAATCATCTGCAATTTAGTGGGCAGATAATAAAGTGAGATAACTAATGGCAAACCTAAAGCAAAGCAGTCCAGGCATTAATATTTATTATGTTCGAGGGAAGTTTAACAATTGAAGTAACATATAAGTAGAGTGAAATTTTTTTAATACCTTGGAAACACATATTGCATTTCTGTAAAAATGTTTGCATTATCTATTAATCAGGAGCAAATATAATTTACATGATTGTAAGCATTTGATCCTTAGGAAACGTCTTAGCAAAAAGGCGATACTGTGTTTTGGGTATTAAAACATGGCACCTTTCATATCTAATATGTTGACTAACTGAGTCAGTTTTACTTCCAAAGCATGTCTCCACAATCTCACTTTTTTTTTTTTCCCATCTTCAGTACACTCTTGTTCCATTTATGTGAGATGATAAAATTTCTCAACTTCTCTATTGAAATATTCCTCTTATACTTTACCTTGGGTTTACAGTAGCCACTACTGACAAAAACTAAGTTTTATTCCTTAAAACAAAGATGCTACTGGCATTCTATGCCAATTTCCCCCTGGACTAATTGTTTAAGACTCATTACATTCACCCTCCTATCCAGAGCATTTTATGATCTTGCTACCCTAAACATTTGATTTTCATTTCTGGACACATCTGACTTGCTCAATGCACCAGACCTTTAAACATTTAAAAGTTAAAGAAATCTCTAAGACATGATAGTTGGTTTGTTATCAGAGTTCTAGTGGAAAGGTAAAGAACAATGCCTGCGTAATGCTTATCCACAGTTTTTAAAGATCTATCTAAGAAGAAGGAGCATTTTTTGGTAGGTTTTAAAGATCTATCTAAGAAGAGGGAGCATTTTTAAAGATCTATCTAAGAAGTGGGAGCATTTTTTGGTAGGTTTCTAGGAGAATGTGATATGCTGAGGATGAGGATTTGGAAAGCAAGTAGGTGAGAGCTGTTGCCAGCTGCAAATGGCATTTTCATATAGTTGAGTATGGAGTGATTGTGAAGACACAGGGAAGGGACAAAATATTTATTATCCTATTTCAGTTGCTTTCTCAGAAGGTAAGAGAAAAAAATATGTACAGTGAATAGTAAGTTCACAATCTGAAAATGCCTTACTGTGCTAGTTGTAAAGTTACCTGGGCTTTAAGTCACAATTTTCTAACATTTGGTCATTTGCTAATTTAATGATTTTTTTATAGTAAATCAGTAATTATTAAAATAAGTCTTCGATTATTGAAAAAATAAATGACAAATTTGTAACACAGATTTCAATAATTTAAATAAAAACTTTTTAGTTATTTTTTAAAGTGTCCAAGAAACAGGTTTTTTTGCACAGTCTAAAAGTATCTTTATCAAAATATATATTTTTGTTACTGTGGTGGATTTAACCATGTCCTCATATTTGTTGATACTCCTCCTTCTTGGTGAGTGGAGATTAATTCTCTTCCCATTGACCTTAGACGGTGTGTCTAGTTTGTGCACAGATAACTTTAGAAGCTTATGAAAAGTATAAAAAGTTTAGATATATTTGTAAAGAGATGTAAAATTAATTAGATCTTGAACTTCCTAGAATGTCCACATTAATTTTAGAAAATTCAGATTTAAATCTAATTTAGGCAAAATCAAAAAGTGAGTAAAAATTACTAAAAAATTTGCTGAAAATTCTCTTGATTAATGATGTATTTTCAAGAATTGGACTTTGAATTTTTATTTTTAGTAAGATAAAAAAGTAAACTAATTTATAGACTTATTTTTCTTTTCTCTCAAATTAAAATTTTATGGAAAAATTATTGACTTTAAAAGAGCATAGTGAAGAAAAGTTACATTACTTTAAATTAATTTTCAGAAAAATCTATGAAATCAAATAAAGAAACTGCTGTAAATCTGTTTAAATCACAGACTCATAAGCACACCTAGTTCTCCTTCCTAATCTTGTAAGTAACCAGTCAGCACAGACAGATGCAAATGGACTTCAAATACAGTCCTGTGGGAACCTCTGCAAACATGGTAAATTATACAGTAGCATATTTGTAGTAGATTTTGAAGAGTTTTTTTATCTTTTCATTTACATCTGAAAATAAAATTACCTCTGTATTACAGTTCATTTCCTATTGTTTAGTCATCCGGGAACACGGAAAACTGCATCTCCCTCCTAATTACTCTGTGTATGACTCATTTCTATAATCAGATCAACCTTGTCCTTCCTTTCTCTAAGCTAAACAAAACTAATTCGTTTAATTTCTATTAGCTAAAAGGCTAATTATCTTTGCTTCTCTTTTGATTCTCTTATTTTTCCACTTTTTTTTTTTAACTTGTTAAAGTTTAGTGTCTAAAACTAGACACAATTATAGAAAACTGATTGATGAAAAATAGCGGGAAGATTACTTTCTGTTCCTTCTATAATTAATTTATTTAATATTTCTCAGTATCTTATTGGATTATGTTTTATCATGGCATTTCATATTTCATTGTACCTTTTGCTATGGCCATAGATTCTATCTCCAGTAGTCCTTTTGCTTTTTTTCTTTTAAATCTTATTTTATTCCCCCAATACACAAGTTCTCTTCTCATTTCATTCATACATCAACAATTTTGAGGCTCTAACAGTATCATTTACTCTGTCTCCATCCTATCCAAATTGTCTTTCTTCCACCATCAGATTCATCATCCTAAAGTAACATTGCTTCACCACAACCTATGGGAAACCACTTCCTATTAACTGTCACATTAAGCCATAGTCCTTCTTACTACTTGCAAGAGGTTTTTTTTATATCTGTACATGAAGGTGAGCTGGCTATACTAGGTTATATATGGTTGACAATTTCTCCTATAATACTCTCTTCCTCCTTTACTATAGCATTTATAAAACTCTTTTGTAATTCTCTTTAATCATTTGTCTTCCCTGCTCTACTCTAAACTCATTGAGAATATAAACTCTATAAATCACTATTTATCTTGACAGCCTAGCATTTCAAACTAGCACTAAGACTCAGTCCATTCTTGTCATCAGAATAAATACATAAGTTAATTAAAATGCAAATAATATAGTGAAAATATTAAATCAATGTATTTTAAATACTTTCAAAATTAAAATTTCTCTGCAACCCGTTAGACATGTTTGAATCCTAACTTTTTGTCTAGCCCACAAAAGAGACAGGTGAATGTTATCTTGGAAAGATATAACAAAGCAGTAGCTCCTGTGTAAAGAAACTCTTGGTTTAGAGAAGAGCAAAGACAGAGAACAAATAGTCAGACTTGAGGTCCTGAACAATCACCTGGATTATAACTTCACAGAGAAGGGGCCATAAATCTACGAAATGCCTCCAAATAGAGGAGAAAATGGAGTCCGGCAGGGCTTTTGTTTATCTTCTTATTAACGAATCTGGACCACTTTGAAGAGAGCCTTGTACCTACACAATTTTAGGGGAAAACACATGGTTCTTCCTTTATTTAGACACAGAGAGGTGTTTTAGAGTATTTCTACTGCACCTAAATCAATTCTTGGACACTATAGAAAGAGTTGAGAGCTAGTAAGTCTACTGTAGTGAGAGAAGGTGGTGACCCTATGGTAAAGACTACATTACATCTTAAAGAACTTAGGACAAATATTGAAGAAAAGACATATTTGAGGCCCTGGGGTTCAATGGTACCAGCAAGACCTATGGTGGAGTTGGGTCCACAAAGAGAGCCCAGCTGACTCTGACTGTGGCCAGGACACAGATGAGGTTTCCCAGCCAGAACTTGCACTATAAATAACTGGAAGATACACAAAGCCACAGAGTATCAGTGCATGAGCCAGCGAGGACTCAGAGGATGGCCAAAGGTTTCAGAGCTTAGGCTAACAGCCTTGTCATGATGAGGACACATAAGTCTACTTCTACATGTCAGCATATCGAGAAACAAGACTCTCTGGGATACTGGACATTTCCTCAGAGGAGACTACTTTAACATGAAAACAGGCATCATACTTTTAATGGTAACTTTTCAAAGCTTCCCTGTCGTCAGCAGAAATTGGAACTCCTTAGCCCAATGAAAACGTTCTTTAGTGTTAACTAATATATTTTCTAAAATGCCTAAAGAGTGCTATAAAAAAAATTCTACCCAGCAACAGATAAATAAAAGGACCATTTGCCCCGCTGGCACTGGGGTGTATGCATGAGAATTTCTTGCCCCTTTATCAACTCTGTGTATTTGTTCTAAAGCTTCATGCAGTGTCAGTGTGTAAAATCTTTCCACAAAGGCCAGCACTGATGTCCTGGTACAAGCCTATCATCCACTTAGCCTTGATATTTACATCCCCCTGTTATGGACTGCCTTGTATGCTCCCAAATTCATATACTGAGATCATACTCCAAATGTGACTAAATTTGAAGAAAGGGCCTTTAAGTGGGTAATTAGTTAAATAAGATCATAGAGGGAAGCTCCTAATTTGATAGGATTGGTTTCCTTATTAAAAGAGGAAGAAAAATCAAAGTTCTCTCTTGGGCACTGTACAGAGAAAAGGTCATATGAGGACACAGGGAGAAAGTGACAGTGTATAAGCCAGAAAGAGAGATTTCACCAGAAACCAATGTTCTATCACTTTGATCTTGAATTTCTTGCCTCCAGGACTGTAAAAAAATTAATTTCCATTGTTTAAGCCACCTAACCTGTGGTATTTTGTCATGGCAGCCCAAGAAGACTATATCCTTCTAAATATATTTTCTATCACATATCAATCTCCTCACTGTGTCGCATAATTACCCATTTTTGTGCCTTTACATATAAATCACTTCACCTCTCTCATTTTTCTCCAATTCTGCTATTACTGTTCTCTAAGAACTAAGTCTGCCTCTAAGCTCAGATGCTGGATCACATTCTTCTTTCTCTATGCTAGGATCTCAGAGCTGCACAGTGCAGCTCTTAATCGAACCTATATTGTTCATGTTGATTTATTAGACTTTGTTCGGCAATTATACTTTGGGTTTTTTAGTAACATATGGAACTTTTATACTTCTTGAACAAATCCTACTACATCCAGTAGGAAGTTTGATTAGTAAGTACATTCTTTCATACTTATGGTCAACATTGATCTTCCGGGTCTATTTCATTTGTGGTTTTATAAGGTTATTTTATTATCAAACATTTTAACCCTCTACAATGATTAATTTTTTAAATATTTTTTTTTCTGATTTTATACTTTGTATAGTTGTTTAGACACATTTATGTTATTTAATTTTTTTTTTCTTTGCTTTTAAATTTTACTCTGTGGTCACTTCTTCAAAATATCCATGTCTCTTATATCTGAATATCATCATAAAATGAAATTATTTGAAATTATATAAGTTCCAACTGATTGAAAATATAACTAATTTAAAACAAAATGCTTATATTTTGTACACTGTTGCAAAGGTCATTAGTTTATCAAATTCATTTATCATTTAGATATTTGATTAAAATATAATTGAACTTTTAAAAACCTAAATTATCATAGCAACCATGTTGATAGCTTTGTTACAATTACTCTCAGACAAATTTTCTATATAGGCTACAACTGACTTACGGGGCTTATGTAAATCAAAGTATTAATCACGGTCAACTCTTTGCTACCATTAAATCTGTAAATTTAATTTTACTGCTTCTTTATGTCTTTCTTTGAAATAAAAGAACTGAACGTAGTTTAAAAAAAAGAATAAGATGTTAGAAGTTGTTTTATGATGGCATTGAGAGCAAAGTCAAGTTTAAATAGACACGTGGCTTGTGTTTCAAGGGAAGACATTTTTGAATTGGTGCAAAAAGAGTTAGTGAGGAATCAAGAATGTCATCATTGCCTCTGGCTGAAGCATGAAAGAATGTGTGTACACAGATACACACTACCATGCACATGTGTGCACACACAGAGACACATGCACATGAACACACACATATTTAAGTTTCTTTTTTTGTCTATATATGTTCAGAATGAAGATGCTAGGAGATCATTTACTTTGCCATATGTTACCTATCACCACCTTATCCCACCTTACAATTCTTACCAACAACAACAAAAATCTTTTTCTAAAAGTACCTGACATCAAGTTTGATTTACATGTTTCTATTTTATAAATACCTTCACATAGTCATATCAAGTCAGGAGAAAGTTTTATTGTGTCAGATTCATTATATAATGTTGCTTTTCTCTTTTTTTAATCATCTCAAGAATGTATGCTTTTCATGATATAGCATATTTTTAATTAAAAATAGTATATCGCTATTTTGTTCATAGAAGAAAGAAGCCTCATTATTAAAAGCAATTACAAAGTGTAAGCATTATTTCTATCTGGCTATTAAGTCTCTGATCAATATGAAAGTAGCCAGGAAGCATAGGAGGTAATCTGTTCACTAATAAACTGTAAATGAAACTCTGCAATTTATTGTATTTTATAATTTAATGTGCACATAAATATTTCAATTTGCTCATTCCAAATATTTTCAGAAACATACTAATAGATATTTGGATAACACAAAAATCATAAAGTCTGAGGTTTTAAAATGGAATTATTATACTAAATGGAAGAACCCAGTGATGAAGGGGGTTATTTTTCTTATTAAGTATTATACTCCTTACTTTTAATCATCTTTTAATCATACAGAATTTCTTTACTTTCTCCACTGTCCCAAATCCTACAAAACCAGAATAAAGGACCATTTCATACCTTTAATTTCCCATTGTACTTTACTTGTATCTCTTTTGTAGGTACACCACTTTCTCTCTGATTTATACTCATGTACCCATACATCTAGTTTTTCATATTAGATTCTATAAAAGATACTCAAGAACATAATACATTTATTTTCATCTCTTTATTTTCTACAGAACCTGGGACAGTATCTTACACAGAATAAAAATTCAATAAATATCCCCTGGCTGAGCAAACCAGTAACAGGTTGTTAAAGAGAGGTTTCCTAACTCACTTTTGTCTGAGACATAAAATTTATAGAAGTTACATTCCAAAGGAGCTTGTAAGACATAACTCCAAGCTGACATTTTATAGCAGGTGGTTGAGTATCCGTTAGAGGATTCACTCTCTAATACATATAAGATTCAGGTTGTCCGTAAAATTTTGTGAGGAAAGTGTCATTGGAAAGGCCTGTATTGAAATTCATCCTCCAAAAAGTGGAGAATGAAGCCCGCTATTCTCAAGTCCACCGTGTGCAGTATCGCTTGCAAAGCAGACTATTTGTCTCCTGTCGTTGGAGATCCAGGAGGCTGATGCACAACCGATGCCTGACGAAGATGGAGAGGGGGAGTGGGGCCGACTGAAACAGGGCTGTGTCTTGGACTGAACTGCACTCTTTTCCCAAGCTGGTCAAAGATTTGTGAAACCCTACAACCTCTAAAATGTTTCCAGTTCCCAAAGAATTCTGCCAGAGAAGGAAATGTCTTGGGAAGAAAGAGGAGTATCTTCAGATGCCAAAGAGGAAAGAAGTGTCGGCAGTGCGCAGATAGAGTCGCGTAGTCTACATTGATAGTGTTGCAGTTGAGGGGGCCCACCATGGGTCATGTGACCACAGACCACGATGGCACAAAGGCACTTTCATAGCTGTTCAGTAAAATCTTTGGCTTTACTTTCCCTTTCTCTCTTCTTCCAGACCAGCTCTGGACTGGCTAGGAATCTGATGTCGAAAGGAAAATATCAGATAGAAGAGAGTGGAAAGAATGCTAATTTACTTCCAAAACTGCAGGTTCTCACCTGCAGCAGCTTCAGCGGGAGATGAGGGAGATAACGTAATTGTTTTGTTACCTTTTTTTAAGAACGTTCTTGAGGTGTAATTGACATACAATACACTACACAAATTGAAAGTACAAGATTTAATAAGTTTGGCATATTCCTGTATCTGTGAAACCCACAACACAATCAAGATCGTGAACATATGATCGCCCCACCAAAAAAAATTTCCTCATGCCACTTTGTAATCCCCTTCTACCTCTCATCCTCACTCCACTTTTCCATGCCCAAACAACCACTGCACTAACTACTCTCTACCACTGGAGATTAGTTTGCATTTTCTTAAGTTTTAAATAAAAGGAATTATATATATATGGTTTTATATATGGTTTTTTATATATTTATGGTTTTATATATATGGTTTTATATATATTTGGGGGGGAAAGAGAGGTCTGGTTTTTTTTATTTAACATAATCATTTTGAGGTTCATCTGTGGTGTTGGTTGTATCAGTAGTTCTCTCATTTTTTATTGCTAATATTCTATTTTCTTGGCATACCACAATTAATGTGTTCACCTGGTAATGAACATTTACATCTTCAACAACTCTTACAAATATCTCTGCTATGAATAAATGTACAAGTCTTTGTACGAATGGACATATAGTTCCTTTGTTTTTTTCCCTTGGGTAGATACCTCGGAGTAGAATGACTGTGTCATATGGTTGATTTATGTTTAACTTTAAAAAAAGAAACCCTGGGCAACTTTTTCCAAAGTGGTTGTATCATTTTCTATTCACATCAGCAGTATATGAAAGAGTTCAAGTTCCTTCTCACTCTCTTTAATACTTGATATGATCAGCCTTTTCTCAACATTAGCCATTAGGCATGTTATGGTTTCTCATTCTAATTTTAATTTTAATTTTATTAAAAACTAATAATGTTGAGCATATGTTAATGTATATATATATGCCCAAAGTTGAACATTTCAAATACAGAAATTAGTTTTTATAACTTTACTTGACTATAGGTCTGCCTATTTCTTGCTTAAACAACATACCAGGCACAACTAAATGAACTTTTTTTCAGCTTATTATTTCAGTAAACATCTCCTGATTTAGTAACTCAGTAAATCTGTAACATAGTGTTTAATTTGTTAAAAGTTCTAATGTAGTTGTTAATGTGGCAGATTCTTAATTAAAGAAAGCCATTTTTAGGAAACAGTAGAGCAATTTTTTGCCTGTTATAGCACTAATCAAGGTGTTCGTGAGAAATTAAGCACATTGCCAAAATAAATGGCAACACCGAAAGATGATGTGAGTTTTACAGGATATGTTTTAAGTGTTTCAAAACAGGTTTCAGACAACTATTTCCGACTGGAGGTACCACACTGAGCATTGCCTAACTGATAAATGGACATTAAATGTTAGATCAATAAAATATTACTGCAAAGTTGGTTTCAAGTTATTCCATGTGTATTAAATACCAATATTGTATCTAGTAACATACGATACATTAGAGGCTTCGAATCCATCATATTTAAACAATGACTGTTTAAAACGTATTGTTTTGTATCTTATTGTTCAACTTTTAATCTAGGACAGAAAGAAACTTATGTTATATAACTTATATTATTTTTTTATTATATGAACCAATTATTTATACATTTTCCCCAATCTATTTGCTAACTTGGTTTATAAAATCTCCTAAAGTTATTTATTAATTTAATAAAATTTCTTCCGTAATATTTTTAAAGGGGTAGAGGTTACTCTTATAAGCAGCCACAAGATATTTCTAGTTTGATAAATGCAAGTTCTTTGACATTACATTAGACCTTTTACATTATTGATCTAATGAGGAAGAGGAATGTAAGAATGGTGATTTAATATTAACCCTCAAATGTAAGGCTTCTGATGGGTACTAGACTTATCGGGGTGATTACTTTATAAGTTATATAAATGTCTAATCACTATATTGTATACCTGAAACTAACATAATATTGTATGTCAACTGTAATTGAAAAATAAATTTAAATAAAGTAAGGCTTCAGTAGCATCTGTGCTGTCAGTACTAGGAGGATTATGAGAAATTGGAAAGAATAGTCACTTTAATAACTTTCCTCATAATAAAAGACAAAATAATTACTAACTCAAAGAAGTTTCTTTTTCCAATGTCCACATACTCTGAGAAAGCTTAATTAATTTTTGATATAACTTTTTATTCACTTTTTACTTTGCAAAATGGAAATGCTGGAAAAGAAAAAATGAACTCCACTAGTTAGAACATTTTCAGAATCGTTCAGTACTTTTTATCAACAGTGTTTAAAAGAGAGGATAAGATGAATTACTCCTGTTGGGTAGAAATCTAAGAAACATTGTCCTCTAATTAGCTACAACAAGCTGGAACTTCCCATTTCAGTTCCACACCAGAAAATCTATTTTACCCTGGACCCCTTTTCTGACAGTGAAATACCTTGCTACAATTATCCACAATATATATTCTCACTTGTCAGTCTTGGAATACATTGAAAGCAGTTTCAAATTTACTAGTCCAAAGCAGTACAGAAATCTTTCCAACTACATTTCAGAACTTTAAAAAAATCTTTTTATTTTATATTGAAGTCGTTATAGTCAAAATACTATGATAATGTGTTTATAAGTTCCTGAGTCTTTTCTTTGTTTAACCCTTCAGTTCTGCCCTCCATCTTCTTGCAGAGATTTCTAAAATACTCAGATTAATCAATAAATTAAATTTATTCTATTCAGTAAACATTATGAAACTGGCAAATGTCATTTGAAGCTATTTCTTTGGCAACAAAAAAAAATATTTATGAAGAATTTTGAATGAATTCTTAAGATTTTCTTTGGCCCATATTTTAATGGAAAACATTTTTAAGAAATTGACAAAATATTATAGTTCATCTAGGGAGACTTTCATTACAAATGAAAGCAGGTAATTCTTAAACTTTTATTTTTAATATTAGAATGGCACAATAGACTAGTGGATCTGATTAGAGACCATTAATGGCTCTAATAGAGAAGACAATTAAACATTTTGATCTGGATTCCTGTCTTGATGAAGTACATAGCAGCCTGTATTGAAGCAAAGTTATTTTAAATATCTATATGATAAGTGATGGATTAAAAGTACAAATCTATAACTTATGAACAATAGAATTTTAAATGGAATTAACCTATATAGCCAAAACACTGTCGTGAGTCTCAATTAGAGTTTGTGAAGGTGGAAGGTGGGAATTAGTTTTGCAAGAAACACAGAGAAAAATGAATGAAAAGCTAGTCATTTTTTTAATCTTAAAAACCACAGAGTATTCTATTCATTAGCCTTTGAAGTTTCCTGTTTTTCCATTGATTATTCAGTGTAATTATAACCATGCATTAAACAAGGTCACCTAGGATATAACTGAATATAGTAAGCTGGAATTTTAGTTTTGGAGCCTCATTCCAAAATGAAAATGAGTGCGGTTACTTAGAAAAATAATTCTCAAACCAATTAACATATTCCCATTCTTTCCTTTATGATGCAAATTGCCATTTATGAGCTGTGCAAAATTTTATTGCACATCACTTACTGAATCAGAAAAGTTCTTCCCATTTAAGATTTGGGAGAATTATTGTTACAAATATTTTCAGCATTTTGAATTGCACAGTAGTCTCTCCTTATCTATGGGAGGGATATGTGCCAATACCCCTAGTAGATGCCTGAAACCACAGATAGTACCAAACTCTATATGTTTTTTTTTCTATACATACATACCTATGATAAAGTTTGATTTATAAATTAGACATAGTAGGAGATTAACAATAAATAATAAAATAAAAATAATAATATACTGTAATAAAATTATGTAAATGACTTTAGGGGCATTATTAAATAAAATAAGGGTTATTTGAACATAAGCACTGTGATACCACAACAATCCATCTAATAACTGAGACGGCTACTAAGCAACTAATGGGTAGGGAGCTTATACAGTGTGGATATGCTGAACAAAGACATGGTTCATGTCTAGGGCAGCAAGGAGCAGAATGGCATGGGATTTAATTAGGCTACTCAGAATCGTGTGCAATTTAAAACTGATAATTTTTTTTATTTCTGGAATTTTCCATTTGATATTTTGGATCGTGGTTTACTGTAGGTAACTAAAACCACAAAAAACAAAAACACGAATAGGGTGGGGCTACTGGTATCTTAAACATTTCTCACCAAATGAAACACTTAAACCAGTTATAATTGCCAAGGCACCCTATTATACCTATTTTTAATAGTTCATGAAGTGGAAGAGTAGCATGATTATTCACAAATACGCACACACGCACACATGCACACACCACAACACACCTCATTGTCAACTTTTTAGTACTACTTCATCCACTGAGAACTTAGATACTCACTTAAAAGATTTTCTCACTTGAATTGTCATTATGCTGGATATCAAACTCCTTGTGGGCTGCCTGTTCAACATTGGGGCCTTAATTTTATATAAAAACCGAAACCAACTTCACCCCTTAAATCTTGTTATTACGTGAAATGTTCCAGCCTGAACAATCTCACTTCCCTTTTTTCACAGCCTAAACCTTGTATTCAATAGCTTGAATTACTTACCACTACCATTATTCATCTTCTGGACTGTTTTCTTTCCACTATTTACTCCCTAATAAAGCTCATCTCCTTTGAGATCCCTCTTCCTTCTTTTACATTTCCTCATCCTGTACAGCTGGAGAAAATAATACCATACAATCAATGTGTTGTTGACATTTCAATTACACTTGTCAAATAATGACAAATCAAATGAATCCATGTCTCTTATTATCATATTTTATCTCTCACTGCAGTTTCTGAAGTCGATCATTCTTTTTTTCTAGAAACATTTTCTCTTATGTCAATGAGAGACATTTCTTAATTTTCTTCCTATAATATTGGCTTTTCCTCCTCAATAACATCTTCTAGCTCCTCTGTTACTACTTTATCACCAAATATTGAAGAACTCTTTGGCCTTTTTCTGGACTGTTTTTCTACTCTTAACCTCTATTTGTTTTAAGTTATTTATTTATTCCAATATCTTCATATGCAATGGCATTATCAGAAATACCTGTACTAAAAGAAAATTTTATGCCCAATTATTTCTTGACCCCCCCCTTCCTCATGAAGGAATTATGTTATAATTTTTTATTTTATTATTTATTAGCCCTCCTTGAACATCTGGAATATCATAATACATTGACCAATAAAAAGTGAGCACAAGTGACGTGTGCCATATCTAGGTATTCTAAGAAAAAAGTATTAAGAGCCATCGCAAGACTCTTTAATTTTTTTTTCTTTTTTTCTTTTTTTTCCCAATCGTTCACCATGAGAACATCTTCTCCCAGAAAGAAGTTTCCATTTAACTGGATTTAGAACTGAAAAAGACAAACGACAGGAGCATAGAGAATTGTCAGCTGACATCTAATTGAGCAAGACATTAAATTTTGTATTTGCATGCTTCTGAGATTTGGGATTATAAGAATTTAGGAATTTCCAAAGACGTTGTTCACACTGAGATTAAAATTTAAACTATTACGTTTCTTTTGTAAAGTCCAACATCATATGATCATTACCTGATTTTCCACACTCTCTCACTTAGTATGCTCAGGTATATTTTTCTTTCTTT
>NW_006433378.1:14047145-14060040 GCF_000325575.1 Pteropus alecto | reverse complement strand
TTCTCTTTCTTTCTTTCTTTCTTTCTTTCTTTCTTTCTTTCTTTCTTTCTTTCTTTCTTTCTTTCTTTCTTTCTTTCTTTCTTTCTTATTTTTTATCATTTTGGGGGGTGTCTTCATAATATCTATTAACTCTGCCTGGAATGATCTTTGTATGTATGACTTCTTTTTTCTTTTGGACTCAGTTTAAATGGCATCTTAGGTAGATTGCTTTTTAAAAAGTCATAGTAATTCCTCTCTCTATCTCTCAAAAATAGAAGTGGGCTATATTGGAATTTTTTGTCTAGAGCACTAACAAAAAGAATAATAATGCTAAAAAAGAATCCTAGTACTATTAAATCCCTACTAGCATCATCATTAGAAAATGCTTCACAATATTTTTCCAGCTATACCAAAGTATAACTGACAAATGAAATTGTAATAAATGTAAAGCGTGCAATGTGATGATTTAATATATCTGTACATCGTGAAAGGATTCCCATAATCAAGTTAATTAACACATTCATCAGTTCATTAGTTACCTTTTTATGTTTTTTTTTGTTGCTGAGAATCTTAAGATCTCTTTTAGCAAATTTTCATTATACAATTTTTATTATTAATTATAATCACTATACTATATATTATATATTAAATAATACATATACTATATATTAAATCCTCAGATTTAATATATACTATGTATTTAATCCTCTTTTTCTGTCTGGCTTATTTTACTTAGCATAATGCCTGCAGTTTCATCCATGTTGTTTCAAGTGGAAGGATTTTCTCCTTTTTTAAGTCTGAAGATACACACGTACACACACACACACACACACGAAAGTATATGTGTTTATATATATGTATATCACATTTTATTTATGTATTTATTTGTTGACAGATACTTAAATTGCTTTGTTGTTGTTGTTATTATTATTATTATTATTATTATTATTTTGGCTATTATGAATAATGCGGCAATGGACATGGGATTGCAGATAGTGATTTCATTTATTTGGAATATGTACAGAAGAGGGATTGCTAGAATATCGGTAATTCTGTTTTGAATTTTTTGAAGAAACTCCATAGTATTTCCACACTGCCTCTCTCAGTTTACATTCCCACTAAATGAACGGGGTTCCCTTTACTACACGTCTTCATCAAACTTGTTATTTCTTGCCTTTTGGTAATAGTCATACTAATGGGCGTGAGGGAATATTTCGTCATGGTTTTGATTTGTGTTTCCTGCCGATTAGTAATAGCATTTTTTCATGTAACTATTGGTCATTTGTTTACCTTCTTTAGAAAAAAAAATGTCAATTTGGGTCTTTTGCTTATTTTTTAACTTAATATTTGATTTTTTTGTGATCGAGTTGTATAAATTCTTTATATATTTGGATATTTAATCCTTATTGGAAATATGGTCTGCACACATTTTCTCACATTTACTATGTCACTTTTTCATTTTGTTGATGGTTACCTTTGTTGAGCAGAAGCCTCTTAGTTTGATGCACTAGCTTATTATTATTCTTTTGTTCTTTGCTCTTGGTGTCAAATCCCTGCCATCCCAAAAATCATTGCTGAGACTGATATCAAAGAGTTTATTCCCTGTGTTTTCTTCTAAGAGTTTTAGAGTTTCATGTCTTATGTTCAACTCTGCAATCTATTTTTTATTAATTTTGCATATAGTGTAACACAAGTGTTCAATTTTTTTTTTATTTTGCATTTAGATAATTAGTTTTCCATCACCATTTATCGATGAGACCAACCTTTTACCATTGTGCACTCTGGGAGCCTTGTCAAAATTAATTGACAATATGTGTATAGGTTTATTTCTGCTCTCAATTCTGTATCATTGATCTATATGTCTGGTTTTTACTTCAATACCATGCTCTTTTAATTATGTAGTTTCAACTCAAGAAGTGTGATTTTTTTTTTTCTATTTCTGCGGGGAAAGCCATTGGAATTTTGATAGTAATTGCATTGAATCTGAAAATCACTTTAGGTAGTCCGAGCATTCTAACAATATTAATTCTTTCACGCCATGAACATAGAATATCCATTTATTTGTGTCTTCTTCAATTTATTTGATAAATATTTTATAGTTTTCAGTGTATAGAATACCTCCTTGGTTATATTTATTCTTATATATTTACTTATTTTGGAAGCTATTAGAAATGTATTTGTTTTCTTAATTTCTCTTATTGTTTGTTGTTAGTATATAGAATCAGCTGATATTTTATTTTGCATCATACAGTGTTATTGAATTAATTTATTAGTTCTAAAAATTTTTTGGTAGAGTCTTTCAAGTTTTCTATGTATTAGATCATGTCATCTGAAAGCTAAACCAATTTTCTTGCTTTCTGATCTGAATGCCTTTTATTGCTTTTTTTCTTGCCTAGTTACTTTGACTAGGACTTCTAATAATATACTGACTAGAAGTGATAAAATCGAGCATCCTTGTTGTGTTCCTGACTTTAAAGTGAAACTCATATCATTGAGTATGATGTTAGCTGTGAGCTTGTCATGCATGGCTTTTATTATCTGGAGGTAGCTACTGCTATATTCACTTTGTCGAAAGTTTTTATCATGAGATAATAAACACTGTCAAATGCTTTTTCTGCATCTATTGAGATGACGGTTATCCTTCATTTTGTTAGTGTGCATATTATATTTATTGATTTACATATGTAGAGCCATCCTTGCATTCCAGGAATTAACCCCACTTGATCATGATGTGTGATCCTATTACTGTGTTGTTGAATCAGATTTACTATTTTTTTTTTCTTGAGGATTTTTACATGTATGTTCATCAGAGATTTTAGCCTATAGTTTTCTTTTCTTGTGATGTTCTTATCTGGCTTTAGTAACAGGAAAATGCTGGCCTTGAAAATATATTTAAAAGTGTTCTTTCCTCTTCAATTTTCTAGAAGATTCTGAGAAGTATTTGTAGTAATTCTTTTTTAAATATTTGGTAAAATTTACCAGTGAAGCCATTTGGCCTCGAACTTCTCTTAGGAGGTTTTGATTATTGATTCAATCTCTTTACTCATAACAGATCTTTTGAGATTTTCTATTTCTTTTTGATTTAGTCTTGAAGCTCTCTTTCTAGAAATGTATGTATTTCTTCTAGGTTATCCAATTTGTTGGTATGCAATTGTTCATAGTAGTTTTTTATTATCCTTAGTATTTCTGTGATATCAATTGTAATGCATCATTTTTCATTACTGATTTTCTTTATTTGGATATTCTTTTTTTTCATTAGTCTAGCTAAAGACTTGTAAATTTTATCTTTTCAAAAATACTAGTTTTTAATAGCATTGATATGTTCTGTTGTCCTTCTGGTCTCTATTCAATTTATATCCACTATTATTTCTTTCCTTCTACTTACATCAGGCTTAGTTTTTTTCTTTCTTATTCTTCTTTTTATAGTTCCTTGAGGTGTAAAGTTAATTGTTAATTTGAGAACTTTCTGAGTATACTCATTGCTATAAATTTCCCTCTTGGAACTGCTTTCCCTTAATCCCATAAGTTTGGTATGTTGTGTTTCCATTTTTGTTTCTATAAGGGTTTTTTGTGTGTTTTTTTTTTTTTTTTCCTTTTGATCGTTTTTTGACCTATTGGTGTTCATGAGCATGTCACTTAATCTTCACATATTTGTGAATTTTCAACTTTTCCTATTACTGATTTCAAGTTTCATACCACTGTGATTAGAAAAGTTACTTGGTATAATTTCAATCTTCTTAAATTTTCTGAGAATTATTTTGTGGCATAATACATGACTGATCATGGAGAATGTTCCATGTGGGCTTGAGAATAAAGTGTGTTCTGCTGCTGTTGGGTGAAAAGTGCTACATATCCCTGTGGAACATGGATCTATAGGTGCAGAAAGTGCTCACACACCCACATAAAAACTGCCTCTTTGTTTTCTATAATCTTGTGAGACTCATGAATGCTAAGCTCTGTTGGCTCCCAGAGGTAGATAATTTGAGGACCTGTTCCTCTGTTGGCAGCCTTAAAATTTGGAATGTAAGACATGTAGACCAGTTCCTTCCAAGAAGAAGCTGAAGACTTGATTTTATACAATGAGTGTAACAGAGAGAAGGCAAAAAAGTTTCCACCAGCTCTTTCAGGCTCCCAGAAGCATTCCAGCCAGCTATTCTATGTAAGCTGGTTAGAAGATGGATCCTTAAGCATGTGCTAGTAAGTTGTAGTCAAAACCCTTACAAGGAAATACTAGGAGATGGGCATTTTGTTTGCTCCCTGTATTCTGAACCTAGAGAAGAAAGCTATTGGAAGTGTTTGTGTGTCCATTTAAAAACTGCTTTTGTGCTTACTATGGTCCTATAAGACTCATGAATGCTAATCCCATTGGCTCTCCGAATAAGATGCATGGGGTTCCATCCATCCTTTAAGTGAGAGTCTTTAAAGTGTGAGCACGATATGTGTGGTTCAAACTCTTCACACTTCAGGGAGAAACTGGGAGTTTGGGGTTAACCTCCTGATTGTAAGGCACTGCGTAAGGGGTGGGATTTATGACCAGAGTGTATCTTTGCCTTTCTTACCTTTTTCAATGTGGCTATTTTCTCAGTCACCTGATGTGTAGGAGTCGTTTAACTAGTTTTTGAATTTCTTTCAGACTGAATTGTAGTTATATACTCAATGTGTCTGTGGAATAAGGAAAAGTCAAGAGCCTCCTGCCATCTTAGGGCTCAAAAACAAAACCTCCTCTCTCTTTACACATGTTCTTTGGTAGTGTCCTTCCACACCAATTTTGGACTTGGTTATGTAATTTACTTTGACCGATGAGACAATAACAAATATTATCCAAGCAGAGCTTTTCAATTGCACTTTGCAAAACTCTCTTTTGTGGCACCAGAATCATTGTGACTATTCTATCTCATGTAAACAAGATCAGATTAATTTATTAGATGATGAGAGGCACGCGGCCACAATCCACTGTTATCTTGGCCAGCAGCCTACCCATCTCTATATATGTGAGAGAGACGATTCAAGATAATCCATCCCAAGAGTAAACTCTCCATCTGACTGCAGACACATAAGGAAACACAAATCCCCTCTCCTAAAAATAATAGATGGACATATTATAGATTTGAGAGATACACAGATGGTTGCAGTTTTAATCCAATAAGTCTGGAGATAGTTTATTATAAAGCAAAGATTAATAATTATATCAAATAGGATTTCCCTTACCATCACACTAGAATAGCATCTCCAACATTACTTAACACATTATTTCATTTTTAATTATCTGCATAGCATTTATTACCATCTGATTTTTTGTTTGTTTCTTTTTTGTTTCCATATTCTTCACTATATTGTAAGCATTAAGAGAACATGATCTTACCTGAGTTCTTCACTCTTATTCCTGAGAGCCTATAGAAGTTTATTGACAAATAGTAGAAATTCAATTAATATTTGTGAAAGAATGAAGAAGGAAAGAATATATATGAAATCATAAATTCACTGTCAGTACCATTCTTTAATATGTTCACTCATTCTTCATGAATTTCCTCAGAAACAATTTTGAATCATAGCCAGATACAATTTAAAGTGTTTGATAAACATTAACTTTATTTTTCTATAGATGAATCTTTTGTTTTGAAGTCTACCTTCACCAAATAGTGAACACTATATTTCTCTTAATTTACGGCATGTTGAGCCTCTACGTTTTGAATAAGACAAAAGGAATTTGGCATGAACGGTATTAGAAAGGTGTAATATTCGCCATTGTTCATCTTTTTTTCTTTTAAGTATCATCTGAGAAGTCACTTTTTCTATATGATCTTTGAATATAATTCAATGCTAGTCTCAGAAGCATCCTTCAACTTCTCTCATTAAATTTTCTTTCTTTTTCTTTCTCTTCCTTTCTATCCATTACCCTCTCTCCCTCCCCTACCTCTCCCGTTTCCCCTACCTCTCCCCTTCCCTTACCTCTCCCCCTCCCCTACTCCTTTCTTCTTCTTCTTCTTCTTCTTCTTCTTCTTCTTCTTCTTCTTCTTCTTCTTCTTCTTCTTCTTCTTCTTCTTCTCCTTCTCCTTTTCTCCTCTTCCTCCTCCACCTCCTCCTCTTCATTCTCCTCCTTCTCCTTCTGCTTCTCTTTTTCACCACCCCCCACCCTTTGCAGGCCCTCTAGGACTGTAGAAAATTAGAATAATCAGTGGGGTTGTTTTAGGTCTTACAACCTCCCTGTTTTAGTTAGCTTTACATTAAAAAAAATAATAATAATTCTTATGTAGTAATGCTACTAGGGTCTATAATATTATCTAAGATCATCTTAATTTATGGAAACCCAATAACAATTTATACTCTACTCACTTGAGTCATCACTAGGTAAGCAAAATCAATTTAGCCATTCTATATATCAGGATAGACTTACAGCAAATTATCCAATCCAACTAAATAACTCTGAATATCAAAGCTTCCCAGAAACTTATATTTACAGTTATGTCTGTTGAAAATCACAGACACTATCAGTGTTTCTTAATGTACAATACCTGACTCTCTTTTAATTACCTGATACTTGCTGAGAATGGAAACTCCTGGTTCACACCTCAGAACTACTTAGTGAGAATCACAAAGATAAAAGAAAAAATATCTAATTCTTTGGTACTTTAAAAAAAAAAATGCACTGAAAAAAGAAACAATATAAAATGTATATAAGAACAAGTATTTTTAAAAATTTAGGTGAAACTAACCCATTGACAATTACACATGTACTTAAAATTATTTACATGTTGTATAAATAATCCAATTCTATTCTTTCCTTTAAGGTAGACCAATGTCTTCCTCTAACAAAACTGCTACTCAAGTTGTTAAGGGTGGAAAATTTTCAAGTGAGCCAACTAGCTAAGTCAGCTACAGGGAAGAAATATCTTCAGATACCAGAAGTTGTCCTACTTGCTTGTGTGTGGTTTAGGAAGTGTATTATATAAGATATGAAGATGGCTAATGTCTGCTTCTGTAATCCATTTACTTGTTAATTAAGGGTGTTGTTCTGGGCAAAGATATGCTAACAGCCAACTTCCACTTCTGTAATCTGCTTGCTTGTTCAGGAGACCACCAGGATATGGTCTTAAACTTTATCAGCTGCCTCCTCTGAAAGCTTGGGGCTGATCTCCTCTAGCCCTGCATGGTAGAGAGTCAATCACTGGCCGGCTAATAAAGACTCATAATTAATCTCAATTGGCTCTGTGGGTCTCAGAATCGTTCGCGCCATAACAAAGTGTCAAGAATGCAATGCCCACACAGTACCATTATATAGTAAATCCTTCCACAAGTTAACCAGACATTTGATTATAATAGCATATTACTGTTGTTTTAACAAATTTGGAAATTTCAGACACAATTGATTACATGTGAGTAATTCGGTCTAGTTAATTTGAGAGTTCATATTATCAGCTTCCTTGGTTAGCTTGAAAATCTTGACCTTGGCTTATTTCCCTGAACTTCATAACAAGCCTATGTCTGAAGTAACCTCTAGAGTAGTTAAATAATTTATTTACCTTCTTAAGGTAATTAGGTCAATTAATCTACTGAGATTACCAAATGTTCAATATTTTTAAATGAAATTTCATGTAATTTCTAGACACGAATGGAATTTTAAGCAGCTTGCATTCTAAGAATTTTTTTTTTTCATTTCGGTAATTCATTTGTAGTATTTTATGTTTAACTAGTAAAAAATACTGTTAGTTAATACATTGTTGAAGAAAGCTGCAAATCAGAATACACGCTAGTACAATTATTTATGCTTTTTTGTAACAACTTAAAACAGATATATGCACCTAATAACTTACTGAAATTTGAGAATAATCATCATTTTATTTCCTGAATTAAACGTGAGTGAAACTCAGACAAAAGACTTTGAGTAAAAATAGACATTAATGTAATTATGAGAATGCTTATTGAGCTCGCAATATTAATTATTTAGTCCCATTATAGTTTTTAGTCTAAAACTAATCAACACAAGCCATTAGAGAATGGGATCTGGATGCAGACTTCCTGGTTACAGACTTCAGCCATGTCCCAATATTAAACGTTTCTAAGTCAATTTCCTAATATAGGTGGCTTGAGGACAAAATGAGTTATTAGCAAAATATACAGTTAATGTTCACTCTATGATAGCTATTATTAGAGCTTAGATAATTTATTAGTAGCTAAATAATTTTTGAAATGTAATCCCTTTAGCTCTAACATTTTATGTGTTACACACATTTCAGAGCTTAAATTTCATTGATTGTGTTTCCTTCATTTAATGTAAAAAGAGATTGAAATGATGTAGCTGGAAAGATTTTCCAAGGACAGAAGTGAGTGTCACATAAGCCTGTGACATCAGTTTTTTAAAGGACACAATGACTATTATTGGAAGTATAAAATTCATTTACAGTTATTCACGTATTCTAAAACATCTCACAAAAGAGGAACACTTCTGTTTGCTTTGGTTTTCATTTAACAAATCAATAGCTTGTCTAATAATCAGTATCTTTTATAAGCATGTAGTGACTCTGATCATCACAGCTGTGGCCACAGAGCCAACAAACATAGCAGACTGCTCTATTACTACGTAATGTGTATATTCAGGTGAAAAAAGCCCAAAAGATGTAATACATCTAGCTTCCATTCTCAAATCATCGTGTATTCTAATAAAAAATGACATGAGAAAGAACTATATAATCTCAACCATTTTATTAACTATATTAAAGGGAGAAAACTGTAATATCAGGTAACAAGTAGGAAAAAATATATTCTGTAGTGAATTTTTGTAAAATGTAGTAGTGTGTATTATAATGCGAATGGGCTAGTTTCTTTTTTTTTTTTTTTAACAAAGAACGAGGTATACTTTTAATTTTATAACCTGTGACTTAACGTAAAAGAAATCCTATTTTTCATTTTCTTCAGGCTATTCCAACTAACGTCTTCTAATTTACCAGCCAAATTGATTTCCCAAATTCTAATGTCTGCTTATGCTAATAGAATCTATAGAGTAATATAATTACCTAATCCATTCATTACATGAGATAAAAATAGTAGAGTTAAAATGTCAAATAGAATCAAGGCTATCCGAATGAGAAATATTTTCAATTGTAATTTTTTCTTTCCCAAAAGAGACATGAAGGTATAATTTCCTGCATGCATGAAATGTTTTATATTAAGCTTCTGAAAATAAAAGTCTCAGGAACCATTTGAAAGTACAAAGTACTTCATTTTTGTGACCTTCGACAAGTTTTCTAATATTTCAGGGCCTCAGTTTCCTCATCTTTAAAGTGAGAACTATGAGCTAAATTTTCCTCTCACTATGTTAATAACCAAGGATTCTATGAGTACAGAAAATAGTCAAATTTTAAGTAGGATTTAAGAAATTACAATATTAGATTGATTGACATTGCTAAAATTTAATTGAAAGTATTTTATAAGAAAAAGGTAAAAACGTAACTCAATAAACATATTGCACTCTCATATGCTTTGAGCAAGTCTTCTTTTTCCTCTCTCAGAAAAAATGCATCTTTGGAAAAGGATATAACTCAGGAGCAAGGCAAAATCAAAAGGGAGACAACTTGTCCAGAGCCCATTATAATTATTCTGTGAGAATTTTCAATAGCAATATGTCCATCCAGGCTGGAGAGTGAGAGTGAGAAAGAAAATTAATAAACATTTTATCTGTGCATGCACACACACACACACACACACACAAATAAATGTGATTTTGGCAATCTCATTGGGTCCAAAGTAAAACAATTTTTACTAAAATCCATATAGTGTAGAGAATCTGAAGATGAGAACCTAAATTTTAACGAATACATAGTATACTACATTCTTCCAACAATTAATATATTAGATTTAACATATATCTGTGAACAAAAACATCAAAGTTCTCAGCCCTTGTGAAGATGTTCATTCTAGAAAAGGAAGCAGTTAATAAATAAATAATGGCCGTGTTATACAACATATATGACATGTTGAAAGTGAATAAGTGCTTTGAGATATTATATATATATGTGTGTGTGTATATATATATATATGTATATACACACACACATATATATATGTCTTCTCAATATATATATATTTCTTCTCAAAGACAAAGTAATGTGAGGCTATCTGTTTACAAACTGCTCTCCAGACATGTTCAGCAGCATGTAGTGTAGGCATGAAATGGTCAGGGAGATTAATTGAATCAGATTTTTCAAAACGAGTCCCTGAAACCAGCGAGAGAAAGTGATCTCAGGATGTAAGCAAAGAATAATTATGATGTCTAACTATAACATTAAATCTAGTAAGGAAGAGAGAGAAATTATCAAAGTGGTGAGGAACAGTTTCAAAAAATGTTATATAGGATTAATAAAATGAATGTTTCGTGGGTCAAAGAATGACTTAAATGAGGGGAAAGGAAGGAATACATGATTTCTTATATAAAATGAAAATTATTGCAGATTTTGGTAGTATATATGTAATAAAGATTCTTGTCAAGAAAAAAATTATTGTAATTTCTATAAAAAATAAAACAATAATAAAGTAATATATTACAGTAAATCATTTTTATTAGTAAAAATAAAACCTTTAAAATCATGTCAAATTAAATCCAGCAAGTGATGTAAACATGTTAGTATTTTATTTGCAATTTAACATTTATCACTGAGATAAGGAAATTTTCATTTGTTTCATTTGTTTCTTTTAATTTTTTGGCTGACATTTTGCAGATATGGAAACAAAAGCACAGATAAAGAGATAGCTTCTGATAGAAAAAAGTTTCAGGACTTAGATCCATTTTTGCCAGTATCTTCTAGAAAAAAAGCCAAAGTCCCTGTGGTAGACATGTTGAATCACATTTCTTTGTACCATTTTGTGAGACCAACGAACACAAGAAAAATTAATTGTAAGGTCAAATAATAGGAGCTTGTAAACTATTATTTACATTATTGTTTTATATAACATTATAATTATATATAATATTTAGAGATATACAAGAATTAAATAATAGGTAGAAAGTTGACAAGTTTAAGGAATAAAATTCAAAATATTCTTTTGTTTGTTATTTTTTTAGACAAAAGAAGAACTCTGAAATATCTTAAAACTGACTTTTGATTAATTGCATTTTTCCCACTTTCCATAGCAAAAAAAGTGCTGTTTTTCTATAGCAAAGATGTCAATGATTGTTTTCCTAACAAATGCAATGATGTCTAACTTCATGTAATTTTGACATCCTCTCTGAATATAAAAAAGTATATTATTTTTCAATTTTACTATGATGAAAATCCATGTCACTTTTTTTCTTTGCGATGTACTAAATGGAGGTGAAACTATTATATTTTCTAATTATAGTGAGTTTGTATTTAAATAAATAAAGATTAATATTATACCTTTGACTGAAATACAGTTTAACCTAATGTCATATTTTGAAACACGCTAAAATATTTAGTTAGAACTAAATGATGTGAATAAATATTTTTTAAAAGATAATTTAAAAAAGAAAGTCATTTTTAGTGCATTTCAAAAAAAAACTAAAATCATCAGTGACAAGGTTAACATTTCAGGGCATTCAATCTGTCTTTTGAATATGCATTGTCAGACAGCCCTAGACACCACCAAAATATGTTTCCCTAATAGTAAATCATAATCATGATTGCCATTATTGATCTGTAGTCAGTAACTGAATCTTTCCATGGGATTCAACACCATCTATCTTGATATAATATAGCCCCATCCTCTTGCCTAAGCCCATTAAACTGTCATCCGTGGGTTTACATCATTTTTATTCGAGGAACCTAGTGAAACTTTGCACTTTACTTGTTTTCTAAAACACTTCTAAGACCAAACTATCTCATCAAGAAAATTCCATTATTTCCTGTTAACATCTATTTCCAAGAATGGAGGCCATAATAACTTTAAATGGGAGGATAACCATCATCACTGAATATAGCGTGGCAAATATAGTGTTCATATTTATTTTCATGTCTATACATATATGAATGAACAATATAATAATTTAAATCTATTGAAACATGGGGAATATTATGTAGCAATGTCTGTCTTGGGGTACATTCAGAGTCAATTAAAATGAGTGAATACTATTTGAATATTGTTACTTATCCTACAAAATAATAAAATAATAATAAAGAAAAGAATTTACTTATAAATTAAACAGTTAACACAATCTTCCTAGAGTTAAATTGAAAATATTTTGGACTATGAAATCAAGATTCGTCTTTACCTTCATTCCTAATAATTTTCAGGGATTCATTAATTGATGTCAGTGTGTGCATGGATATATTGACAATGCAGGAAAATGATTGTATCAATGTGCATTTCTGCTAGTTGGTGAGGAAAAAATCAATAGTTTTCCACAGACACTCAGGAGATACTGTGGCCCATAAATTATTAAGAGATATAGGATAACTAAAAAAATAATTTTTAATTTAAAAAATAATTATAAAAATCAATCTGCTGAAAATAAATGTGGCATGCTTTACTTAGTTTACATGCAAAACATCAAAAGTATTGAATATTGTTTTAATATCAAAATAAAACATAAAATACTGTACATATGTAGCTTAAAGCTCCTTGCTTAAAATGTGTTAGAAGCTTTCAGGGCAAAGCAAATATATATTGTATGCAAAGAAAACTAAATATATATATATATATGTTGGTATAACATATACCCTCTGGATTATAATTAATTTTTTATGTTCTTCCATATATTTTCTCTATTCAATAATTACATTTAATTTTTGTTTTATAAATATAAAAATTGCTGCTACAATATTTGTCTATATTTCATAGGTGATGAAACTTTGAATATTTATATCACAGAATTTGTGTGCAATTGAATATAGTCTTTCAAACCACTATTCTAATTGTGAGGTAAGAAAATAAACTATGAGTAACTGAAAATAAATTTTCATTT
>NW_006433378.1:14034684-14047098 GCF_000325575.1 Pteropus alecto | reverse complement strand
GAGATAAAATAAGCAATTTCTTTTAACTTCATAGCAATGGCAATGTTAAATCAGAGGAAAAAACAATATCTTTTTTGCTCATGGTTACAAAGCTTCACTGTTATTTCTTAAAGTTCTGAGAACAAAACAGTAAAGTGTTAACTGTTTTTTCTTTTCATTTTTTTTTTTTTTTGGAAAATGTCATTCTTTACATTATGGTAAATTTCTCAGAATTTGTGAGAGCACTAACAAAAACAATGTTTAAAGAAATTTCAACACAAACACACACCACATCTTCTCTAAGAAAATACATGTAATATAGTGTGCTTACCATATGTTTATAAACGCACTCAACAATTACAGAATGAATATACAACACACTAAAATCTAGGCATCAGAGAGGACAAATTACAAGTCTGTAATCCCTATCTCAAGAAGGGTGAATTATATAATTATAATACAACTATAAGACAGTGAGTTCACTGCAATGATGGTGATATACTCCAGGCAGTATGAGAGCACAGGAAGTGATACTTTTCCTTAAAGAATTAGAGGATGCTGAAAAGTTTTTCTGGAAAAGGTGACAGCAGGACTGCCATGTTGACAGCTGCACATTTCAATGCCGCCATTCTGTGAGCTCCTTGAGACAGTGTGACTGTCTTATATAACACACAGCAAATACATCACATGGCACGTGTCACATGGAATATATCATGTGGCCAAATACATTGCCCACATTGGCTTCTTCATGAATACTTGATAGTGAATGTATATCCACATTTTATCATTTTCCACCCTAAGTAGGCCTAAGTTATTTTTCTAAAAATTGGTTTGTGCTTAACCATGTTTCAAAGACAAAAGTCAAACATTATGAAAATGTATACATCTAATTTTTTAAAAGAATTTCTAAGATATTGGCCTTTGATAGGTTGTCATTGGTTCCAGCCACAATGAATTTTGCAGTCATAGGCACAAAACACTTTACTCTCTCTCTCTCTCTCTCTCTCTCTCTCTCTCTCTCTCTCTCTCTCTATTTATACACACACACACACACACACACACACACACACACACACACACACATCTATGAATATAGATATATAGAAAGTGATGAGCAGACCAGTGATAAACAAAAACATTAAATGATCTCAAGTCATTTTCTATAACCAGAATGTGGCAAATAAATTTTTCAAGATAGGTGAGTTTTACATATTTAAAACATCTCTAAAGATGTAATTAAACATGGTAATTGATTTTATGTTTAAATCATGTTTTCGAAATTTTTCATAATAAATATAAATGTATTTTGCTGCAACAGAATCCCATTTCATATTTACTTTTTAAATAAAAAGTATTTACTGAACATATGGTGGACACATTACTTACACTAGAGATTTAAAGAGAAATAAAAAATGATACAAAACACTTGGATCCAGAAAAATACATTCTGTATGATAGATGACAGGACAGTTCTCAGATGAATAGATATTTTTTATGGGTCTTAAACATAAAAACTTTTATCTTAATCCCTCCAAAAAATTACTAAGAGTTTCTCTTTTCCCATTTAGAACAAAAGAATTGCAGCTTGCTGCGTGCGTTTATTTATTTAGCATCACGCATAGGAATGCTGTTTTCTAGGATTTAACATTTTCAGCGATCCAACTACTAAAAACAGAATGCTATAAATAGAATGATGTCATTTGTTTCCAAAGACTATCAAAAGACTAGAGTGATGCGAAAATAATAATAAAAGTGAGATATTTCATGGCAAATTTGGAGGTAGGGTTAGGACTGTAATCTGCAAATTATCTCTGGGTAAACGCTGAAGCCGCAAGTACGCAGGAGAGTATCCTTGGGGCAAACGGGAAAAGAGTTTTTTTTTTTTTTAAAGGAGCAGCATGTACAAGGGCTCATTGGTGTGAAAAAATCTGGTGCAAAGCAGGCAGGAGAGATTGTGCTTGCTATGGGAGTGGGTAAGTGGGGATTTGGTGTGAAGGAGAAGTAGTCAGGGGGCAGATTGTGTTTCTGGTTAGGAATTTAAAGCATTATTCTATAGGCAGAGTGAAATGACTGGAGGATTTGTGAACAGATTTGTGTTTTACACAGTCTAGGTTTAGTGTGAGAAGTGGACTCAGTGCAGGAGAGACTCCAGGCAACACAAGGCTAATGAGAGCCTCTAGCTGCCCAAATTCAGCCTTTCCAATTTCCCAGAGTAATGACAAGGTTTATGTATCCTCATTCAGTCGTGTGTCAGTGATGGGTTAGTGGGAACAGTCTACTCTGGGGAAAGGCAATAAGCTAGTGGGTACATTGTCCTTGGAGAAATTTAAAACAATAATAACACCAACTAAAAGTCTGTCTCCTTTTTATTATCCACATGAGCCGACAATACTAAACAATATTAGAAAATACCTTTAGTTAGCCTAAGTTGTAAACAATTACAGCAGTTAATGTTTAGTTTCAGTAATATATCTGTAGCTTTAACTTATTACATTTGTATTACTTATCCTTTAGCAAACATTAATATAGAAAATTTCTACATGGAAATTAATATAGAGAATTTCTAGTTACACAGACATCCCTAATCCTCTGAGACTCAGCAGTACGTGTTCATCTTGAGAGTAAGTTCATGAGAATTCATAACTGACCTTTTAGTGCATTTTGTGTCTCCAATCTCAAAGCATTTTACAATTCTTTTACAAGAGTTATATGCATTTTTTTCTTTTATGAGTTTTTTTCCCCAATGTGAAGTTTTAAATGAAGTTAGTCAGAAGCAAAATCTATTCATAAATAGCCAGAAACAGCCTTGAAAAATATACAGTGAAACACTAAGCTTTGAAATTATTCTTTGACAATTGGTACATAGAAATTGTGGAGTAAACCATTAATTAAGAGATCGCAAAAGTAAGAAATTGGAATCTTCCAAAGAAAAATAGAATCAAATTTCAAAGAAGAATGCCTAGAGAACTGACAAAATATGCTCATTTTATATTGCCAAAGACATTAATAAATATTTTATTGCCTTGATTATTTTCAAGAACAATATACTCATCCTAAATTAATGAATCATTGTCAATGTTTGCTATCAGTTAGCTATTTTAAAATAATTTTATAAAAGAAAAATAACCAGCAATTTTAATAAATACAATGTAAATTTATGATGTATTTTTTATTTGATAGTTCAATGGAAATTTTGTAAAAGCAAATTGGGTGTTTATGATTCTACAAAATTTTTTATTTAAGACTTTTTTAAGTGTTATTATCTTTATGGAATGTGAAATAAAACATGTAAGTAATTTTTGTATGTTCCAATTTTATCACCTCCTGTATTCTTAAAGGCTAACATCTTGCTGTACATGAAAGAAGATATAGATATAATATGAAGGAGGTAAGTGAAAATATGTAGTTCTGAACTTAGATTGGGAGTACTAGCAGACATTCTGTCTAGTGACAGAAGTAATGCATATTTTTAGTACCAGATTGTGGTTGATATACTATTTTCCACTTAAAACAAAAACAAACAAACAAACAAACAAGACTTCTAAGAGAAATGGATGATTCCAGATCTGAGATAGGAAAGGAAAGGTATAATAATAAGAGCCTGGGACATCTTATCATTCCTTTTAACATGGAAGTTATCAAAAACTACTAGGATCCTAAAATTTATATGGAAACAAGACTTTTCTTAATTTGTACGTTATTTCATGTAAAAAATATTTTCGAAAATTAATTTTTAAAAATTTTTTGACCAGGAAGGAGAAAAATAGATTGACAAATCTGCCTGTAGTAGCTACTAGACATGAAGATCAATTTTAAAGAAGCATTCATAAATTTGTATAATTAAAGCTCAAAAACAAAAACTGTTTTAATTAATGCAACAGATCAATATGTAGGCATATCTGTTTTCTTCTTTGCAAATATTATACCTAATTCAACTTAAAAGTAACAATTTATTATTTCCTTCTTCATAATTTTTTATTTTTCTGTCATGCTTTTTATATGTATGAAGTTTAAAAAAATAAAATTCTTCCTCTGCATTTTTCTGGTCATTATTGCCACTTGTTTCATCTTATGATTTCTGAACATTACTGTGTCATGTAGATAAAGTAGATATCAAAAAATGATTCACTCTGGCTGTCAAATGAGCCAGGATACTAAGGATACTAAAGAATTATTATAAATTTTGTTAGGTATGATGATGGCCTTAAGATTATGTGAAAAAATGAACATAATTTTTATGGCCACACAATGAGTAAAAGAATACGAATTCTAAGATTTGCTTAGAAATATTTCATTTTTGAAAAATAGAAGAAAAGAGGGAAGAAGAAAGAACTTGAAAAGAGATGACTCAAGTTTAGAAAAATGTTAATTATTTTTTAATCTGAGCGATGTATGTTTGGAAATTATTACCCTATTCTCTCTATCTGTTGAATAAATGAACTTTTTTATAATAAAATATAACCAAAGAACGAGTTTATCTCTTTACATGGACCTGAATTGGCATATTATGTCATTGTATGTTCTGAAGGAAGATGATCTCTATCCAGCATGACCGAGTAAAAGAAAAAATGTTTGACTTTCTCGTACCTGCCTCAAAGATCCAACATCTATACTCAAATTGTGTAGTAATCCTTTCAGAACCAGATACAGCGATGCTTATTTGTCAGAAGATATAATACTTTGCTCAATCAATCTGTCTATCTGTCTCTATCTCTGTCTCTATTTGTCTGTCTGTCTGTCTCTCGATCTTTGTCTCTATCTGTCTGACTCTGTCTATCTCTGTCTATGTCTCTCTCTCTGTTTCTGTCTCTATCTCTCACTCTCTCTCTCACCAGTGCATCTTATTCTGCCTCTATTCAGAAACTTCAACTTGAAAAATAAGCAGATTTGGAAGTAGAAAATATATAGTAAGGGTGGTCACAAAAATTAAAAGATGGAGAGAACATTTGTTATGATGCATAATGGAAATTATGAATTAGTTTATTCATCAGGTCGAGATTTGGTGCAATACTCAGAGGAAATGAGGGAATTCAAGTCAATGTAGTAATACCCCCAAAATAATATTATAGTCTCAGTTTATCACTTTTTATATACCAAGATTTTTTTTTAAGTTAGGAAAATGTTTGCAGCAAGTAGGAAAACATTTGCAACAAGAGTGGCTATGAATTTGGGAAAAGAAAGTGAATATCCTGCAGTGAGAAAGCTGAATCCAAGCACTTCATTCATCACTCATGGAAGCATCAGTTTGGGCAAAGCAGTTAACCCAAAAGAGAAAATATGTGGAGTTAAAGTTAATAAAACCATTAGAAAGCATGAAAACAGTGCGGGAGCACTTAAGCCTATATAATCACTCAAGAACTGACCTGTGTCTAGAAAGTTAGAAGGAATGGGACTAGTTCTACAGATGCAGGAGCAGGAAGTCTGGAGTCATGAAAGGGCAGATTTTATAGGTGCTTGATGTGAGCTGATGTGAGACAGATGGAAGACTTGACAATACAATACAGAGATCATTGGTTATTGATTTTGTTAGAATGCTGAATTCATAGTTTTTGAGCTAAAGTGATTAAAAAGCAAGGCTGGAAATATAAATGTGTAATAAAGCAATAAAAATAAAAATGCATAATATCTTTAGGAAGAATAAAAGAAACAAAACAGTCATCAGAAATAGAGCTTTGGGAAATACTTAAAATTGGAAATAAAGAGAAAGTAAGTAGCAAAAAAAGAAGGAAGAAATCTGATTATGGAAGACAAATATAATAACATAATGTTATTGAGAATGAAAAAGTAGAGATTTTCTAAATGAGGGGTTAAACTGAATAAATGAGATCCTAGAATACATTTATTAAATAGTTACATGATAGAGATTTTGAAATCTTATTTTAAATGTATTATAAAATTTTCTAGTGACAAGACATTTTATAGTGTTCTCATTTTAAGAGATACATAAATTAATTGGCAAAGGAAATCTAAATTATTAAAATTGCATTGTATAACTTGTAAAAAATTGTGTTTTAATCAAAATAAAATATCATAAAAATTTGAGCAACAAATATTTTGTAGAATTTTTGTTTGTTTATTTTATGTCAACCTATATGCCAGACTCTAAGAGAGCCAATACAAGTAAAAGTAGACAGAGTTTCTGCCCTCTTGTTCCAAGGAAATTATTATCAAATTTTTGCTATTTTTTGTATAAAAAAGAGGGATCTTTTGCTTTTATTATTATTATATAAAGGAGATATTAGCAAAAATTCATATAAACTTCCAGACTATGATAATGTATAAATAAAAAGGAGATTCTAGAATTTTATGCAATTGCATACTTTGAGTCTGATATTCTTTAACTAGTAGGAACCTCTGGAGATTATCCATGAATAATTTATAGGGTGTTATTGTATTCCTGAAATTAAAATTCTGAGTGAAAGTCATTTTTTTTTTTTTTAGAAAGGAGACATGACTTTCATCAAATTTTCAAAATGTCCATGACTCAAAAAGATCAAAAGCCATCATTATATTCCAGCTTTATCCTTTTCCAAATGAGGCATATGAAATTGAGAACAATAAGATGTCTTAAAGTCATACAGATAGTTATAAAATTAAAACCAGAACATATGTTTTCTCATATTCTTTATTATATATTCTTTTCAATCTCTTTACCATTTACCAAAGAATACTAAAAACAGTAAAAAGTTTCAACTCTAATGATTTATGCTTATACTGAGAGGCAGGAGATGCTGCATCCTTTTCTTTAAGCTCTTAAAGCTGTTATTTTCTGTTGCTTCCTCTGTAGAAATGTTTGGAAGCCATTTGAATAAGCATAACCTTTTATATGTTTAAGAACAGTTATTAAATCTGTCTAGGCCTATCAGGCAAGATATTCCCAATTCTTCTACTCTTTCTTTACATATTATATTTTCCATCATTCTTGTATTTGCTCTCTTATGAAAACCCTCCAAGTCATTTTCATGCATTTTTATGTTAGACAACTACAAATGGAAGATATGGTAAATACTCTAGTAAAATATGCAGTTCATGAAGCATTTCTATTATTTATTCTCTACTTCTGTAGATATTTCACTTATGCAATTACTTTGGTCTCTGTACTTAAAAGGAGATAACAAGTATTCCTATTACTGAATGCAATACTTGAAAATGTTTAACACAAGTTTTTGAGATATTTTATTAAATTTAAATTTAACTATGTAATGTAGTTTTAAAAATAGGCTATGGGCATTTTAAACTACTTTGAAATATTCTCTCCAACAATTAATTAAATATGTAACATTATTTATATTATTTTGCTCTATGAGTCCCTATCTTATTCTTAAAAATAGAGGTATTAATACAGAAATTACATATTTTAAAATGAAATGTGTTAATAAATTTGATATAATGGATTTAAATTTCCTGGAAACCTACATGAAAATTATGCTTCCTCATTAAATCTTAGTGCATTGTTTGAAATATATATTAACATCCTTACTCAAGCCTATTAATTTATACCAAATGAAGACATAACATTGATGATTAGATTAATTTTATCATTTGTATACATTCTATGTTGGCTTTCCCTTTCCGAGTTTACAAGGCTAGTGTTGAATTCCACAAATAACTTCTTTCAGTGTTTCTCAGTCTTATTTAACTATGAAACTCCTGGTTCAAAGGGAATTCTTGATGACCAAAAGGTATTATGAATAAAATCAATCCTGTCCTAATTTAATTTGAATTGGTAGTTCAGAATTTCATCTTCTCTTTGTAGCTTTTTTCCCCTCTCACCACTATAATTCCTCTAGAGTTTATTTTTAAAAAAAGATATATGGGATATGTTTATAGGAGGAATATATTTGAACTCTGTACCTTTTCCTAGGTAAAAATTTTATTTTCTATAATATTTTAATATTTTTAGGATATAAATTCAGTGTGTACTTGTATCGTGTGTGATGATGTGTACCTATCTTCAGCCGTAGTATACAAGAATGATAATATTGACTCTTTCTAAAACATCACTTTTAGTTTCCACAACTCCTTATTATACCATTCCTTTTGTCTAACAACTTATCTCTAAGAAATAAATTTTTTAAATTCTGTTTTCCATGCTTATTCTGTTATGAATTCATCCCTCTCAAGTCTGAAGAAAATATATGGAGAAGACCTTGGAACACTTCTGTATAGTCAGTGCTTTATTAAAATAACATATTCACATGCCCCAGAATCTCATTAATTTGCAGCTCTTTGCTTATTTTATTTATGAATTTGCTTAATTTTACAAGTTAATTTAAAATATGTTTACTACTATCTTATGAAGAATCCTAATAAATAATTGAAAATACTATTGTGGAAACAGATATATTACGTATTCTGAAATATGCATATTACGGCTTTTGGAGGAAATGAGAATACTATCTTTTCTAGATAAAAAAATAGTAGTCACATAATTTAATGTCTGAATTACAGTATAATATAGCACAAGGTAACATAATATGTTACAAAACAATACTGGATGCAATATATCACTGTGCTATAAATAATGAATTGTTTTATTGATAGTCTGGCAATGTAAGCATGAGTATCTGGTTATAACTTAACATGGACAATGTTTTTGCAGGCATTTTAACAGTGGAAATTTTTATTGTTATTCAAATCTAGGTTTATGCAAGGCAGGTAAATATAAAACAACAATGATATATTCTTAGTTTAGTGACATATTAAAAATATTTTTTCCAAATGCAAATAACTTTCATATTTGCTTTGCCAAAAGAGATATAAATATTTGTCAATATTGAATTTAGTGAATGCTGTTTTACATGTGATTTTTTTCACTTTTCTTTAAGTACATTGATTTTAACAAATTTAAATCTTCTTGTTTAAATTACACATATTTTATTGAAATATAACTGAACTAATCAAGAAAACATGGCATGGCTCTTGATAGTTTATAGGAATTTAAATATATAAGTACTTAGTACAGTTTCTGGTACTCAATAAAAGCTGTTTTTTTTTTTTTTCAATTTCTCGTCTTCGTTAATTGTAAGTTTATGATTTACTTCCTGTAATCTTTAAAAAAAATGTTAGTTACTGTCAACTCACAAATTGCCACTGCATGTCCAAATTCCTCACTTCATCTTCAAGGTTAAAACAATTCCTATTCTTGAATAGTCTCATTCAGTTCTCATCTCTAAGCAAATATCTCACACATTTAAAAATTATATCTTATTTTTCTTTCATTTGTCAATCTAGTTGCAAACATGTATTGTATACATATTTTACTTTAAATACTATAGTATACATAAAAATATAGTATCGACAAGAAATATACATTTTCTATCCTCATGGGCCTTACATCCTAATGAGAGAATACAGAATATAAACAAATAAATAAATAATTCAGAGAGTACTATGTGCTTTGACAAATGAAATAGAATTTTTTGTTAACGAATGACAAGAGGCAAAGCTACTTGGGTAGGATGTTGAAGGAAAAATTCTTGAGGTGATGGCAGGTCTTGTAATTTTATTGATAAGCCTTATGAAAATCTGGGGCAAAGACCATCAAGGTAAAGGGAACAACAAGGATAACGTCTTGAGTCTGGGAGCAAGTTTGCTTTGGCAAAGGAAAATAAATTCAACCAGTTTTAATTGACATTACAGCAATAGCTTTCTATTTCTATCCTTGTCACCCTACTCTGAGTCCTCAGACAGCAGTGTTTGTTTATAAACTCCGTCAGATGCTTAACTTGGCTAAAGAACTCCACTGTCTTTTTTTCAAATGTGAAATAAATTTCAAATGGTTCACCACAGCCTGCAAAGTTGAAATCAGTCTTAATTCTGACCATCTGACTAACATTTTTCCTGAGTCTTCTCGCTCAATAACCTCCAAAAATATTGACTTAGTGGTGAAAAGTAGAATATTAACACATGTTTATTAGTTTGCAGTCAGTAACATTTTTGAGGGTAGAAATATATTGTTGAAGGTGACAGGAAGTGGTTAGATTTGAGATATAATAATATCGGCTATTCTATAGAGTTGTAACAGAGAAAAAATCAAAGATATGTTTAAGACTTTTGATCTGAGAAATTGGAAAAGAGGTACAAGGTGACTTGGGAGTGACCTAGGCAAAATTGTAACTATTATTGCTCATGCAACCCCTCCCAATATGAATATGTTTCTGCATTACCAGAAAAGTCATTCATTTTGAGTCTTTTCAAATTCTATTACCTATATTCTTCATATCTAACCATTAATCAGAATTAGTTGATTATAAGGTCTTAATATTTTTGTTTCTGCTTTTCATACCAGAGTCATGAATTTGCTGAGTTAGTATTATAAGCTATATATACACTGACTCCTGCTTTTAGTCCTTTCTTTGAAATAATTTTTCTAAAATGCAAATCTAACCATGACGCGCTCTGCATAAATCTTGTGTAACTTTTTACTGCCTTCAATATCAAATGTAAACTTTATAAAATGGGATATGCATGTGCCTTTATCATAAAGCTTCTATTTCTACTACCAATCTCTCTTCCTATGTCTTATCTAGGACTTCCTGCATTAGCTATTCTATGTTATTTTCTTCTTGAATATCTTCCTCTACCTTTGGACATATTCACTTTTGAAGACTCATTTCAAGAGCACAAGAGGCTCACCTGCCCGTTATTGATCACGATCTCCTTTATGAACCCATTTGCCATAGTATATGCTTGTTTCTCTTTAGCTTTTTTGATGGCAAGAAGTTGAGGTCAGTGGTGACAGAGATGAGTGTTATAAGAATACAAATGGTATAATTATGAACAGGTAGTTCTTTCTCATGGGGATTTAAAGACATGATTCACAGAGAACCAGCCCTCATGGAGATTAGCTCTATAGCTAGTTCTGGATTCAAGGTCACTGTCGCAAACTTAACAACATAAATTTGTGTCCATTTTTTTCTCCCTTGCTCTATATGACCCATGTCCATTCTAAAGTTCTCTTACTATTCCTCACTTTTTTCAAAGTTTCTCTTTCTCTTTCTTCATAATATCTCCCATAATTTTTATAGGCATAAAATTCAATATGTCCTTCTTCAGTTCCACTGTTTCTTGCCCAATTGATAAATCATATATGTCTTTTAGTACAAATTTTGGAAAGATAATCTGAATAATCCAACTAATCTTGATATAAACCACGTCACAAAGTCTATGTAAGTTGGAAGCTTCTGAATTCCTTGCTCTTCATTGCTTACTCTGAATCTATAGCTACACAGTATAAACCAAGGCTGCCTAGGTAACATGGGCTCTAACCAAAATGTTTCCATGAAAAAGAAGTATAAATGAAATGAGCACCAATCCAAAATATGTAACCCTTTCATTATTATGCATATTTTCACAATATCAATTATAAAAATGCTTGCTAAATGTGCTATAACTATAATATATAACCACCATAAAATCCTTCATACCCACCACACAAAAAGTCTAAGCAGAAATGTAATCTATTACTAAATCCAGAAGTAAAAAAACAAAGCCTCTTTAAAGGACCCAGTCTGTCTTAGAGTTCAGAATCTTCAACTGCATTCATTAATTTCCTAGTTCAGTTGCAACCCCATGATGATATCATTTCTAATTTTTAATAATCATATGGAATAAACAGTAAACATAACCACCATTGACACAGCTTATGTACAATATTAGGATAAGAGCAGAAAAACTGCAACAGTAAATCGCATTTATAAAAAGAGTAAAGAAGATGAAGGACAGTACAATATATTAGTTGTTTGTTGTATCATTTACTTATTGCCACATTTAAAAAAGTCACAAATGTGAACCAAAGGAATAATAGTCATTTATTTTGTTCGTGGATCTGTAGTTTGGACAAGGTTTGGGAAGAGTTCAGCAAAGAGCTTGTCAATTTAACATGAGCTGAAGGATCTTTCAAAACAGTTAACTCACATATGTGCCAATTTAGTACTAGTATCTGCTGAGATCCCATCTGTACTGTCAGACAAAACTCATGCATACAACCTTTCCATGGAATATCTCTGTTTTTTCAAGAGCAAGCTTCCCAGAAGATTATGGTGAATAGGCTTGGCATTTTTAAGCAATATGCTGAGCCAGTCACAAAGAACTATTCAGTTTCAAGGGGAGAAGATAGACCCTGTAATAGATTACATTATAGAAAGAAACCATGGAATATATTGGAAAACTAAATTTGCTACAATGGTTTTCACTACATACTCCACAATACATCAGTATAACTTCTCACTCACATTATAAAACAACCAACCATGTTAGTTTTAATGAATTTGATTAACTACTTAATCACATGACAATTTTTTTTTCATTAGTTTATTTATTTACAGATGGTATGTCTTATACTCATCCCTATAAATGGTATGATGGGAAGAGTCTCAGTTTACTCCTGTTATGAATTATACACAGAGTAATTATCCTCAGGCTTAGCATATT
>NW_006433378.1:14023865-14034660 GCF_000325575.1 Pteropus alecto | reverse complement strand
ATTATAAAGTCTTCTTAGCCCTGGTTGCTTGACTAATAACATAAACAAGGATTCTCCTGCTTACCAGATTCCCGGGCCAACTAATCACATCTTATCTACCGTAGTCTTCAAACTATCCAATGTAACTCAGGTACTGATAGGAAATAACACACTATTGCAAATGTAGAGACACCTGTCACATTATAGCTTCTCTAGCCAAACACAATCTAATGACCTTCAGAGACTTCTACACCACTCAGAATTAAAGTTTTACATAGTCTTAGTTCGAATTTCTGTGAAAGAAATTGTCCTTAGGTATTATGTTTATCAGTGCAATTTGCACAGATCGTAGGTGACTATAAAATGAATGCTTTGGTGATGTATCAACTTCCTAATTAAATCACCATAATCATGAAGTGGAAGGTCTTGGTCATAAAGTATGATGCTTGACCACCATGGCAGATGGAGCTGGAGAGATGAAGCTGCAGACTGAGGATGAAGCAGGAATAGTCAGCTCACATTACTGAAAGCATATGGGAGAGCAGGCATAAAGGTTAACATATCCAGAAAAATATACTGACACTTGCATTTTCAATACCTGGTTTTTTATTACATTGCATCTTTTTTGCGTTCAGGGTACATGTCTGATTAATATTATGTGCACTGTGGCTGGTATGCAGTAATACTCCACTTATATACATTAATAAATGACAAAATGAAGGAACCAATGGGTTATATTCTTTATTATGGCCACTATGACACTGAGAGATTATTGTAAATAGAGCTCATGTAAACTATTATTTATAATAATATGAAATCACAATGCATATGTTGAAAAGCCAGACAACTTTCAAACACTAAGTCAGACAGTTTGCATACAATGGAATAGAAATAATCCGTGAAGCAATTTGCTTCTATGTTTCATGAACCAATTATTTAAATCTATCTTATTACACATATGAGATCAGAAGATATGTGTGTTCTAACCTATGTATTAAAGGAATGTATTTCAAGCATAATAGCTAAGCAGGAGCCAGACATAGTATCTTTCACTTAAGTGCATGCTTATGAATTGATAACACAAATTCTCCTGCATAAAACAATGAAAGACTAAAGTAAGAATTCAAAAAATTTGTAACTAGTTTGGAAAATATTCTGTTAAATTCATGTACATGCTCTAAATATTTAAAAACATATTTATATGTTTATATAAACATTTAAAACACATATTACATGGTTATCTTAGCTATATGTGAAGATGGGGACACAGAAGAGTAAGAAAGGTAGGGTAGAAAAAGCTGATCAAGACAAAATCATATGAGTAAGTTAGTAATTCTTTTGTGGAGCTAGGTCCTAAAAGGGCAAAGAACATCAGAATAAAATTTTAAAAAAGAAATTTCTTAATAAAAATATGCACAAAATAGCACATATATATTTTTCTCTGTTATTTTTCATCGTTTCTCTATGAAGAAGTAAAAAGGGCCATTGAATACAAATCATAATAATAGAGAAATAATTCACATTAATGCTTCCCAAAAAGATTGGAATTCTGTCCAAAATTAGGATTTACACAGTTGAATGGTGGACATAGATGGAAATCATAACCCATAGCATTATAATTATAGAAATAACATAAGAGATGCACTTCTAAGAGAAGATAGGAATGGATTTAACTTGACAATTATCATTTTGCAGATATTGCCCCTCCAATGAGAGTTAACTTCAGCAACACAATATTTCCACTGATACAAAACACTAATAAGTCTCAGGATCCTCTAATTCTGGTCATAACTGTGTATCCTGAAGTCTGACAGGGCATTTATCATTTTCTGCTGTGGACTTAGTTCTCATTGTGAAGTTATAGGTTGTGTTTGAGGGGCTATAGCACATGAACTGTTGACTGCCAGATGTGCCTGTGAATATGGTCATTCTATCGAAATTTTCATCCCTGGAAAGACTTGGAGAGGTAGAAACCCTTGGCCTCCTTCTGGTACTTTGAGATTGATCTATTAAACTTACTGTAGCAAAACCGTAATATACGGCATCATTATATACCTTGCTTTGATTTTCACATGCGTAATGCGAATCTGTGATAGTCAACAATTCACCTTAGAAATATCTACCAACAATTCACCATAGAAATATTTACCAACAAGATGAGGTTTTTATCTCAGTCTTTCAGGCATTGAAAATATATATGTATAAATATGCACGCCTTTATATATGTGTATGTGTATTTAAATATATATATTTAATTTACTTTAGATAACTTTTCTAATATGCACCTTACAGAATCAAGTTTCTCAGTAGCAGATTTTCTGATTTATAAAAACTGTGACATAGATAATAAATATGTGATTTAAGACACTAAATTTATGGTAATTTGTTAAGCAGCATAGAAATTAATACACTTGTGCATTAATGTGCCTGCAGCTTCAGTAGAACATTTTAATACATCTGAACCTTATGAAATCTGCTAATATTTTTTAAAACTTTTCATTTTTAATAATCATTTAACATTTTATGAAGAGATATTTAACAAGGACATTAATTTATTTCTATATTTTGTGCCCTGGATCTGTTAGAATAATCATTAAAGAAAGCAAAGAGCCATTCTTCTCCCCCCATTTAGTCATAAATGCTGTGGCTCTAAAGTGGCATTGTAAATCAGAATCATCTGTGAAAATTATTTAAAAAGTTACAAAATAATTAAAACTTTTTTGCAGCCCCTTCGTATTTAAGAGACTGAATGAATATCTCCATGTTATCTATCTTGAAACACACTAAGGAGAGAGCAAGTAAGAACTGGTGTCTCCTCAAATAAAAGTAGCCTGCTTAAAGGCTGTAAAAGGAAAGCTGATGGATTTCCTTAATTAACAGCCACTACTTTAATGGCCCTCTAGTTCCTGCAAGACAAAATGTGGTCTGACATTCAAGGATGTTTACAACATGACTCCACTTACCTTTCTAACATCTCATGCAGCATTTGAGATATACCAAATATTCAGCTCTAGACAGGAAAAGAAACTTAATATCGTTTGGTCTATGATCTCTCTGTAATACCCTTTCTCACTTTGTCCACTAGCGAGATTTTTCTTCAAGCATGAATCACTGGGCTGATTTCAGTGGGCACTCCTTTCATACTGCACTTATGCTACTGAATTCATTCCTCTAGCATGAGAATGTAGGACTGTGATTATTTGTACATATATTTATCTTTTTCATTAGACAACAATTTTCTTGAGATCAAGGTCAGTGTCTCATTTATCTTTATATAGCCAGTGCTTAGCAGATCTCTCTCTCTCTCCTCGCTATCTATCATCTATCCATTTATCTATCTCTCTATCTATCTATCTATCTATCTATCTATCTATCTATTTAAATGTTTTTTCATCTATCTATCTATCATCTATCTATCATCTATCTATCTATTTATCTATCTATCTATCTATCTATCTACCTACCTATATATCTCTATATCTATCTATCTATCTATCTATCTATCTATCTAATCTAATGTTATATCATCTATCTATCTATCATCTATCTATCATCTATCTATCTATTTATCTATCTATCTATCTATCTATCTACCTACCTATATATCTATCTATATCTATCTAATGTTATATAGTAAAAATCTATGTAGTAAGCACTCTCAATAAATAATTATTGAATCAATAGATGTAAGAATGTATTTATTTTTAAAGGCATTTTGAAATTAAATGTATTCTACAGATGAAACTTTTATTTTATAATAATTTCTGTAAATGTGATGGTTATTCATCAATTTAGTTAGGATATGGTGCCCAATTTTTAGTAATACACTAGTCTAGATTTTGCTTTAAAGGTAATTTTAGATGTCATTAAAATTTACACTCAGTTGACTTAAAGTAAAGCAGATTACCCATCATGATGTAAGCTGGCCTTATCCAATTATTTGAAAAACTTAAAAGACTGAAGATTACTGAAGGAGAAGCAATTCTTCCTCAAGATTAAAACATACAAACTCTGCCTGAATTTCTGGCCAGCTAGTTCACCTACAGGTTTTGAATTTAAGTCTGTAACATCAACTCTTACCTGCATTTCTAGTCTGCTAGGTAATGCTATACATTTCCCAAATACCAGCCCCTGCAGTTAGGTGAGCCAAATGCTTAAAATAAATCTTTCTTTAAGGTACATAGATAAGCAGATAGGTGATAGATGATGATGATAGATGATTGATGGATAGATAGATAGATAGATAGATAGATAATAGATAGATAGATAGATAGGATGATAGATAGATAGATAGATAGATGATAGATAGATAGATAGATAGATAGATAGATAGATAGATAGATAGATAGATAGATAGATAGATAGATGATAGACAGATATAGAGGTATCTCTTCATGATTTTTTTCCTCTGGAGAACTCTAATACAGTAAACAAATCTTAACTGATGATGACTTAATATTTATCCTGTTCTAACAGTTATTAACTCAACAGAAAACTTAAAGGAGTTCCCCTAACCTCTTTATTTTGAATCTTAAATAGTATTTTTAATAATAAGATTTACCCTTTGGAATTTTTTTCAATGCTTATGTTAGTAAAAGCAAAGTGGAAATTTCAGATTTATAAAATCTGTCATGGTTAAAAAAAATAAAAAAAAATATAAAGCAAAGGTAAATCTTACTTCTTAACAAATTCCCTTATGTATCTATGTTAATATGTAAATCTAAGCCTTAAATCGGATAGATTAGATGACTTAGAGATGACTTAAATTGCTCTTAAAAAGGTTTTGGGTTGTTATATGAGTAGCAATAATTTTTATGCCATTGCAATATGTTTTTTGGCAGAATACCTATATGAAATGAAAGGGAATGAATTATTGCTTTTAATAGACAAATGTCCTGTGAAAATACTCAGAGAAATATTGGTTATAAAAGGCAGAGTAATGTGCCCCTCCTCAAAAAAGGTCACATTCTAATCACCAGAATCTGTTAATACGTTACCTTCTTTACAGTGAAAGCAATGTCATAAATGTGATTATTAAGGTTCTTGAGATGTGCATAAATTAGCCTGGGCCCAATACAGTGACATGAATATTTAAACTTAGAGAACCTCACTCATTAGAGAGAGACGTAATTAGGAAAGAATGGTAGGATAAATACAAAGTCACTGCCTTTGGAGATGAAGAAAGTTGACCAGGAGCCAAGGAATGTGCGTGGCCTCTAGAAACTGGAAATCACGTGAAAGCAAATTGTCCACGGAGCTTCTGAAACATGATGCAGTAGGTGCTGACACCTTGATTTTAGGCCAATGAGGCCCACATGAGACTTCTAACCTACCAAAAAGCAAGGTAATAAATAAATGTGTGTTGTTTTAAGTCACCAATTTTGTGGTAATTTATTACAGCATCATTAAAGAATAATCAAAGATGTTTTCAGAGTTATTATAATTGGAGACATAGCCATGACTTTATAAATAAAAAAGAAAAAAACACAGAGTTGATGTTGAAAGTGTTTTTCTATGTTATGCAGCATTGATAACCCAAAGTGAGCAATTTGTTTGTTTCATTAATAGTCCATCTAGAATTTCCCTTTCTGTTCACAGTTCAAATAAGGTCATCTAGTACATGACAAAGAGTTTGCTCCCAGCATTGACTTTTTACCATCAAAAAGCAACAGTGAGCACATCTCAGATGGTTCAGGCTATTGACCATGAGTATTTGGAACTTCCATATTATTCCCTGAATAATCAATATTAAAAATTATTACTAATGTATTTTACCTTTGCTTTTTATACTGTCTATAAAATATGGTGTGCTTAATAACCACATATAGTTGTAGGTTATCATATTAGAAAAGAATGTTCTAAATTTAATGCTTTTATCATGTTTGGTAAAAAATAAATAATCATCCCATGCAAAGGTTTATACATTGCTTTTTCAGAAAACAACTTGATATACTCTCAACCAATGACCATCATCCATGGTAAAGGTTTGGGCAGCTGTGCTCACTGATCTCTCTTTATAGCTTTAGAGCTATAAAGAAACCCATGGATAGCATATATTTGAAATTTGTACAATATTTTTTTATTATTTTTCACATGAACAGCTACTTTTGTAGCTTCTTTCACTAAGATTGAATACCTTTTCACACATTACTTGTATGTTCATTTCTCAGTTACCCATAGAATTCTGTGCAAGTATCTTACATTAATCCTCAGTACTTGTTTAAGTCATCTATGCAGTTCCTGTAGAAAATGAAATTTTCAATTTGTGCTATAGCATTAGAGATAGCACACAATACCAGACACTCAAAATATCTACTCATATATAGAAGAAATCTGCTATTAGTTTTTGCCAGGTACTTGAACAACAATAAACATTATAGCTAGTCAGGAAACATCAAAATTTATCATAACCAAATACAAATCCCTTAGTAAACAACTCTGGTATATGTGCCAGAAATAATAGTTCAGGTGTATGTAGTATTATTTAATAAATTGAATGATAAAATGCAAGAAAAATAATTGTTATATCAAGGCCAACTCAAGGGAAAGGACCCATATGTAACTGAGAATTTCCTAATCAGTTGATTAGTAAAGGGAACTTTCACTTCTGGCCAAAAGAGAGTAACAAAGAAAGGCTTTGCTCTCTCATATGAAAAATATAAAAATTAGAACAAAATATAAGAACAAGTGTTTTTTAAATATTGGGCAGTGGGCAATAAAAGATAGTAATGCATGAAATACAGAAACAAACTAAAAGAGCATTATAATTGTCCTAAATTACTGCTTTGAACAGGTCTGGGGTCACAGCCATGAAAATTGTGCCATTGTAAAGTCCGGAGTTCGACAGTTGATGTGAGGCCTACTGTCACGTCTTGAAATTCTTAATAATACTTGAATCAGGTATCTTGCATCTTCCTTTTTCCACCGTGTCTGCAAATTATGTAACTGATTCCAGCTTTAAGACTTTCTAAATTACAATACAAAATAGAGAGTCCAGTGTAGACTACAGGATTTTCTAAGTTGAGAATATAGAGCTGGGAATACAGGGAGGCAGGGCAGCTAGAATTAGCAAGGTGGAATACCACAGAGGGGAGGTAATACAGATAGAGGACCCCTGAAAACTGCAGATGGTCTCCTTTGAGTATTTAGCAGACATGTGACAAAACTACAGGGGATTCAGGAAGAAAAATCTGAAAGGATCAGAGGAAATGGTGATCTGATTCCATACCTGGCTGAAAATGTGACAGTTCCCACCAGCTGAAATCATCATAACCATGAAGTACTGGTTGAATCCTCTTATAAATGCTGCTTTAGTCCAAACTAACAAAATTTTTAAAGTCCCAAAAGGATAGTCTATTTTCAAATAACTTTAAGGCATTGCAGAATAACAAACAAAATTATTTACAGAAGTGCAAAAAGAAATCCATATCTAAAAAAATAAACTTCACAGTTCCTGATATTATATTAAAAATTACCAAGCATGCAGACAGGTAGGATAATTCTATCTGTAATTAAGAGGACAATTTATCACTTGAAATTCACATAACATTGACACATATGCTATAATTAGTAGACAGACCATTAAATACAGTTATTATAACAGTATTTTAGATATTCAAACAGCTAGAGGAATAAAGGAACACTTTAGAGAGACATCAAAGGTACAAAAGAAGCATTAATCAAATTTTAAGTGCTGGAAACTACTATGCTGAAGATGAAAAATAGTGATGAGATTAGACATCACAGAAGAAGAGATTAGTGAATTTGATGACATAGAAAAAGAAACTTTCTAAAACAAAATACTAAGACCAAAAAAAGTAATAGTATAAGAAACAGAGTTGTTTATATTTTCTAGAGATAAAATATACATGTAGTTAGATTCACTAAAGAAAGCAAGGAATAAAAAAATAATAATTGTGTTTCATACTGCAAATAAAAGCTTTACAGGGAAGTTAATGTTAGTTCTGCTGACAACTCTTGGCCAGAACTGGTCACATGATCCCACAAGTCAAGTATTAAATTTCATAAAAACTCTTAGTGTTTAGCAAACAAGACAATGACTAACACACTTGGCCTTCTTTGTTATCAATTCAGTCTAAATAAATTTTTCTTTGTGTATTGCTCAGGGAGTTAGAGTAACACTAGTTGCTACAACAAATAAATTCTACAATTTTAGTACCCAACATAATCAGATCTATTTTACTATCATGTAAAAATCTGGTCCAGGTGTTGCATTTATAGAACTATATTTATACAATTGAAAATTCAGAGATTTAGGCTATTTTCTTCTTATACTTCTGAATTTTCCTAGGGCCTCAGATTGTGCTTCATCCAGACTTAAAGAAAAAAATAAGGTGGAAAAGGCATTCATGCTTCCTAATTTACTTGGCCTAGAAGTAGCACACAAGATTTCCAATTATATTATACTGAAAATGGCCTCAAGTTATTGCAAGGAGATTGGGAAGTATAGTTTTCACATGACAATTTTATAGGATTCATACATTTTTTGTTGTTGTTGTTGTTCGACTGCTTACTAGTCAAAATCATATTTATGGTTTGAAGGACACCAGAATCCAACAGTATACTTCCAAACAGAGGAAAGATTGGACAAGCATAGCGTAGAAAATTCAAGGATAGAGCTCAAACACCTTAATAATTGTCTTCCTATCTCTGTTTCTCTTTTCTGTTTTTCTTTCATTGGCCTCTTCTGCTCTGATCAGGCCATCAGTGGTGAGAATAGTGTTCTCACAGAGTCCAAGTCTCACACCACACCAGAGAAGGAATTACTCGTGCTTATCCCTATTCCAAATTATAAAAATCTTGGGAAGGGCCTCTAATTGGTCCAACCTGACCAAAAGAACAAGACATATAAGAACATGAGAGCTGTCTTATGAACTATATTTTTGAATGCAGTGCTTAAAGAGACGAAGATGTCTCCAGAGATAAGAGAGTTCATGGTCAGAGCTGGCAAGCACTTTTCTTTGGTGATCTGTTCTCTTCCTTTAAAATAATTTATCTCACTAAGAAATTTTTAATCTGTACCAGCTCCCCACTACCAAGCATTCTCAGTATGTAATTCTATAAATGAGAATGTTTTCCTCAAGCTCTCTACCAAAATTTCCTCATTCCCTCTGTCATTGCAGATGGCATAGCCACTCCTTAACAGAGAGAAATGAGGTATTGGGCATGAACATTTTAGCTTCCTGCTACTTTATCTGAGACTGTGTTTATATCTAACTCGTTTATTACCTTCTTTCCTTTAGTTTAAGAAACTGAGGCATATCTTCCTAAATTTGAAGTTTAGTATCTCTGCCTCTTTTTAAAATCTCTCATTGCCTCTGGGCTATTCATCCTATTGTTATCTTATTTCTTTTCTTATATTTTATTTTTTTTTCTCTCTACATTACTTTTGACACAGTCTTATCCACATTATGTATCTGTTTCCTATCTAGAAAGTGGCACTCTTATCTATAATAACGATGGATACCCAACTGGGCTGCACATTGGACTCATCTGGAGATTACTGCTGCTACTGAAACTTCTGAATTAATTGTAAGGAGTACCGCTTGTGATTTAGAATTCTTAAAAGTTGTTCCCAGATGATTCTAACATGCAAAAGTTTGAGAACCACTGATCTATATAATTTCTTAGCCAGAACTTGATACATCTTTTATTTAATCTGTAACTACACCTGTCGAATCCAATTAATGACAAAAAAATACTGTTGATCTCACTTCTTAACTAACTTTTAAATTTATTGCCACCACTTTATTTGAGAAACTCATCTTTTCTCAGCATTATTTCATGAATAAAATTAATTTTACTAAGCTTGATCTGGCTCCTGGTCAGTAAACCCTTCAAACTGTCATCAGACTACTCTTTCTAAATCACAGAGTAGATATTATTTCACACCTGCTCAAAAAGCATTTTCAGATTCATTATTGTGTTCAACATGAAGTCAAATGTTTTAATTGGCTACATTAAGACTATACTTAATCTTGTACCTGCTTTGCTCTTTAGTCAACTAGTGTAGGACTTTCCTTTCATCCCACACTTTACCAACCAGAGTCCCATGCTATGTTTGATTGGTGTAATTCTTCTTGGATTTCAACACTTAGCTAAACCGTTAACTATTCTATCCAACTTTTCTACTTTTCAGCTTTTCAACTCTCCATTGCATGCTCCAACCAAAGTAGAATTGTTATCCTCTAATTTTATGCGTAAATGAACTTTTTGTATTTTTGCATAAGATCTATAAGCTTTGTTGTATTGTCTGTTTATAGGTTCAATTCCATTCTCTAGAGTTTTTAGCTCCTTAAAGCCGGGGATCATATATTATACATCATTATATTATATTTATGTCATTGAAATGGTCATAACTGGGTAAATAGATATAATGCCTTCCAAAATACTAATTGCATTTTAACAAGAGAAAATATAACAGTGCAAAGTAATGCTTCTCTGATGATGAAATTTTAAACAAGGATATATTTTATCAATGACATCTTCAAATTTAATGATTGTCTGTCCTTATCTAAGCATAAGTACCACTTACGCTTCCTTCAATAAGACCTTTTTATAACCTCTCATAAAATTCCTTCACATATCTGATCCAGAACAGTGGTTCTCCAAGTGTAATCCCTAGATCAGCAGCATTGTGATTTGGAAATTTGTTAAAAACACAATTTCTTGGGCCTCCCCACCCAGTCATACTTAATCAGAAACTCTGGAGGATGATCCAGCAATCCATTTTTCAAGTAATCCTTCAAATATTTCTGATGTTCTACAGTTTGAGAACCACTGTAAGTTAGGGAAA
>NW_006433378.1:14015498-14023841 GCF_000325575.1 Pteropus alecto | reverse complement strand
ACTAATGTTTCCTCTTTCCATCATGTATGGTGACTGGGAGAGCAAGCTCCGGATGGAAATTATAGCCAACATGCATCATCTAGGTAGCATGAGGAAATGGCTTAATCTTTTGAACCTAAGTTTTCTCATTTATGTAATGGGGTAAAATTATTTATTATTATAAAATATTGCCTACCACAAGAGTTGCTGTGAATATTAAATGAATTGATCCATAAAAAAATGCCTAATACAATTTATGGAGAACATGCTTAACACAATGTCTGCACAAAAAATTTTAAGAGTTAGGCTTCTCTTTTAATATTATTTTTATTTCTACTATTACTAGTATTACTATACTACTATTTTTTGAGATCAGTAATGTGATTATATTAGTTACAGTTCTTAGAAAAACTCTTATGAGGTGAAATATTTATTCTATATATTATATTAGAGATGAGGAAACAAGGTAGAAGACATAGATTAATAAAATCACACAGCAATTATAAAGTGAAACCAAGATTAAGTTATGAGTCGCTCTGATCAAACCAGAGAATACAATTTTCATAATAAATATTACTACTTAAATAACTTAAATTTCAAGTAAAGCTAAACACTTAATTTAAAAAAATAGCCACTAAATGAAAAAGAATTTAAGTGATTTGATAAAAACTACAGATACTCTTAAATAATACCAGGTTAATGTCTTTTTAAAAGTAGTAACTCACATTGTCAAAGCGGAAACAAGGTTAAGATAAATACACAATCTAATGGCTTATTGAGTTTTTATTTTTTTTTGAAATGTGTAGGTATGAATGCCAACCTAAACTCAAGTGTGCAAAAGAAATAACATATTTTTTCACCAACATCAACTTGTTTTTTATTTTGAGTGTCTGTCACTGGGGCTGAGGACTTTAATTCACTCATTCTGAGGTTATTTCTCGGTGCTGAGATCTTGCTGTGATCACTTAGCCCTGGAGTAATCTCTCAATATTTTCTTCATCCCATCCAGTCTTCTATCACAATCCATGCAGCTTTTCAATGAGGCATCCCCCTTTCCTATCTGCTGACTTTATTCAGACTCTAATGTTCTTGTTGCTACTTTCACACCAATCTAAAAGTCATGGCCACCTTCCCTGGCTTTTCTCACTATGGGAATTTAAATTTCTGGAAGGTTATCTGTGGCCCTTATCTGCTTCACACTGAAAATATCTGTTCCCAGATATGGTGAACATAGAATAACCTAAACACTTTGGTATGACAGAGAGTGAACTACTGAGAGAATAAAAACAGATATCAATATCACACATACAAAAAACTCAGCCACATTTAAAAACATAACACATTTTCAGTAACACCGTAAGTCTTAAATCATGTACTTTTTTTTAAATTGTGAAGAAAGCACAGAGTTCCCATATACTCCCCCTCTCCCCAATAGTTTCCCTATCACTAACAGCTTGCATTAGTGTGGTACATTTACTAATACTGATAGATTGTCATTAACTGAAGTCCATAGTCTACATTAGGATTCACTCTTTGTATTGTATCGTTCTATAGATTTTGGCAAATATATAATGTCATATATTACAGTATCATACAGAATAGTTTCACTGCCCTAAAAATGGCCTGTGTTCTACCTAGTTATTCCTGCACACCACACAGACACCCAGAACCTACATCTTTCTTAATTTACCTTAAGCCTGCAATCATCCAAGCCTTTAGCTTTCCTTCACAAAACAAATGAATAAGTAACCATTCAACCGATAAGCTAATTGAATTTGCTGGAACATGAACTATACACAGTTCTAATTTCTGTAATGTGTTTGGCAACAATGAGAAAAGTTTGTATGCACTTTAAACAGACATTAAAACGCTTACCCTGGAGAAAGATGAGGAGAAACATATGTTTTTCATAATGTTGGTGATTAAATCTCAAGAAGCATAGAAAAGAAACATTAAACATTCCTGTAAAATAGAATAAAAGAACATCATTATCGGTTCATACATTAGTGTGGAAATAAGGGGAAAACAGACTTAACAAGAAAATGTGAGTTGAAATTGATAAACTTATTCCAAATGGCAGAAATAAGTTCAATCTGCCATTAAGTCCAAGTCTCAGCTGTTAGGAAGAATTGGCTTTGAGTCCCTGCACACTCACCAAGCACACCCACGCGTACACACATAGCACCATGCACACATGCTTTAGTTTTTGACATATGATTTTAATAAACTTTAGACTACATATAGTTTTGATTATGTAGGTTATTTATTATGCCAAGTAATTCATATATTTATTTCAAATTTATCTTAATAATAAAGTTGATATTTTCATCATCTGTGTAAATGTAGTGGTAGTTTCTTAACTACCGAATTTCTGACCGAATAAACCAACTTCATAACCTGAAACAAATATCTAATCCCCACGTTAAACTAAAATATAAGACTGTTGCTGACCTAAAATGAGAACAAAAACATTCACAGACTAGATGCTTAATGAATATTTATTTTCCTAATGAATACATTTTAAAATAGTGAAGTAGTGAAAAAGAGAAGGAGAAAATATGGAAATGAAGATGGGGAAAGGAGAGAGGGAGAGAGGAAAGAAGAAAGAAAGAAGGAATGAAAAAGAATTTCTAGAAGCTCCAGTGATGGACATGCAAAACTCTTCCTTGACACTGTTCATACTTTTATTCTTATTTATTTCTTCCTTCAACTTAAACATAGATTTATACTGTGATATTGGCCACTTTTCACAGTGGAGATGGAGAACCCTGTTTCTTTCGATAGTACCATATTCTTCCATTTAATTACTCCCAAAAGCAATGTTTAAAAATGCATTTTCCTTTGATACAAAATATAATAATTCCTGTAAACTATTGATACTTTTTGCTATAATACCCATGTTTCCTTTAAGTATCTGCTTCTATACTGTTGCTTCTATATTTAGGTTGTTATAATCACCATTAACGATTTCCAGGTAGACTCTGTCTCCCTATAGACCTACCCAAAAGGCACTTAAAAATTATCAGATTAATTTTCTAAATATTACTTGCTTACTTTTACTCCTTTCAACAGTTCTCCATTTTCTACATATCATAGCCAAACTTGTATGCTCACATCATTTCCAATCTGCTCTTCAACTACCTTTCCAAACCCATCTCCTTTGATTCCTAGACATAAAATTCCTTATCTCTACCTGAGGCTGGCCCCTAAACACTACTTTCATATTTATTTCTATTTTGTCATCTTTATTTCTGGGGTTCCCTAAATGGAATACCCCACAGACCCTTTCCTCTCACCTTTACTACAAATATAACTTCTGACCCAAGGTTTATCCACCCCACTCATGTTGCCAGTTTTCCTCAGCCAGCCCAGCCTGTGGTGTTTTCTGGCTCACCTGCATGTTCACCCCAGCTGCTGTCAGCACATTTATCCAGCACACATTATGCAGTGTTCAGTGTTTTTAGCTTCTCCTTATTATAGCTGACTAGAAAACAGGCTTGGCAGGCAGGCAGCATGGCATGATGGTTAAGAAAATGAATACTGAAACCAGACCAAATTGTTCATATTCTGACTTCTAGACTTACTTTCTTAGGATAGTTACTTAGCTATTTTGGGTCTCAGTTTTTTTTTTTTTTTCAACTATCAATTGGAGATAATGACCATATTGACCTGGTACTTATGATGTAATGAGTATCTGAAGCATTCGTATTTCAAGTGGTAATTTTTAAAGGTATTGTTAATCGTAATTATACTCAGTTTATAACATTTTTATATTGATGTGTTTTGTACATCAATTTTAGTATTTATGATTTGATGTAGTAATAATTTATAGCTTGTGGTATTTTATAATTTATAAATTGCCTTCATATAACACCATGAAGTTTGCACTTTGCTAGGTTCTATCCATAAGAAAAAAGAATTAACATTTTAGTTCTTGCCCAAAATGTAAAATTACAACCCAGTCCAAAAGACAAATCTGCCTCCAGAAGCCATCTAAGTCTAAGTGTCAGGCTAAGCCAAGAGCAGCCTAATGACATACTATTCCAGTCTGAGGCCAAACCACACTGTTCAATATGCCAACTGTTGTAAATGTACGTTATGATTATTCAACTATGGTTAAGCCAACAAATCAGGGAGAGAATTATCACTGAAAAGATGATTCATTAACCACAGTTCCCAAGATAAGTAGGCATGCCATACCACATGAGGAAGCACAAGAGTCAGTAAGGAGGCAGCAAGAATAGGAGGAAAACTGGCAAGACCTTTTATAGTGATTTCCTTGGGAAGGAATAGGAGAGGTAGGGTAAGCAGGCTTAGATGGGCTAGTCCAAATAATTTCTGTGGCCTCTGATGTGTCGGGATTGTCCCAAATTGTGTGGTACCTGGTCTTGGGGCGATTATGGCAGGAAAATGTTAACCTGCAAGGCAAAAGCCAGATAGAGCACCTAGAGGAGGGGAGTGTGGGTTCTGGATTAGTTTGCATGTGAATGGTACACTCCTGGAAAGCCATTTAGTATTTCTAAAAAATAGCTAAACCTAGGATGGGTATTCTTTTCCTCATCAGTACCAGGCCTTGGATGTCAGAGCATCAACAGTATAAAAAATATATATACGTATATATAGTTACACATGAGACCTACAAGGTTATCCACCAGATTACTCCATTGTAAAGAATTTTTATTTTTTATCTTTGCAACCAATAAGTAATATATAAGGTGATATTGTAAGAAGCTGTAAATATCTTTTAAATATCCTGTTCTCCAGGGCATTTTACCTAATCATTTTGCTTCATTGATGAGTATTGCATCAATGGTGGCAAGGTGCGACCTTTTCAATTCTATCATTTTTTTTCTCTCCATATTAGCTTTCATTGTTCAGTAAAGAAGAGTTTCTCTTTACTCTCCTCCTTTCTTTGTTAAAAAATTATTATAGATTCTTGGAAACTTCTGTTATTTAAATGTTAAAACTCCATTACCATCAATCTTTTTGAATTACTTTCTATGTATTTTTTTAAATGCACAATCTGTCCTCCATTTGGCTCATGGAAACATATTGTACCAGATTCTTACCTTTTTCACATATACATATCAAAATTTGAACATTTTCTTGCTTTCTGAAACAATATATCGCATTCTCGTACTTCGCTTGTTCCAAATATGGGACCCATGCTTCCAAGAAACATTGGTGCCTTTTATTGGGAATACATCATTATTTTTAATGTAGAAAAAACTATAATAATATTTTCTGCCTTGCTGGGGATATTTGTTAAGAAAAAAACTATATTAAATTATTAATAATAATATTAACATTAAAAAATTTGGCATGAACAAATAATCATTATCAAATATCACATATACATCCAAATTACTTAATAATTTCCTAAACAGTCATTGGTTTCTTGAACTACGTACTACGTGATCTTTGCATTTTTCTTTGCATATGTAAATACTCATGAGTATTCATGGACATAATAGGTAAAATAAAATAGTTTAGACTTGAAAGAGATAAAATTCTAAGCATCTGTTAAGTCAGATGTTTTCTTGACAGTGACTTTCCTTTTGCAATTTAGTAGTAAATAAAAATGACTGTATCAAATTTTCTTTCAAATTTTGGGGTGTGGAAGAAAAATGCAGGGGAGATAAAAAAAAGTAAATTATTTTATTTAAAAACTTTTAACTATTTCAGGTGGAGAAAATATTTGCTAATAGTCATGATAGAAAAATTGTTTGATTTAATAAGTAAAAAAATAGATTGGAATTCCTCATATTAAGCAAAGATTAGAAAACAATTAGGTTAATTATTTCATTACTCTGTATAAGAATAAGACAGGATGAACTAAACAATAATATTCATATTTTTTTTTGGATTCTGACTGATACATGGTAAGTGAGATATAATTTAAATAATATATGACAATTATTAAGCTTGTAAAATAAAATAAATGGCATGATTTAGAGACAAGTTTAGATAGCAATTAAAATTCGAACAATTCATTAAAATAATTTTTCAATTTAAAAGTGACCTTTCCTATCATTTATGTCAAACAAATCACATATTTCTAGCATACTAAACTATTAGTAATTCATGTAATATTCTTCCTAAACACAGAAAAATAATTCTGCTAAAATTACTTGGTTGCTGTGAAAGGATGTTATAATAATTTCAGTTAGACTAAAGCAATTGACTTCATTTATATTTAAAATAATCGTTATTTCTACATTAATTCCAAGTTTTGCAATCCCTTTTATGGTTTTTGTTTCCCTTTAAAAGAGTCCCTCTGAAAGACACTGACAATGTTGAGGGCAGTTATCAATATGAAATTGACTCTCAAAATTAACTACGTCAACCCTGACCTCATTGGAAAAGCTCCTGAAAGTGCTGCATAGATTAAAACATCAAACCAAAGCAAATTGATTAAAGAAGAAACAAATCTAAAAAGCAGAAGTTTTATTCAAACCCATTTTGATTTCTTTCTAGCTCATTTTATTGATTTAACAAACTCTATTTAGCATATACTGAAAACTGATTACAAGAAGAAACACAGCAGTGTGTTAATTATAATAAGAAGAATTACACTGTATGCTTACTATATGTCTGACATTGTTGTAAGCGTTTGACTAATTCATTTATCCTTCTGATAACCTTACAAGAGAGATGCCATTACTGGCATCATTTTACTGAAGGAGAAACTGAAACTCAGGTAAATTAAATAATTCACCTACAGTTGCTTAATCTTGGGTGATGGAACTGAAGCCCCAAACCAAGCAGAATTATTTCATAAGCTCTTGCCTTACATCATGAGGTAATACACTTTAAAAATAGGTTAAAAACAATATTAATAAGAGTAAGATAAATGTAAAATATAATATTAAAATGCTTATACATTTAACATAAATACTTTGAAACTTAAAAGAGAGGGATAAGATACTGCTTTTTTTTGGTCATTTTATACATAATAAAACTTTCTTGAGCGTTAAAAAAATCTAGAAAATATTGGAATTGGGACCAGATCCATATTTTCTGATACATTTTTGTTGTGCTAAGTGGGTAGTCAATGGTAAAATATAAGAAAGACGGAATGGATTCTCAAATGGGCTAATATAAGATTTCTGTCATCGTAAAATGTTAAATGGAAAAAGATTTTTGATAGTGGTTACCATAATCTACATCAGAGCTCAGCAAAGACAGTAAAGTCAATCACCGAATGATTTGTCAGCAAGTGTTTCAGTGTCCATAGTGACATCACGTTCCTCTGTTGTATACTGAAAGTTGCATGTAACAAATTAACTTTTAAAAACTCATTTTTTCTAATTATTTCAGTTCTATGTATTTTAATTTTCAATTTGTGAAGCTGTTTTCCACCTGCTTATTGTCTAAAATATGCTCCACAGCTCTAGTGGGAAAACAAAATATGAAACTCATGAAAAATGAGCAAAAGAACAACTGAATTTTGTTCCTTGCAACATCTAATTTCTCTGATTTGGAGATTCCATAAAAGTACTAGGAAAATGTAAGCCCAAGATTTGTAAAAATTTCAAATGAAGCTAGACTTACTATAGTACTTTAGCAAAACACATTTATGAACTCTCCTAGAGTTCTAGGAACATCTAAACACAAATCATATACAAGAGCCGGAAAGATGAGATGAAGGGAGAGAATATTGAATTTGTGCCAGAATCATGGGTACAATGTCCTTGTGCAATCATGATTATTTTTGTAATTGCTTCAATGTAGAATTGTTCTATGTACTGGATAGATATCTGGAATATACCTGAGAATTTTTTATCAAAGTTTTAGTTGAGTATCATCTGAAAAAAAAAAAAAAGATAACGAACAAAAAACAAATGAGAATTGGTTTTATTTTAAATCAAAATACTATTTTATTCTCTAAAATACTATGACCCATAGGGATGAAGTTCTCAGTGATCAATTATAATGCAGTATGCAGTTTTTACATAGTTTCTTGTGGTTGCTATTACAAATTACCACAAACTTCATGGTTTAATACAACTCCAATTTATTATCTTATAATTTTGAAAGTCAGAAGTCCAAAACAACTTTTACTAGGCTAAAACTAAAATATCCACAGGGCAAGGCTCTCTCTGGAGACACTAAAAGAAAATTTTCCATCTGAGTTGTATTCCTTGACTCATGGACCCTTCCTCCATCTTCACAGTCAGTAGGAAATCTCTCTCTGACTCTGGTTCCCTCTGCTTCCTTCACATGGCTTTCTTCTTCTGTAGTCTCTGGCAAATATCTCTTTTATAAGAATGCATGTGATGATGGCTTTGAGGCCCACTTGGATAATTCAGAATGATTTTTAAGAATCCTTAATCTCATTCGCAAAGTCCTTTCTTTCTTTCT
>NW_006433378.1:14014262-14015468 GCF_000325575.1 Pteropus alecto | reverse complement strand
TTTTGCCATATAAGGTAACATTCCTGGATTTCATGGAATAAGATGTAGATATCTTTTGGAGGTTCATTTCAGCCTACCACAGCTTGCAAGGAACATAGTAATCTATAACTTGCTATCTCATGCATTTTCCCTTTATCTGTTGTATTAAAAGAAAATTGTTAAGAAAACCATTAATAGTTGAGAACTTGCATACTGAAAGGAGCATATAGTGTCAGAAAATCATACTTCTACAAATCCTTAGAAAACAGAGACTGAGCTGCAACACTAAGAGCTGTCAACTTCCTTCTCCCACAAATCCCAAGGAACTGAAACTAACTGTGTGAGCATCTCTGTAAGCCACAGCCTTATTGTGGCAAAGACAATGCCTAACGAGTGTTTGCCCATGGACAAACTAGGAGAAATACAACAATTGAAGTAGAATATCATGAAATCAAATCAAAATCAAGAACCAGGTGGATCCAAAATTCAATGAAAATAATGTTTGAAAAAAGTTATCAAGGATTATGAGAAATTGGTAGAGAGAAGTTAATATACATAATTAGTGTTTAATCTTATTACAAGTGTGTGTGACATGACAATCTGGATTAATGGTGTTGACTTAATGGTATCTATCAGACAGCAAAGGCAGAAATGTAAATGAATTTTAAAAAGATTTTGTTAAAATCACAAATTACAGATCAGTAAGAACAGCTGGCATATACTTAACTTTAATTTCAAATAAGAATGGACAATCATGTTTTGGCAAACAGAGACCTGGCCATATTTTTACATGGGCTTATTGTGGCATGCCAGGTATGCAGATTCAGATCTTCACAAATTCCTAATCAAAAAAGGATGCTTCATGTTTATTTACCACTAATTGAGCTGTATGTGCTATCATCTTTTTTTAGTTAACTCTTAATATGTTTATATAATACCTCTTCAACTGCAATTTTTGTCCCACATGGGATAGAGCATGGCTTAAGCATAAGAAATAAGCATACATAGTAATAAATATCCTGAGAAAAATATTCTTTTCTTTTTAACAATGGCAAACACAAAAGTTCAAAGTGAATTGTGTTCTAATGTCACTCAAGCAAATATTTTTCATCTCTTGTGCCTAGCATAGCACCTGATACATAGCAGGTAATCAGTAAAAGTATATTGAATAAAACTCATTAATGCAAATTGAAAAAAAATCTGTACCCAGCTAAATATTTTATTTTT